>NC_041228.1:23147609-23167206 GCF_002837175.3 Physeter macrocephalus | reverse complement strand
ACCCATGTCCCCTGCATCGGCAGGCGGACTCTCAACCACTGCGCCACCAGGGAAGCCCTCCACCATCAATTTTAAACACAATCACTGATATGTATTTAATCTATTTGTAGTTTCTGTAGCACCATAAATTGTATTGTATAAGATAGATTTTATATATATATATAAAACACTGTATTGATTTCATTCTTATGGGTCAAAGCATTTATGCTTTTATCATTTTGATATCAGCAGATCTCTCTTCAAAAAGAGCAGTATCAGTTCCCCTTTTCTTCTGCAATGTATTAAGTATACTTTCCCTCTATATTCCCACCAGCCATAAGTATCACTATATGATACTTCACAATACTACTGCATGCAAACCATGCCCAATTATATATAATGAATTTCAGCAATAAGTGCTAAGTAAGAAATATTCAGATCATATATATTATATAATTTATTTAAAATAAATATAAAGTACACATAGGTATAGATAGAGATGTGATTACCTAAGTATAGACAAAGTTATAGGAGAATACATACCAACTTACTGAAATCAGTTCATGAAATAATGAGGAAAGAAGAGAAACTCAGCCAGTGTGGGAGCAGGTGGTCTTAGTACTTTCAGAAATAACTGAACAAATGCAAGTAAAATGCTAAACATATTCATCAAAAATTGATAAGTAGAAAGAAAGAAATATCCCAACACAAACTAAATGAAACACTCAGGAAGTTCTGGAATTGTATTGGAACTCTCTCCTTAGGCCAGCTGGTTAAAGGTTGTTAACAAGTTCCTTAGTGAAGAAAAATAGAAAACATAGCAGAAGCCACACTCTGGCCTATATATTTAGCTTTATATTAGTATCTATATTATGCTGTAGAGTGTTCTCATTAAAATATGCTCCATAAAAAAGTATCCAGCTGCAACTTTGTGGTTTTAGCCCACAGAGATCACAGAAATGGTGTCTCAGCTCTTTTAATCCATTATTCTTAGTAGAAGTCATGTAGGCAAACAAAGTAGAAGTCATGTAGGCAAACAAATATAGGGAGAGCATTGGTAGGTCAGCATTCTCTACATGATATTTGTATCAGACACCAGCTGGAAGCTGGAAAAAAAATGTTCTCTAGTCAGATGTGTTTGGGAACACTGGGTTAAGCAAAATTAAACAGATTTCTTTACTTTAGAGCTTTAGTGGGCAGTGTGTAATAAAAGGACCTAAGGGAATATAAATGGAAAACTGCTGGCACTATTTTGAGGAAGTAGATAAGTGGAGCTGCCCCTTGTACTGACACAGCAAGACTTTCAAGGTGTAGAACCAGGCCATTAGAGCATTGAGTGGTGGCTTGCTGAGAAGCAGTATCACTGCCTTATAGGACGGCACAAATTGTCTCCAGGTACTGATAAGGTTAGGGATATAACAGTAGTGCGTTTGCTCTTCTGGCTCCTCTGACCTGGCAAATGTTTTGGTCCATGTGTGCTGCCAAGACCGCTGACCTAGTTGTGCCAACTGGTGGAGTCCACAGAGATCTACTCCATCCCTGCAACTTTCCCTTATATTTACCTTTTTCTTCTTGGTTAGTTATTTCTGGAGTAAACCAAAACAAATACAATGGATTTGGAGGCCCAACAGAGGCTTCTCAGAGATTTTAATATGCTTTTGTGGATCCCAAATTTCCAAGGAAAACAGAGTAAATGCAACATATTACACAATTTTACACTATTGAATTGTTGAGTCAGCCGTACATTTCAAGGGCAAGCAATCATAGAGCGCACTTTGTAAAAGAATGCCAAAAATAGTCAAAGAATGTATAAAAGTATTGTAGTAGCACAGGAAACTGTTGATACTAAGGAAGCAGTGTTAATGTAGTTGGAAAAATATTTGGAAGATAATCTTAATCTTTTGTTGTGTATGAACCACCTATCAAAAAATGGTCATTGTAATAGATTTACATATTAGAAAATTCTACTTATAAGTGAAAGGATGGAGGTTTGCCGAGAGACAGTGTTTGTGAAAGGTTGAGGTTAAGTGCCACCATAGTGTTTTCTAGAAGTTACTGATTATACAGAAGATCTGCATGATTATTTAAATCTATAGAAAAAATAAAATATTTTTACAACTGTATATTTTTTACCATGATAATTTTTTTTTATTTTGACCATGACATTCAAAAATGTTGTTTATATCCCCATATAGTTAATCATTCTAAATACTCCCTAGCATAAGGACATATGCACAATGGAACTGGAGGGCCATAGCTTGTTAACAAAAATCAGTCCTTAAAAACCAAAATAATGAGTCCCTCCTACAATATCCTAACTTAAAATAGAAAATTCCATAAAGAGTTATTTTGAGTGTTATGATGTCTAATCAGACCAGAACCCCTGGGATAAATCATTCTTACTGAGATTTTCTTGAAGCAGAAGGCACACAAGACTGATCACTGTCTGATTGCCTTGATGCCTTTTGCCTGCTAAAGTAGAATATTTTGGACTTCAAGAAGACTCAAACTCCTATGGGAGAGCTATGCATATTTATACATTTTCAAGATAAAGCTCAAATCCCTATTAGTATGGATACTTTTCCATAATTTTATGTTACCTTTCCATGAAGTTAATTCATTTGTATAAGAAATATTTATTGCATGCTGATTGTTTGCCCAGTCTTCTGAGGCATATACAGTAGTAAGCCCCTGACTTCCTAGAATTCACCTTACAAAACCTAGTTGATTAGACAAATACTGTAAACTTTAAAAATAAATGAATAATGACAAAGTATGATAAATGACAGTAAAGAAACATATAGGGAATATAAGGTGAATAAATAGAGATACAAATGAGTGAGGAACTCTTTTATTTTGTGTGATTTGTGGAAGACTTCCCAGAAGTGATATTTAAATTGACATACAAAATATGAAGGAATAGTGGATGTTTCAGAGGGATAAACATTTTCAAAGGTAATTGAATTAGCGAAGGCTCTGCACGTTTTGAGAATTCAAAGCAAGTATGGTTCGAGTAAAATGAGGTAGGAGAAATAGGGCACGAGATGAAGAAGAGTGCAAGAGGTAAATTATGAAGGCTATGTTTGTTCATAATTTTCCATGTTATTATTAGTGAAAGGGGAACATTGTGAGTGAGGTTTTTTTTTAATTTTATTGGAGTATAGTTGAGTTACAACCTTGTGTTACTTTCAGATGTACAGCAAAGTGATTCACTTATATATATACATACAGTCATTCTTTTTCAGATTCTTTTCTCATATAGGTTATCAAAGAATATTGAGTAGAGTTCCCTGTGCTATACAGTAGGTCCTTGTCGGTTATCTATCTTGTGTATAGTAGTGTGTGTACATTAATCCCAAGCTCCTAATTTATCCCTCCCCCCACCCCACATTTCCCCTTTGGTAACCATAAGTTTCTTTCATTCAGTATCTGTAAGTCTGTTTCTGTTTTGTAAATAAGTTCATTTGTATCAGCTTTCTTAATTAGATTCCACAAGTGAGTGATATATGATATTTGTCTTTCTCTGTCTGACTTCACTTATATGATAATCTCTAGTTCCATCCATGTTCCTGCAAATGGCATTATTTTGTTCTTTTTTACTACAGAGAAATATTCCACTGTATATATGTACCACATCTTCTTTACCCATTCCCCTATTGGTGGGCATTTAGGTTGCTTCCGTGTCTTAGTTATTGTAAATAGTGCTGCAATGAACATTGCGGTGCATGTATCTTTTCGAATTATGGTTTTTTCCAGTTATATACCCAGGAGTGGGATTGCTGGATCATATAGTCATTCTATTTTTAGTTTTTTAAAGAACCTCCATGCTGTTCTCCATAGTAGTTGTACCAATTTACATTCCCAGCAACAGTGTAGGAGGATTCCCTTTTCTCCACAGCCTCTCCAGCATTTATTGTTTGTAGACATTTTGATGATGGCCATTCTGACCAGTGATACTTCACTGCAGTTTTGATTTGCATTTCTCTGATAATTAGTGATGTTAAGCATCTTTTCATGTTGTTTTTGGCTGTCTGCATGTCTTCTTTGAGAAATGCCTACTTAGATCTTCTGCCCATTTGTTGATTTTTTTTTTTTTATTGATATAGAGCTGCATGAGCTGTTTGTATATGTTGGAGATTAATCCCTTGTCAGTTGCTTTGTTTGCAAATTCTCCCATTCTGTGGGTTGTCTTTTCATTTTGTTTATGGTTTCTTTTGCTATGCAGAGGTTTTTAAGTTTAATTAGGTCCCATTTGTTTATTTTTATTTTTATTTTCATTACTCTAGGAGTTGAATAAGTTTTAAGAATGAGAATGACATGATCCAGCCACCTTTAAAACAAACTTTCTGACTGCTTTGGAGATATTGGAAGATTCGTAGGTCAAAAAAATCTGGAAAAACAAATACCCCAATAAATAGAGGGCAAAAAAAGGAAAACTATAACCTGTATTAAAAACAATAATGATAAAATTTTAAATACAGAATTTGAATTAGCAAGCTAAAACCAAACTTGAAAAGATAAAAAGAGAAAGAGAAACAATGAATATTTTAAACCAATGAAGGAAATGATAGACATTGAGTGAAATAGCACAGTCAAGCCAAATAAAAAGCTATCTAAGAAGGAAGCAGATTAGTTTTAAAAATGCATATCTCTGGAAGAAAGGACATTTAACATTCAGGTTCTTGACTAAACTATGTATGAGAAACTTGTAGCAATTTGTATTCATATCAACAACACACATTTTTTTCTTTCCAAACCTCACCTACTTGGAAAAGAAAAATGGAATATTAAATTTTTGTCTTTACTTATGGGATGAAAATTTATAGATTTATAATATAATAATAGAGATTGTGATAGTATCAATAATAGCTGAATGCTTAAAATATGCCAAGCACTGCATTACTTTATTTGATCTATCTCACAAATCTAAGAAGTTGATACTATTATATGTAGATTACACGTGAGCTATTAATATTTAAGAGGTCGAGTAACTTTTCCATGGTTAAATGGCAAACATGTAGTAAAGCTACAATTCAAACTTGCTCACTTTTAAATCAGAGCTCTGAAACTATATACTGTTTTTTTGTATAAACTCTTTAAATATTAAGGATGTTATCATTTCTCATTCATGCCTATTAAAAGCTATTATTCAAGTTGCAGTCTGGAGTTTTTGTTTTTAACTATATCAAACATTTTTTTCTTGAATATTTTACATTGTATTTATCACTAGAACATCACTTGCCATCTGATTATGTTAATATCCATGTTGGGTTTTTAAAAAATGTTTTAATATTTTGAGCTCTAAACTTGCTTAAGAAAACCTACCTGACATTTATTTCAATGTATGCTGCAAAGTTGGGATATAAATTAATTGTTAATAATGGATTAATTTTTCAGTGCTATTTATTTTGTCACACACCCATTACCTATTAAGTGGTAATTCTTGCCTGTAATTAAAGTATTTTAAACACTAGAATTTTATCTGGGCAATTATATATCATGGGTCAAAACACTTATGTGCTCTGATGACTGTGTAATATATCTTTTAATTATATGTAAATATCTAGAAGAGCTGGTACACATTTCTACTTCTGTTTTCAAAATATTATGAGCTTACTGATCTGGTTTGTTTTTCCAAGATAAATCTGTATTAAATCCTGGAATAGACCCAAACTACAGAACAAGTGCTCTTAAATGTTTTATTATATTGCCATTTCTGTGAGATAGATGGATAGATACATATAGATAGATGGATATAGATAAGGTACAAATTTCTATTAATATATAGTATATATACAGAAAAACATAGAAATATACATGTGGCTAAATGAATTATTGCAAGTGGAATGTCTGTGCTGCCCATAAACTTTCCTTGTGCCTGTGCTAAGTCACTACTCTCTCTTTTCTCCAGAAGCAACAACTATCTTGTATTCTTAAACTGTGGATTAGTTCTGTCTGATTTTTAACATTGTCTCCCTTATCTATATAAAACATATAATTTGTATTAATTTGCTTTGGCAGCCAAAGGAAAGTTCCACAGACTGGGTGGCTTTAATAACATAAATTTATTTTCTTTCAGTTCTGGAGGCCAGAAATTCAAGACTACGGAGAGTTTTCTGAGGCCTCTCTTCTTGGCTTTCAGAGAGCCCCCTTCTCACTGTCTTTTTTGGGTGTGACGGCATCCTTGTTGTCTTATATAGATATTTTTATATTTTATCTATGTCATCTTTATAAGGCTTGTTTTATTTTGTGTCTGGTTTCTTCTTTCAACATTATATTTGTAAATCTGTAAATGTTGCTCTTTGTAGCTGCAATTAATTTTTTTGCCATTCTTGCATATGATTACATTTTATGAATGGGCCATTACATTTTAAAAAATCTATTCTACTCCTAATGTTTGGGTTTTCTTACAATTTGGGCTATTAAGGATATTTCAGGTATGCACATTCTGGTACAAGACACAAGGTTTATACATGTGTAAACCTCTTGTTGGGCTTACACCTAAGACTGGAATTATTGTGTCGTAGGTCATATGATCAACCTTATGTCATAGGTCATAAGCCAACCTGTTTTTCAAAGTTGTAACAATTTGCATTCTCTCCAGTAGTGTATGAGAGTTCCCGGCATTCCATGTGTTTACCAATACTTAGTATTGTCATTCTTTTAATTAGGACATGAGTCAGTGGCGATTGTGACATGGTATCTCATTGCTTTCAATCAGCATTTCCCTGACTAGTAATGAGGCTGAGTATCTTTTTATATGTTTATTAACTCTTTGGATGTCTTCTTTTGTGAAGTGCCTATTCAAATATTTTGTCCATCATTATATTGGAAATCTTTCTTTTTTTTATTAATCCATAGGTATCTTTTTCCACTTTGGATGTAAGTTCTATGTCATATACATGAGCTGTAAATTCATCTTTTGCTTTAGAGCTTGTCTTTTTACTCTGTTGTTATTGGTATGTTTTGATTAACAGAAATTTTATAATTTAGTTTAGTCTAATTGATCAACATTTCCCCCTATGGTTAATTTTTTTTTTTGCTAGCTGCTTAAGACGTTTTTCCTGATTTAGAGTTGTGAGGATATTGAGGATATTTTTCTCTATTTTCTTCAGAAGGTTTATTGTTTTGCCTTTCACATTTGGATCTATAATATAAATGTGACTCAACAAAATCAGTTTGTTTTATGGTTTTTGGCTTTGGCTATTTTAATAGTCAGCATATCTGTGTCTGGGTGAAATTTTTGAAATACTAACCAATAATTTTTGATCTCCATGGTCATATTTGCTCCTGCTTAGTCTAACATTCCCAATCTGTTTAATCACAGCTATTCATGCTTTAGGAAGAAGTTAGTTACAGACTAGAACAAAGGTATCTGTGAGTTGTTGAATGGATTTTCAACTCACATCAGACACAATAGACCGAAGGCAAAGAGCTTTTGAGACACTTGAGAAAAAGAAAAATTTGCTTTGAGTTTTAAGAACGGCTTGACTTGGCTTGGCTTGACTCCAGACAGAGATAGAGTCTGAATTTCTGGGCAATAAGGTTATTAGCAAGCAGAAAAGAACACAAGATAGGGCATAGAATCAGTTTCCCAGCTTCTAAAAGAAAAAAAAAATAATTTTATATATATATATATATATATATATATGACTCGAAAGGTTGTTGAATGGATAGAGAGAATATGAGAAGGGAAAAAGGAATTAAACCAATATTGCCTTGAGATAGTCTAATCCTTAGCTCTCATTCAGGACTTAATGTTTTAGCATGAGGTCCTGGAATAGAGAAACTGACATGATGTTTCAAAGATGTTCAAGGAAAAGGAATTAGGTCCCACTTTGCCTGGAATCCTGAAGTATGAAGACTCTCAATGGGCCATGTTGATATGGCCGAAATGGAGGAGAAATGTTGGTAAGATAGGTCATGAAGAGTCTGGTTTAGCATTCACCCCACACTTTGTTCTGATGTTTCCTTTCCCCTGGGTTCTGTATATGCTCGGATATCCGAGCATCCCCATAGGCCCTAGTGGAGTATTCAGAAGAGAGTTGAAAGTGCTGGCTATCAAATGCCTCTGGGCATGTAGACGAGGGGGCAGGGATGCACCATTTAGCTGAGGACCTTGGGTTGCCAGAGCTAGAGATAGGGTGGGAGTTGAGTCACACCTCAGGGGTTTTGTGTCACTGCTGTATGTCAGGGCAGAGTCCTAGTCAGGTGAGAGAGATGCAGGCAGAAATGGCCAAGCCCCCAGGGACAAGCACCATGAATTACCCTTGCTGAACAGTGTAAATAATAAGTTACAACATTGGTGGATGCAGTGGGAACATGGGTAAACTTAGATAGAAAGTGTCCCCACAGCACTGGCCTTAAAATTACCAAAGAAGAACATGTGGAACCAGATGGCATTGCCCAGTTGCCATGATGTTATATAAGCTTCTGCTAAACACATATTTCACTGAGGGCAAGGAGAAGGAAAAACTACGGAAAGAAGCATAAAAATGTTGTTTACACCAAAGAGACTGAGTTAACCTGGAAATAACCAAGCTATTTTTAATTTGATTTAATTAATTTGATTTTGCTGTGGGGCAGAAATTGGGGCTCAACAGCTGAGTGAATAATATGAATAGAGAAATAAATACAGTTATATTTTTGCAGATTTGAGTGTAGAAACTGTGATTTGTAAATCTGCTCTAAACCTAAAAGGAGGAACCAGAAATAACTCTCATTCTTTTTGCTCTAGGCATATCATATACTATTATGTCCTTGAGCTTCTACACCAAAACCTATAGTAAAACATTACTATTTCTCTTCAAATCGACTTTCAAATCCAAAATCACCTCACCTAACTTCAGTGAGAAAAAGTTTTTAAAAGTAATTTGTTTTGTTCTTTTTTTTCTCCAATATTGCAGTATATGATACAGTCATATGGAACTGTCTAAAAATCATAGTCTGAATTTCTTTAACTTGCATTTTTGTACCCTGCACTTCAATTTTATTTAAATTTTTGTTTTATAGTCCTTGATTTTAAAAAATCTATTAAACAAGCTTATTAGATTTATTAACTTTGCATAAAAATCTTAAAGAATAAACATGCACAGCCAATATACCAATCTTCAAATTTCTTTTCCACTTTTAGAACTAAACAGTGAACATTGAATCAGCAGTAAGTTTAGGTCTCTCAGATCATTCTTCATCTTTGATTATATATCATATTCTCTTTTCTGATTCCTAGCGACAAAGATTTCACCATTTTCCTGTCTATTTCCCTCATTCATCATTCTGATTTTTATTTTTTACTCCTACCGGTTTTGATTTAAATTTGTCCTATGCTAAATGACATTTGAAACTTGAAACAGAAATCGATCCTACAAAGCATGTTTCATTTAATTTACTTTCGATAATCCCCACACTAATGGCTCAAAACAAATTTACAGTAAAAATCAAATTAACACTTGAGGACTAAGTGTTCAAATACACTCCTTCCTAAACCAATTTTAAAATATTTTTTTTGAAAATAAGAGTATAAATTAAAACAATTAAAATTCCCCATACTGTCACTGACTGGAGATAATCATTTAGCATTCTCTTCTATTTATGCATTTCCTTTTCCATATACTGTTATGCTGAAAACTTTCCATAATGTTTTCTCTTAGTTTATCTTTTTTTATTTGTGTTCTATAAATTCAAGAAGATTTTTAACATGGCTGTTTCCTGTGTAGATTCTAATAATGAAAATTCTGTGGGAGCTACGCTAACATCATCTAGTTATGAAACATTTTACTAATTGGAACTGAGATTAGCATATAGCTTTGCTTATGTGGAATTGATGAACACCTTTCCATTGGACTGTCTTTCTTAAACACAGCTTCTGCCAGCCAGATTTGTATGGGAGTAGAATTATAGCAAGTCAAGGTAGACTCTTTCACAGAAGGCTGTGGTTTTAGGGCTCTGGGTTCCTGACCTGGGGAGGATTCATATTCTTTGGATATCACTTAGTAGGATTTAGCTCTTGTTTTCAAAATTGAGATTACTGCAGGAAAAGCTACCCTACTTAGACTCTGAGATAGGAGTAAGGATTACAGAAAAGCAGACCCCAAAATTTGCTCAAGGCAAAATTTTAAAGCTTCTCCAGTGTCTAGATAAGCAGTTAAGACCTGAAGGTCCATTCCTTAGACCTGGCAACAGAACTTAGTGAGGGGTTTCAATAATAGATAAAGAAGAATATCAGAGAGTAACAAAATGAGAAGTGAATAAGAGTGAAGAAAAAGTCTGTACTACTTTTCAATCAATTTGAAAGAGAATAACAAAGGAGATGGAGTGGCAGCTTGAAGAGACTCAAGGAAAGGTTGTTTGTTGCACAGTTATACTAGGCTAGGCAGTGCTCCAGTAGTGCAACCACAAGTTCTCAGAGGCTTAGAAGCACAAGGATGTTTTCTTGTTCACACTGCATGTCGATCATGTTGACTAATCAGGGACTCAGGCTAATGTAGCAACTGCCTTCTCAAACATTTCTAGTTACTGTATCAAAAAAAAACAAAAAACAAAAAACCCTCCCCACATAGACTCAGCACACAATGATGGAATGGGAACAGATCTACTATAAGAACACTTGATTTTGGCAAAATAAGATTGGAAGATACGTTACAGTTATTAACCCACAGTAGTTATGAAATCCCACTGGGAAACCATCAAGAATCCTCCTATCCTGAGACCAAGGATGTCCTTTAATAATACTTTGATTCTGTTCATTGGAAGTAACACCTCAGTCCATCATTCCCGACGACTCCTGGTCCTGCCCTACAGTAGGTTCCCACTTGTCCATTATTTTCATTAGTCATATATGATATGTGTGAGTTGGTGGGCATTTTCACCTCATGGCCATGGAATTTTCAAAGCCCACCACTACTCATGGAAAGTTGCAGACCCAAGGGATTTTTAAATTTGAAGAATTAATAGCTTTATAAAACTGGGTATACATTTTTTTGTTTGTTTTGAAAAATGGTTGATTCAGACTTAGTGGCCTATGATCTATTTGCTTTTTGTGTCTGCCGTGTGCTGATAATCACACCCAACGTTCTTTCTTAGACCTTTCCAGATTCCCAGTCCTGATCCCTTTTTGTTCCTGCTCTCATTCCCTTTCTTTGAAATTAATAGCAGCTACCCTGAAACTCTCTGGAATAATAATTGGGAAGACCCTTGATCTTTTTGATCTCTTGGCTGAGTCACTTTATTGTTTTATGTAGCCAGTTGGTTTACCTCACTTTTGTTTCACAAAGTCTTTTAAAACCATATTTCTGAATATTTAGGGTCTGGAAGATGTTGATTTCTTAAACCCTATGAAACTCAAAGTGTCTGTCCCCTTTCTGTGTCCTTTTATATCTGCTTGTAAACTGGCTAATCCTTTCTCAAGCTCAACTCTTGCCTTTATTCACTTGCTAAATGTAGCCAGTAATAATCAACATACACTATTCTGTTTCTTTCTTACCGAGAGCTAACAGATCAGTATCCCTATAATCTGCTTCCCAAACTATTGCAGGTAATAATTTTGCCAATTTTTTTACCGTTGTTTTCTACAATAATGATTAAATACAAATAAAATACAAATTTAAAAAACTAATTTCTACAATATTGTTTTCTACTGTTAAATGGATTGCAACTATTACAGAATTCTGATAGAGAGACTATACTACTTCAAAGTAACAATTTTTTTATTTGTCACCAAAATGAATGCCTCCTCAAAATCTCAGTGACTTGCCATAAAAAAAGTGTATATATATGTGTGAGTGTACAGGCCTCTACATATGCATATACACACATGCACATAATGTACATATAGTATATACAAACAGAAATTTTTCTTAACCAATGCAAAGTCCAGTGTGATGTTTCTGATTGTCTGTGCTCTTTCATCTTTTCCTACCACCATCCATTAAGTAATCAGACTCCTGAGCTGGATCTTTTGCATCTGGCCAGCCCATAGGCAGAAAAAAAGAAGCATAGAGAATTGTGTAGAGGTTTTAGAGACAGAACTAGAAGTAATATACATCACTACTAACCACATTGTATTGATTAAAAATACTTTTGACTAGAAATTTTTACCTGTTTCACCTAGGTGGAAAGGGACTGGGGAAATGTGGTCTCTATTTGAGCTCAGGAAAAAAATAAAATCATGTATTAAACACATAGCATTTCATCTGATATGTATATTTATATTTATATAAATATATTTGATTATAAATCATTTAAACATTCCCTAGTTCTTGCCTCAATACTCTTTATTCTATTTCTGGCTAATTCTACTCCAAAGCTAATCTCTAATTACTACTTTGAATTAGTGTGAATTGCCTTCTGTGTGAGAAAATTAAAAGAAAAAAGAACATAATCATGGTTTCATTGATTATATAAATTTTA
Organism: Physeter macrocephalus; assembly: GCF_002837175.3. NCBI lineage: Eukaryota > Metazoa > Chordata > Mammalia > Artiodactyla > Physeteridae > Physeter > Physeter macrocephalus. The sequence continues at coordinate 23,154,819 of NC_041228.1, read as the reverse complement.
CTAGCTATCTCAAAGAGCAATTAAAATGTGAAATAAGCAAAATATAAGATGAAATGATAGCTTGAAAAATGAAACTATATAATTTGAAGGACTTGTCCACTTTGAATTTACTTTATTCTTCACATTTTGCTCTATCTTGTTATTGAACCAACTAATTTGTCCCATCTCCTTTCACAGTTCAATTCCTCCTGTTGATTCTGGTCTCATGAAAACTAATTAGTATATCTCCATATCAACAGCGACTAATTTCTGAAAGCTTTGATACAAATAGCTTTCCATCTGTCCTGGAAATGACATAATGTTTTTATTCACATACATATTAGAGATAAGAGAGAGGCTTCAAGAATCCTGGATCATTTTACTGGTTATATGGAATGAATGAAGCTGACTATACTATCTGAATACGTTTGGTTCCGAAGAAGGAAAGAAGGGGAGCAGGCCATATGCATTTCTAAAGGCTTTATATTAAGCACCTTTGACTGAATTTGCAAATATTCTGGAATATACTTGCAAGCCCCAATGAGTGTAGAATCGATATGAAATGATATAAAATCAGAACATATTTAATTATTCCAACATTTTGATCTCTTCCATCCTGTCATGGAATGATAGAATCTTTCCTGCTTGAGTCTCTTCTTTCAAGAAATACCTGAAGACTCTTTTAACAGACTTCAGGGATTTGGTCAGGCTTACCCTTTTGATTAATTTAGTCCATCTGATTTTGGATCTTAGGGTTTAGACTAGATTGTCAGATTATAGAGTTACGACTGGATAGAGAATGAAATAAAATCAGAAGAAGAAAAATAGATGTGGAAAAAATGAGTTTGGCAAGGGATTATAAGTATGTAGATCAGAGGGCAGTGTAAAGGATGATATCCTTTTGAGATAATTAATTTTTGGTCAGGAGGGAAGGAAGAAGTGGTCTGAAAAAATTATTCAACAATACATTTGTAATACAAATATTTGTTGAGTATGACAATGTGACTGACAGTTATTGATACTGGGGATATAGCCATGAATCAAATAGACCAAATTCCCTAACTCTGTGGAGCTTACATTACAAATATAAGTGAAACATGGGACGTCACAAGGTAACAATTATAAAGGAAGGAGGTAGAAAAAGCTGGAATTTTCCTGGTTATATCAGTTTTTGGTGGGGAAGGGGGGACCGTACAATCTTAAATAGACTAGTCAGGGAAGGTCTCTTTGAAAAGATGATATTAGAGCAAATGACTTGAAGAAGATGAAGTAACAAACCACGAGGGCACAATTTGTAACCATACTGTCAAGATTTCAGCTATTATTCTAAGTAAAATGGAAACCCACTGGTGGGTTCTGAGCAAGGAAATTATATGATTTCAGTTTACCGTAAAAGGATCAATCAGGCTGCTTACTGAGAATTAGTTCTAGGGTATTAAAGTTTAATGAGTTAGAACAGCAGGAAGTCTTTCTCATTAATCCAGACAAGAGGTGGTGGTTTGAATGAGAGATAATGAGAAAGGTGAGCAGTGGTCAAATTCTGGATATAATTTGAAGGTGAATCTAACAAAATTTGTTACTTTTCTACTGAAAATCATCCAGTGACAGACTGGATATAAAAATTGTTCCAAGGGGCTTCCCTGGTGGCGCGGTGGTTGCGCGTCCGCCTGCCGATGCAGGGGAACCGGGTTCGCGCCCCGGTATGGGAGGATCCCACATGCCGCGGAGCGGCTGTGCCCGTGAGCCATGGCCGCTGAGCCTGCGCGTCCGGAGCCTGTGCTCCGCAACGGGAGAGGCCACAGCAGAGGAAGGCCCGCATACCACAAAAAAAAAAAAGAAAAAAAAATTGTTCCAAGGCTTTTGGTTAAATAAGTAGAAAGATAGACATGGGTTTACAAAGATGGGGAAATCTGTAGGAGGAGCACTTTGGGAAGGAGGAATGGAACAAGATGAGGAGCTCATATTTGGACACGTTAGCTTTAGATTTTTAGTAGACGTCTATGTGGAAACATCACGTAGGTGGCCAGGAAAGGAGTTTAAGCTGCAGAGTCACATTTGGGAGTCCTCAGCATATAGATGGTAATTTAAGCTAAAGAGGCTGATAAAATCACCTCATTAGGGGATGTAGGTAGAATAAAAAAGATCTAAGGTTTGGGCTCAGGGGCACTTCAATGTTTAGAGATGAGAGATTAGGAGGTGAGGAAGTGATATTCTTGAGGAGATTTCCTATAAAGGAAGACAGAAAAATGAGCTCCAATGGTGGCTGGAAAGTGCAGTGGAGTCAACTGGAGTGTTTTCTTTATTTAATTAGGAAAAATAACATCATATTTGTATGATAGGAATGATTTAATAATGAGAGAGGAGAGAGAAGGGGGGAGATAGAGGGAAATGCTGAAGTGATGTCTTTAGTAGGCAAGGAAAATAGGATTTAGAAAATAAATTGTTTGGCTTTAGATTGGAACATAAATATTTCAGCATAATAATAGCAGGAGCACAGGGAAATAATAATAATAACAATAATAATAATAATAACAGCTGAGCATAGGGGCATCATTACATGTAAGTGGGTAAATTTGGTCTAGAGGCTTGTGGAAGTGCTCTTTGTCAAGGTCATTTTTCCGACAAGTTTTTTCTGAGGTGGCAAGTATCTAATTATAGAAATGCTCCAGGAGAAAGCTTCTGGTGAAATGGAGCAAGACCCTATGGTCCTCCCTCTACCCCACCCCCCGCCATGTCCTCAGCCTGCCTTTTGTTTGTGGAAAAACTTTTGCCAAACAATAAGTTTAATCAGAGAAGTGAGAAAATGCAGAAACAAAGGAAAACAGTCTGATGAGACTAAATAATAATAGTTTAGTCATTAAGCAAAGTCAAGGACTTCTAGTTAATCCCCCTCCCTCCGTTTATAAAAGCTCTTGCCCCCCAGTGTGGGGGAGTTGTCCTTTGGACAGGAGTCTGCCCTACCCCCAGGTTACTAGTCTCCAAAATAAAGCAAACTTTCCTTTCCACCAAACTTGCCTCTTTATTGGCTTTTCTGTGGTGAACAGCTGGACCCCCACTTTTGGTAACAGTTTTTTGGCACCCAGTGTGAGGCTGTGCTCTCATGACATCTGGCTCCCTGGGGTTAGAGCCACTGGCCATGACAACTCACCGGGATGGTTGTGATGAGCCAGCTGCTCGTGGCTAGCTATTCCTGAGAGGGGAATTTGGGGGGATATTCCTAGCAGCTGCTGTAATCATTTGTTTTGGAGATCCTCCCTGTTTCTCCCCTGCCCAGCACTAGCTGCCAACTTACGCTTTTCCTTGGTGGAACGGAAGCATGCATGAGCATTTTGCCAGTTGGGTCAGATGTGTGTCTACCGTTGAGGACTGTTTGTGAGCACAAAGCACCATTTCCAATTGGTTCTGACATGTGTCTGACGTTGAGGGTCATTTGTATTGGGGAAGCGTTTGTTTGGGGCTCTGTATCAGTCATCCTCTTAGAGGATTTGTGACAGTTCTGTCTTCTGATGTGTGAATGTGTACTCCATTTGTATGATTGATATCTTTGTTGTCTTTTGTAAAATGGGAAATTCAGGTTCAATTCATTAGAAAAATTTTAGCTGTGAAATTATGACTAAGGAAAAAGAAAGATGATTTTTTAACAATGTATAGCAACAGTATTCTTTAGACTCCAGAGAAAATTGGTCAAGATGAAACTCTTGAAATTCCAAAACTGGTTCTTTTTGAATATGCCGTTAGAGAAAGCTAGCTTGATAAAACAGTTTTCAGAATTCTGACCCTGAAAGAACAAAAATATGCCTGAGAGAAAGCTTGAAGTTAACTCTTGTCATGTCCTTGAAATACAAACACAGCCCATTTTCCTGAGCCTTCAGCCTTGGGTTAATTAGTGGAACTTCAAAATGTTTGGGTTCATTAAACACACATCTTGTACCACATTAAAGAGAAATTGTGCTCTGAGAAAAATGTGTGTTTTTAGAGGTTATGGACTATGTTCTTAAGTTTGCCAATCAGAAAATGCTGGTATAACAGTTCAATTACTTGTTTCTTGGTTTTGTTAAGGTCTTTTAAAGGTTAAAAATTGTAATATGTAATTAAAGCTACAAAAATGATAAGGAAAACATTTCAGTGTGCAAAGCAAGTAGGATATATGTTGCTGGCAAGAGATGGTTTAAAGACTGGAGATATTTTTTTTTTAGGTAAAAGGAGAATAATTTTGTCCTAGAGCTGGTTACTTATATATGGGGAAAATAAGGGAAAAATTAATATGGGTCCAGAAAGTGATAAAAGGTTTGTGGAAAAGGAACTTTGAGAAAATAATTTTGTACATTGGCAGGATTAAAATTAGATTGAATTTAATTAGATAAATGAATTTTGTTATTAATAATAAGCTGGTACAAGACTGGAATTTGGTTTTCTCTCTCTGTTAAGAGAACAAAGTTTTCCTGGAATATTGAACTGCTTTTGATAACAAAGTTTCTCCTCTAGCTAACTTTGAGTATTTCAGAAGGTCCCTGGGGCATCTCAGAAGAAATATTAAAATAACTAGCATTATATGATATATTAAATTACATGGACAACATTGTCAAATAATAATGATAAACACTCAGGTTATACTGTATGGGTAAATGTCATTAATATAAATGTTCTAAAAGCTATTAAAGAAAGACAGATGTTTGTTAACTTTCAGATAATACTGCTAAACTGAGTAAAAAATTTATAGAATTTTAATGGAAAGTTATTGTTTTGCTTTCAACCATATTTTTGATGCCAGTGTTTAGGATGGAAAAAAAATATCTAATGAAGTTGTCACAGAGTATAACTACTCATGATGTGTATCACTGCTGGCTTTAAGTCTACTTCTTGAAGCACATGTACAATGTTTATGTGACAGTTGAGTATAATTGATAAAATGTATAGCCTATAAAGTGTTTCCCCATCAGCAATACCTATGTGCTTTTTTGTTAAGTCTGATTAATTTTCCCCCAATGTGGATGACTAGGCAAATATATAAACATAAAAGTAAGCCTAGCACCAAGGGACATGAACGGACCCAGAGTAGGCAACTGAGTCAATCTGGAAACGTTGGAAAAATATATGGATTATCAGTGCTTTCTGTGGAAAGATTTTCAATTAAAAGGGGAAAATGGTGGAAGAAATTTTCACACATTGAGGTATGGGGAAGTTATTCTGCCTTATGCATGATTTAATTTGAACTTTAGGCTAAACAAAACAGACTGTAGCCTATTAAACATACATTGTAAAACCATTAAGGGTAAAAATACATTCAGAGAAAAATGCAAAGATGCATTTTGATTATTATCCTCACTGTAATATGTCTATTAATTTTCAAATATTTGTCCAGGTACTATGACAAAGTAATCAAAGAGAGAGGTAATATTTTCATAATACAAAATATTGATCCTAAGCTTGGAACTTGAGATTATTTCCAACTCTGTGTCCATTCCCCAAATTAGGCAGGACTGTGCCCCACTTGAGCAGGAAGTAGCCACAGTAGTCATTGCCCCATTCCCTAAAGAGTTGGGGAAAACTGGAAAAAAAATAGAACTAAAAACGATTTCCTCTGCCAAGTTTATGATTAAGCTCTCTATCCAAAACTTTATTCCATTTCTTGTTCTGTACATGCCCCTCCTCAAGATTGAGGAATATCAAAGAAAAGGGGAGACTGAAAAGAAGCAGGACTCTATGGTCCTCCCCCGCTCCATGTTCTCATCCTGCCTTTAGCCAAACAATAAGTTTAATCGAAGTGAGAAAATGCGAAAACAAAGAAAAACAGTCAAATGAGACCATATAATAGTTTAGTCATTAAGCAAAGTTAAGGACCTTTAGTTCCTCCTCAAAGGCTATAGATAATATTCTGAGCCATATATTTTGAGCTGTCTTATAGACACTGAAGAAGAAGTTAATTACATTCTGACCAGACTGTAGCCATGACATAAGCAACCACAATTCTGAGAACTGGCATCTAAGAAATGGAAACAAACCGACCCTGAAACTAAAGACTAACTGTGCTTAAAACAATCAAGCTGACACTGATCAGACCACTGCATGACTAATTTCAAGATGACTGTCAGAGCTGACTGTGCTGTTTCTGCATGTAGACCCCTCCCTCCATCTATAAAAGTTCTTGATTGTCAGTGGGAGGGAGTCGGCCTTTGGACAGGGGTCTGCCTTCCCCCGCCAGGTTGCCAGCCTTCAAAATAAAGCAAACTTTCCTTTCCACCAACCTTGCCTCTTTATTGGATTTTGAACAGCGAGCAGCCAGACCCCACTTTTGGTAACACTTGTGGTTGGGAAAGGAGGATGGAGAAGAAGAAGCCAAGCAAATGTGCAATGTTGGCAGTGTTCCCAAGAGTAGCTTCAGGGTGATTTGACAGGAAAACACTGGGGGGGGCGGGTAAATTTTATTTCAGAATTTCTAATGGTGTAAGCAGAATGTGTCTGATGTTTATGCTCCTTTTTTTGTTTCTGCTCTTTTTGTTTCTGTTGGCAAGCAAAGTCACATGGGCTTTTAAATTTTTTAGCAGGATTAATGAAGTCTGAGAGTTCAGCACTTAGTATCTCTATGGATGTCCAGAGGTAGAGTACAGGGCACCCACATGGCTGGTGTGGATTGTTACAGGAGCAATGCACCACTGATCTGACTGAAGTGATGGCAGTTTCCTGGTCACAAAGAAGCAGCAGCTACCATTGCTTCCCCCCATGCTTTGGAGCTTTGAGTACTTACCCTGAAAGCTCAACCTAGACTCTGCTTCTCCAGGCCACCCAATGGTTCTATAAGACTTTTAATCACTTGTAAGAAAGCTCTGTTGTCTTGGCTAAAATGAATTCAATTATGTAACAGGTACAGATATTTGTATTAGGGTCTGCTCTGGTGCTATTATTAATGGTACTTTTTTCACTCAATATATTTTAGTTTAGAAGGAAAATCTTATCATCAGCAAAGCCTGTATTGCTCAGATTCTTCAGCTTATACTTGTGAATTAATTGACTATATTTTAATATTTTTTAATTGAATGAAACCTTCTTTAAATTCTTATAGTGCTTTAAAATTTTCAAAAGTTTCACACAGATTATTTCATATAATCCCTTAATAACCTTTTTTTTTTTTTTTTTTTTTTTGTGGTACACGGGCCTCTCACTCTTGTGGCCTCTCCCATTGTGGAGCACAGGCTCCGGACACGCAGGCTTAGCGGCCATGGCTCACGGGCCC
>NC_041228.1:23113255-23143858 GCF_002837175.3 Physeter macrocephalus | reverse complement strand
TTGTGGAGCACAGGCTCCGGACACGCAGGCTTAGCGGCCATGGCTCACGGGCCCAGCCGCTCCGCGGCATGTGGGATCCTCCCGGACCAGGGCACAAACCCATGTCCCCTGCATCGGCAGGTGGACTCTCAACCACTGCGCCACCAGGGAAGGCCAATAACCTTTTTTTTAATCCCCTACTCCGATATTGCCCCTCCCCACTTCCCTCTCCCCACTGGTAACCAGTAGTTTGTTCTTTATATCTGTAAGCCTGCTTCTTTTCTGCTGTATTCACTAGTTTGTTATATTTTTTAGATTCCACATAAAGGTGATATCATACAGTATTTGTCTTTCTTTGTCTGACTTATTTCACTTAGCATAATGCCCTCCAAGTCCATCCATGTTACTGCAAATAGCAAAATTTCATTATTTTTATGGCTGAGTAGTATTCCATTGTGTGTACGTGTGTGTGTGTGTGTGTGTGTGTGTGTGTGTGTGTGTGTGTGTGTATAACACATCTTCTTTATCCATTCATCTGTTGATGGGTACTTAGGTTGCTTCCATACCTTGGAAATTATAAAAATGCTGCTATGAACATTGGGGTGAGTGTATCTTTTTGAATTAGTGTTTCCGTTTTTCTCAGATATATACCCAGGAGTGGGATTGCTGAGTCACATGGTAATTATATTTTTAGGTTTTTCAGAAACTTCCATTATGTTTTCCACAGTGGCTTCACCAATATACATTTCCATCAAGATTGTGCGAGCGTTCCTTTTTCTCCACATCCTCGCCAACATTTGTTATTTGTGTTCTTTTTGATGATTGCCATCTTGACAGGTGTGAAGTGATATCTAATGGTGGTTTTGATTTGCCTTTTCCTGATGATTATCAATGTTGAGCATCTTTTCATGTGCCTGTTGGCGATCTGCATTTCTTCTCTGGAAAAATGTCAAGTCAGTTCTTCTGCCCATTTTTTAATCAGGTTGTTTGTTTTTTTGATGTTGAGTTATTGAGTTGTTTATGTATGTTGGATATTAACCCATATCAGTCACATCATTTGCAAATATCTTCCCGCATTCAGTAGGTTGTCTTTTTGTGTTGTCAGTGGTTTCCTTTGTTGTGCAACAGCTTTTAATTATGTCCCATTTGTTTCTTTTTGCTTCTGTTTCCTTTGCTTTAGGTGACTGAGCCAAAATAAATTGTTGAGATTTATGTCAAAGAGTGTTCTGCCTGTGTTTTCCTTTAGTATCCAGTCTTACATTTAGGCCTTTAATCCATTTTGAGTTTATTTTTGTATATGGTGTTAGAGAATGTTCTAATTTCATTCTTTTACAAGTAGCTGTCCAGTTTTCCCAGCACAACTTATGTCTTTTCTCCATTGTATATTTTTGCCTCCTTTGTCATACATTAACTGACCATAAGTGTGTGGGCTTATTTTGGGGCTCTCTATTCTGTTCTAATGATCTATGTGTCTGATTTTGTGCTGGTACCATGCTATTTTGATGGCTGTAGCTTTGTGTACTATAATCTGAAGTCAGGAAGTGTGATTCTTCCAGCTCTGTTCTTTTTTCTTTACTGAAAAAATTTGGGGGATTATATTGGGGAAGACTGTGGTTTAGAATATGCTGGAACCTCAAAATTAGAGATTAGAAGGGAGAGCAATGAGATGGATGCTGAGACTTGAGTAACTGACCAAGAATCAAGATTAAATTTGAAGAAATGGCTACACTGTTAGAACAAAATGAGAAGGTCAGGACAGAGGTGCATACCTCCTTAACTAAAGGACAAAATTTAACCTCACCAAAAAAGGGCCAAATTACCGCAGAGGTCCCTGACATGATGGACCGAGAAGCACATCATTTATGCAGCATTCATGCCAAAATGTTTAACTCGATTCCAATCATGAAGAAACAATCAGAAAAAACCAACTTGAAGAAAGTATGGCCAAAAATCTGTCTTGGACTGTAAAAATGTCAATTTTAGAAATATTTAGAATAAGAAAAGCCTGGGAAAATCTAGATCAAAGAGACCAATGAAACATGACAACTGAAATAAGATATGACATATTAGATTCTGGATCATTAAAGACATAGTAAAATAATGCAGGTATAAAGGATAATATTGAGACGAATGCAGAATTTTATTTTTATTTTATTTTTTAGTTAAAATTTTTTTAATTTAATTTATTTATTTTATTTATTTTTAAATTTTGTTTATTTTTATTTTATTTTATTTATTATTTTTTTATTTTTATTTTTTTGGCTGCTCTGGGTCTTTGTTGCTGTGTGCAGGCTTTCTCTACTTGTGACGAGCGCGGGCTACTCTTCATTGCAGTGTGTGGGCTTCTCATTGCAGTGGCTTCTCTTGTTGCAGAGAAAGGCTCTAGGTGCACGGGCTTCAGTAGTTGTGGCTTGCAGGCTCAGTAGTTGTGGTGCACCGGCTTAGTTGCTCCGTAGCGTATGGGATCTTCCCAGACCAGGGCTCAAACCCATGTCCCCTGCATTGGCAAACTGATTCTTATCCACTGTGCCACCAGGGAAGCCCCAAATGTGGAATTTTAAATTTGGACTCCATATTAGAGAAAATATTGCATCAGTGTTCAATTTCTTTAATATAAAGAATGTATTAGTTATGTTTTCTTTTTAGTCAATACATGCCACAGTATTTAAGAGTGAAAAATCCTGATGTATGAAACTTTCAAATTCATACACATACTCACATACAGACTCAGACATGCATCTATACCTACACACACATACACACACACACGCACACGCACACACACACACACGTATGCACAGAGTGAGAATACAAATGAGAGGAAAACTGTTAAAAACTGATGAATATAGGTGAAGAGCATATGTCGTTTATTGTACCTTTTATTATAGCTTTTCTGAAGTGTTAAAATTTTTCAAAGTAAAACACAGAAGAACAAAGATAATGTAAAATGATAGCAACTCTGCAAAATTAAAGTAACTCTAATTTTATTGCCATTGGTAAATCAATTAAAAATATATAACAGTCACAAATAACCAGATTATATGTCCACCAGGAAATACAATCTATCATCTCATGTTTTATGCAAAGTAACACCTGAAAAGCTCTGGCTCTTTGGTTCTCAATTATCAACCCAACTGATCAAAGTTATTGTAAACAAAAGTGATAAATTCAAAGGTACTTGCTTATATCAATATTATATCAGTGTGAGCTGAACAATAAAACAAAAAAAATTCCCCTGGCATAACTTTACCAAGCAGGTACTATTTCTTTTGATGTATTTGAGCAATGAGAAATAGTTATCATGTGCTTCCAGAATTGATACTGTTCAGAAATTTAATTTAAAATGTGTCTATGCTTGTAACCTGGGTTTTGAGTACACAAGTTTTTACATTACTTTTATTCTTAATATACTATGTATATCAAAATATATATTTTAAATAATAAACTATGAGTATTAATAAATTTATATTAATAGATAAATGATTATTTAAACAAATATTGTAATACCATTATGTGCATCATCTATCTTTAACATTATTTTCACTTTTTTCTTAGAACACAAGGTATGAGAAAATTCTACTTGCTCTTAGTCTAATTTCTCTGAAATTTGTTCTAAATTTCACTATAGTTGAAGTTATTTTAAACAATTACATGCATTTAAAAATCAATTTAAATTGAAGGTTAAACTTCAGAATATTGGATGTTGCAACTGTTCAAATAGAAGCAGAAAAAAGTATTCTCAATGCTACTTTGTTAATTTGCTTTGTGAAAGAAATTAACCAGTATATATAATAAGTTCACATTTTTGTTTTGGATTGAGCTATCTATGGAAATAATTTGGGGTTTTGTTGTTGTTGTTTTGGTTTTTTTGACTACATTGCTTTTGAAGTAATAATACAGAAAGCCTCACATAAGATTCACTGAATTGCATTCTGCTTAAAATAGCCCTGATATTTTACATTGACCAGTGATTAAAAAGATTAACAAGAATCTAAAATCTGTTTATAAGGTTTTAGGGAATGTATAACAAAGCTATAGTAAAGCAAATACTAAGATCTATATTTCATAATAAGGATACAACCACAGGATATGATATAAAATCTGTCACTATTTAAAACATGTACAATACTACATTATTCTTGTGTCCATCCTCAATGATGATTTATGTTCCAAAGTAACCAAGCGCTTATTAACCAGGAATCCATTTTTCTTATCTCTGAAAACCTTTACCACCAGCTGATCTGCAGACCACCAAAGCATTCTCATTTTTTTTTTTAAACTGTGGCCAACGGAGTAGTAAGAATAACACAAATTTGAAATATCGTTAAGGACAAAACTAAGAAATAGAAATATGGATTGAAACAGTTAAAAGTGTAGAGAAGCAGAAGAGTAGATATAAAATAAATGTTTGATTCAAAATGAGTCTTCAGGAGTCAATGATATGGAAGCTAATGACAAGAAGAGCCAATTAGGGAAAGTATATTAAAACAAGACAACAATAGCAAAACTAAAAGAGCAAGGTGGTTAAGGCAGAGCAAAGCAAACCAAGACAAAAAGTAAAAGAAGAATCTGTTTGTCATTTAGCCCCAAGTCTGCTTAAAATAAAAATACTCCCCCTAACTTCTTTCCTATAATTATTTACCATGTGAAGCAACTCTTAAAATTACTACTCTGTTTTCCTTTATAATATATAATACAGAAACAGGGAAATGCCTTTCTTGATTATTCTCTTCTCCATTGCTCTTAGAATGGGGCATAAATTATTAGCAAGACCACCATGACCCTGCACCAACTGGACTTTACCTGGCCTCATCTCTCTAGTCTCAGCTTCATTCAGGTCCCCCTGTTTCTTGTGCTCTAACAGTGGGTTAACTTCACCTCCTGGAGCATATCATGTTCTTGTTGATGTGGCACTTTTACACATGGTGCCTCTGCCTGGCATTCCCTCTCCCTACTCCCTTCTTGTTTTCTAGTTAAGTCCAAATTATGCTTACATATTAACTTAATAATCTTTTCCTGAGGGTACTATTTTTTGACCCTCAAGTAGTCAAATCATTCTATTAAACATCCTTATATCAAACTAAATTTCCCTCATACATTATTGATTGCAGTTTTACACTTAATTATTTTATTCTCTATGATTCTAAGAATTGAAGATTCTCTAAGTTTGAATGTGTATATATGTATATATCTTTATAAACAGATATATGACAAGAAAAGGACCATATCTGCTTCTCCTCACCACTGTTTCCTTAATGTATAGCCCAGTGAGTGTCTGCCTCTTGAATCTGAAGATTGAATGTCTCCTCCACCAGTATCTCTAGATTTTATTAAAAACAAACAAAACGTGGTCCCTGTGTTTAGATTTCCTTCCAAACAAATCTTCATCATCTTTCTATTAAATTTGCACAGGACGTTTTAATTGAAGTATAGCTGCTTTACAATATTAGTTACAAGTGTACTATATAGTGATTCATAATTTTTAAAGCTTATACTCTGTTTATAGTTATATAAAATATTGGCCATGTTCCCTGTGTTATACAATATATCCTTGTGGCTTATTTTATACCTAATAGTTTGTACCTCTTAATCCCTATCCCTATATTGCCCCTCTCCTCTCTCCCCACTGGTAAGCACTAGTTACTCTATATCTGTGGTCTGCTTCTTTTTTGTTATATTCACTAGTTTGTTGTATTTTTTAGGTTCCACATATAAGTGATATCATACATTATTTGTCTTTCTCTGTCTGACATTTCATTTAGCATAATGCTTTCCAAATCCATTCATGTTGCTACAAATGGCAAAATTTCATTCTTTTTTATGGCTGACTAGTATTTGTGTGTGTGTGTGTGTGTGTGTGTGTGTGTGTGTGTGTGTATTTATACCACATCTTTTTTATCCATTCATCTGTTAATGGACACTTAGGTTGCTTCCATATCTTGGCAATTGTATACAGGGTTGGCCAAAAAGTTCGTTAGTTTTTCCATAAGATGGCTCTAGTAGCACTTAGTTGTCTTTAACTTCATTCGAAACAATTTTGTTAGATTGTATTGTGACAGCTGTCATATCAGCATGCATTTAAAAAAACCTTATCAAAATTGGTCAATTTTTGTGTAGACATTTTAATATTGTAGATGGAAGGAAAAAAGCAACATTTTCAGCATATTGTGCCTTATTATTTCAAGAAAGGTAAAAACGCAACTGAAAGGCAAAAAAAAGATTTGTGCAGTGTATGGAGAAGGTGCTGTGACTGATCGAATGTGTCAAAAGTGGTTTGTGGGAAAAAAAAAAAAAAAAAAGTGGTTTGTGAAGTTTTGTGTTAGAGATTTCTCTCTGGATGATGCTCCACAGTAGGGCAAACCAGTTGAAGTTGACAGCGAACAAATCGAGACATTAATTGAGAACAATCAACGTTTTACCACGTGGGAGATAGCTGACATACTCAAAATATCCAAATCAAGAGCTGAAAATCATTTGCACCAGTTTGGTTATGTTAATCGCTTTGATGTTTGGGTTCCACATAAGTTAAGAGAAAAACCTTCTTGACCATATTTCTGCACGCGATTCTCTACTTAAACGTAATGAAAACGTTCCATTTTTAAAACAAATTTTGATGGGCAATGAAAAGTGTATACTGTACAATAATGTGGAATGGAAGAGATTGTGGGGCAAGTGAAATGAACCACTGCCAACCATGCCAAAGTACGGTCTTCATCCAAAGAAGGTGATGTTGTGTATATGGTGGGATTGGAAGGGAGTCCTCTATTATGACCTCCTTCTCGAAAACCAAATGATTAATTCCAACAAGTGCTGCTCCAATTAGACCAACTGAAAGCAGCACTCGGTGGAAAGTGCCCAGAATTAGTCAACAGAAGGCGCATAATCTTCCATCAGGATAGCGCAAGACCGTGTGTTTCTTTCTTCTTTTAACAGACCAAAACTGTTACAGCATGGCTGGAAAGTTCTGATTCTTCTGCCATATTCACCAGACATTGCACCTTTGGATTTCCATTGATTTCGGTCTTTACAAAATTATTTTAATGGAAAAAATTTTCAATTCCCTGGAAGACTGTAAAAGGCACCTGGAACAGTTCTTTGCTCAAAAAGATAAAAAGTTTGGGGAAGACGGAATTATGAAGTTGCCTGAAAAATGTCAGAAGGTAGTGGAACAAAAGGGTGAAGATATTGTTCAATAAAGTTCTTGGTGAAAATGAAAAGTGTGTCTTTTCTTTTTACTTAGAAACCGACGGCACTTTTTAGCCAACCCAATATAATCCTGCTATGAACGAGGTGAATGTATCTTTTCAAATTAGTGTTTTTGTTTTTTTGGTTATATCCTCAGGAGTGGGATTGCTGGGTCGTATGATAGTTCTAGTTTTAAGTTTTTGAGAAACCACCATACTGTTTTCCACAGCGGCTGCACCAATTTACATTCCCGCCAACTGTTTCTCCACATCCTTGCTAACATTTGTTACTTGTTTTCTTTTTGATGATAGCCATTCTAACAGGTGTGAGATGATACTTCACTGTGGTTTTGATTTGCATTTCCCTGATGATTTGCGATGTTCAGCACCTTTTCATGTACCTGTTGGCCATCTGCGTGTTCTCTGGGAAAATGTCTACTCAGTTTTTCTGCCCATTTTTTAATAGCGTTGTTTGTTTTTTTGGTGTTGAGTTGTATACCATGATATAGAGATAATAATGCAAATTGATCTTGTCTGAACAGCATTTAGAGTTCTGGGTAACAGGAAGTACTCTAGCTATTTTAAGTACAAACGGATTTAGTTTAGGGAATCTAGTGTGTAAAAATGGCTGGTAAGGATGGAGCAGCAGGTTCCAGGTTTAACTTTCAGATCTTATCCAAGAAGAGGCTCATGTAGGAAACTGTTATCTCTGCCACAGTCAGAAAGCTACTGATTCTGGTGCTACTTCCAGGTTACACCAAATTAACCATGGCCTGATGATCATAGGTCATACTAGCTACATTGACTTGCAGTCAATCTGCACCTGCAAGATGTGCTAGAGCTGCACCTCTCTTCCCATTGAGCTCAGTTCCTAATTCAGATTTTGCACAAGACATTGGAAGCCTATGACAAGGGATTCTGGGAAATTTAGATGTAGCTGAAAGTTTTCCAGCCTCTGCAGTAGAGTTGCTATCTTGGACAGTAAAAAAAAGAATTGCCAAATACAAAATTTCTTTTTAAAATAAAGATACGCATTTTGAAATCAGGATAATTATTTTTCACACATTCCAAGAAAATATATATGTATATTTTATCACTTGATTAATACAAATATACATTTATATTTTCCACTTTGCCTCTTTAATCACAACCTTAGGCTTATCGAACTCAGGAAAGATTACTCTTTTCCTTTGTCACTCCCATGCATAATCCTGATCTCAATTATGTGATTGTTTAAGGGGAAGGTATTTTGTCTTGAATTACATCAATTCAAATCCACTTTTATTAATATGAAATATAAATCTGAAAATAGAATTTTCTTCCTCCTTTCTTCTTTCCTTTCTCCCTTCTTCCTTCCACTTTTTGTTTCTTTCTTCCTTCAGCAAATACTATCTGACTTCTATAAGACAACATCCTTGCTAGGGACTGGAAATATAAAAAGGAAGAGGCCAACACAATTCTTTTTTTTTGCAATTTAGTCTAGCTGGGAGAACAGATTAAATAATTATGTAAAAGTGAGATTGGTATTATAGATATGGAAAATACAATATACGTATCAGTCACATTTCTGCCAGGAAAACCAGTCCTATGAACACCAATTCAAGAGAGGGACTTTAATACAGGGAATTGAGCACAATAATATTAAAGATGAGAAGGCAAGACTGTGAGTCAACCAAAGATGAGCCACAACAGGAAGCTCCTATCATGCTAGAGTTGCAGAGACCAATGGAGGAAGGTGAATAAAAAAAACCTCCATGGATGGGGCTAGTTGGTGAGAACTGTGACCTTGTAGGAGACCTGCTCACCTGAAGAAACGTTTCCCAGAGCAGAGAGAGGAGGAGAGATATCCTGTTTCCTCCTCCAAGTTTCCATTAGCACCTCTATTGGAGGAACCCAACTGGGAGATTTTTGGAAAAGGAATAAGAAAATATATGTTTCAAAAGTGAACTCTTGAAATACACAATAGAACAAGCAAAGGATAGGAAGTGGATCTGAGAAGAAAGATGCAACTAACCAACACAGGATATTATGAAAGCATAGAACCAGTCTAGGGGTTCAGGGAGTGACATCAAAATTGAGACCTACAATTTGAAATTTAAGTTTATCTGGGGAAGACCTGGGGAAAGAGTGTCTCAGGAAGAGAGAACAGTGTATCCAAATGCCTGAGAGCAGTGAAAAGGGGAGTCTTGTTTTCTCTCTATTTTTTTTTTTTTAAATCACATTTCAGAGAACCAAACTATACCTTATATTGAAGGAATAAAGCAAAGCCAGTTCACTTTCTGGTCCATGCATATATATGTCCATTTTATTATTAATGATAAGTAGCATTGAGATTATTTCCTTAGCCCTTAATCATTAAAGAAGAAAAAAGAAAAGAGGAAGAAGAAAGGGAAGAAGAAAAAAGTGAACCTATTTTCAAATTCCTTAAAATATATACTTAGCATATATTTGGATGTAAGGCATACAGACTTCTGTCACCTCTTTTGTGGTTTACTCATGCATGATAATCATTTCCAAGTAATTTCTGATGTTTGCTTTATAGCGTTAAATTACTCTGACTCTTCATCAATAAATTTTTATCATTTCCCTCAGGAAATAGATAAAGACTAATTAAAATGTGATAACTTATTCTATGTATTATTTTTACTACGTTCCTTCTTTACTTGCCATGGCAAAGTCAGTGATAAATATAGGGAAGTGGTTTCCATAATAAATAGTAAATCTCATCAGAGTAGACCATTTAGAATAGCAATTGTGCTTGACTGAAAAACTATAAATCCCTGCCTATAGTCCCCAGATAGAGTGCTATTTTAAATGCATGGTTTTATCATCATTTCCAAAGTTTTTCCAACTATCATTCATGAATTGTAGGTTTTCAAGTCCATAGCATAGTACTAGAAATAGAAAGTGTGCATAAATATGCAGCTCGAGAATGAGGAAAGCTTTATTTCAACACGGGCTTTTATTGCATAGGAGTAACACAAAATGATATCTAAATTACTTTCCCTTTTACTAGCCTTAATGTCAAAGTTTGAGTGACTTACTCAAAATTGGAACAAAGGATTCAGTAGAGTCCACAAGCATTTGGCTGTGTGGGCAAAATCGTTCTTTTCATGAACAATATTCTTGTTTGATGCTCAAAGCATAATGCAATCAGCATATATCCCAAGAACTCTATCAAAGTCAGTCAATCACACTTTCTCCTCAGAAAGGGAAAGCTTAAAAAAGGCACTTATCCTCTCTCCCACCAGTAAAAATGAGCATTTACCTAGAAGTCACTTTTATCAGATTTAAAAAATATTGGAATATGGGTGAATTGAACATTGTTCCCAATACCACTGAAGTATTTCTTGTTAGGAACGTCCCCATGACTGGAAAAAACCTATATGATAATAAACAGATTTTCCCACTCCAACTGGAGTGCACTTACTAGAAGAAATAGACTCTATAGCCTTTAGGTTAGGGGAAAACAATTCAATAATATTTGTTGGCAAGGATTTATAAAAAGTGGTATTTAAGCATCAGTGGTGGCACTTGAAATTAGAAGAAAACATTTTCTTCTAGTTTAAAAGAAAAGAAAGCAAACAAACAAAACAAAAAATTGTGTAGGGAATTATAAACACAATTATAGCACTTAGGAAATTAGGTCTAAGGAAATTATAAAAAATTAAAATTTACAAAAAATAACTCGGGTGTTTTTTGCTATATTGTTTTTACCTCTGTACTGAAGTATAACAGGCATACATAAAAATACACAAATCTTAAGTTTACAGCTTGATGACTTTTTGCACATATGCACACTTATGTAATCACCAACCTGATTAAGAAAAAGATCATTTTCTACACACCAACAGCTCCCCTTTTACCAATCAGTAACACGTACTCAGAGTTAACCCTTTATCTGATTTTCATCATCAAATGTTAGTTCTCAAACTTCATATAAATGTACTTTTTGTGTGTTAATTCTTCCACTGAACATTATGGCTGTCCTTTTCATTCATGTTTTGTTTGAGTGCAGTAGGTTTTCTCTTTTTAATTGTATTGGGTATTCCATTTGCTAAGTATACCGTAATTTATTTATACATTCCACACTTCATGGGAATGTGGTTTGCTTTCAGTTGGGGCATGCAGTTATTTTTAACGGATTACATAATTAAAAACATAAGTGTTCAAAAATATTCCAATTTAAAATGTGATATAATGGATTATTATGGAATGAGAAAAACAGATAATTATGAAAACTGTGTAGCAGCATGGTAAATGTAAATTAACAATAAGCCAAGTGCTAACTTGAACCTAATTTATGATTACAACTGTGTAAAAATTATATGCTCAAATGAAAATAAACTGGAAGATTACATGTCAAAATGAAACCACTTAATGTGTTAGCATGGTTGGGTTATATATTAAGTAATTTAAGTCATTCTAATAATTTTTTGCAATAAATGCATTTTAAGATTTAATCAATTTAGATGAGGTAAAATTTATATATAATAAAATTCATCCATTCCCCATTCCCACTCTTGGATTAACACAAACTCTAATCTGCTTTGTCACATTAACCAGCTTACCTGCTCTAGAATTTCACATAAATATCTGATTTCTTTCATTCAGTATATTTTTGAGATTCATCCATGTTATTGCATGTGTTGATGAGATGTTCTTTTTTGTTGCTGATTAGTATTCAACTTCAGTGGATACGCAACCATTATTTCCATTATCTGTTGATGGATATTTGGTTTATTTTTAGACTTTTGACAAACATGAATAAGAATAGTTTGGATAATCATATAAAACATTTTGTTGGATATGTTTTATTTCTCCAAGTAAATTCCTAAGAATGAAATCCCCGGTTCAAAGGTAAGTAAATATTTAAATTTACAAGTAACTTCCAAAATCTCTTCCAAAGTGGCTCTACTATTTTGCAATCTTACCAACAGTACATGACAGTTCTAGTTGTTTTCATTCTTGCAAACACTTATTATTGCTGTCTTGTTTAATGTTAGCCATTCTTATGGGTTCACACCATGAGGGACATCCCATTGGGATTTTAATTTATACTTCCCATATTACTAATGGTATTAAGCATTTTTCACTGCCCATTTAAAAAATTCATTATTTGTCTTCTTATTTACTTGTAAAATTCCTTCATATATTCTGAATAAACTTGTGGGTCATATTTATGTGTGAGGAATATTTTCTCCTTCTCTGTAGTTATTTTCCTAATGGTGGTGTATGAAGTGCAGAAATTTTAAATTTTGATAAAATGCAGTTTATCACTTTTTTTGTTTTTTTCTTTTGTATGTTAATTAGGAAAGCTTTGCCCACTGGAACCTTCTATGTGTTATCCTTACTTTTAGGTTTATAATCCTTTAAAATTCTATTTTGTGAATTGGGAAAGATAAAGAAAGGTGTTTTTAAAAATACAAATATCTATTTGTTCAACCACATTTGTTGAAAAGAATTTCTCTACTTTAATCACTTTGGCACCTTTTAGAAAATCGATTGAAAGTATACATTTATAATCTATATTTAAACTCTGTATTCAGCTCTGCTGCTATATATGCCTACATAATTGATTCTTAAAACTACATGAATTACTCTAAAAGTATAGGGGCTTTTAGGGATCCCTCAGAAACTTCAAGTAGTTCATGAAGTCTTTACAATAAGAAATGATTTGCCCTTTTCACTGTTAACAGTTACGTTGGTGATACAAAAGCAGTGGTGAGTAAAACTGATCATGTCTTAGCTCAGACTGAGAAAATAGCATGAACCTATACCAATACTCATTGCATTTTCATCACCACACACTCACAAGGGGAAAAAAACAGCAATCCTGTGCTAAATTTTTTTTCATTCTACGGGAGAAGTGGAAAGTACTCACAAAATAGTTCTGATGCATACAAAGATATGATAGTTGTCTCAAGGAAAAGTACTTCTGTGGTGGTTGAAGTTCATAGCTGAACAGTTTTGTTTTTTGTTTCTTTCAATGGAATACTATTTTTACTTGAAAAGATAATTGGCAAACTATGATTATTTAGACTTGGGTATTCGGTAACACTTCTCTCTGGATGCTTGCAATATTTTCTGTTTGTTTAGTATGCAAAAGTTTAATTATAGTGTGTCTTGGCATGCATTTCTTTGGTTTTATCTATTTGTGATTTGCTCAACTTCTTGTATCTGTAGATTTATGTGTTTCATCAAATTTGGAAAGTTTTAGCCATTATTTTTTGAATACTCTTGTAGCTCTACTCTTTCACCTCTCCTTGTAGTGCTTCTATGATATGACTGTTGGATCTTTTATATTTCACCTGAGACTCTGTTCTTTTTTTTCTCTCTCTAATATATTTACTCTCCTTTGTTCAGATTGGGTAAATTCTATTGATCTGTCCTCAGAGTCATCTAATCTATACTCTGTCATCCCCACTCTAATAATGAGACCACCCAGCAAGTTTTTTTCTTATTTCTACTTTGTTTTTAGTTTTATAATTACCATTTTTATATCTTTCTTTGTTGAGACTTTTAATTTTTCATTTATTTCCAGAGAATTTGTCATTTGTTACTGAAGCATTTTTATAATGGCTCCTTTTAAACTCTTGTCTATAACTTATCTTTCTTTGTTGAGACTTTTAATTTTTCATTTATTTCCAGAGAATTTGTCATTTGTTACTGAAGCATTTTTATAATGGCTCCTTTTAAACTCTTGTCAGATAATTCCAACATCTGATTAATCTGGTTGTTGTCTTTTCTTATTAAGTTGAGATGTTCCTGCTTCTTGTTATGATGTGTGATTTTTTTAATTGTATCTTTAACATTTTGCCTATTATGTGAAAAGACTTTGGGTCCTAGTTAAATCTTTTATTTTAGCAGGCTCATACTGGTTTAGATTTAGTACACATGTCCTGGCCAACTGTTGAGGGCTATGGTTCCAATAGTTGTTTAATTTTCAGAGCCTTTGCAGTGTTAGTTTGATGTTTGGGTTATTTGATGACATTGGGGTTTCCAATTAATCCTGCTGGTGCTGCCCATAAATCAATAAATAATTATTGAGCAATTTTCCTAGAATATATTTATGTTCTAGGCAATGGGCATACTACAGTAAATGAGGCAGCAAAACCTTTCTCCTTTAAGGACTTATGTTGAAGTGGAAAAGACAGAACACACATGTAAATAAACAAATAATTGAGGAAATAGTTGCAGGAGGAGGAACCTATGTAAGAGGATATGATATGAAATAGACTTTCTGAGGAAAGAAAATATGAACTAAAACCTGAATGAGAAGAAGCCAAATATAGGACTAATTTGGGAAAGAGCATTCTAGGCAGAGACAATGATGTGCAAATGTCGTGAGAGTAGACAGAGCTTGGCATGATTACTATCAGGTTATGGCTATCAACAGCTGGGTCTTAATGCTACTGGAAAGCCTCTGAGAAAACATATGAAACTCAAAATTGTCCTTTTAGAGGATAAAGGAGAAGAAACATCTGTTGACAAATTACAAATCCCATTGCCTGAGGGTAAGCCCCATTGCATGAACTGCCTGAAGGTCATTATATAGCTATGAGCAGCCAAGCAAGATCCTGTGTTAAAGATCCTATGTTACATAATCATAAAAACAGAAAGGGAGCATGATTGAATTATGGCATGATTTTCTTAACTTTAAAAAATTATTTAATATTAAAAAGTGGAAGCATAACATATAAGTATATTCAGGGACATCTACAGATTAATCCATTTAGAATGGTTCAACTGGTTAAAATATTAAAGTTTCCTACTTTATTGCAAAAGAGACTCCCCCAAATATGCAAGTCACATACATTTTATTTCCTATTCATCAACTAGGTAGATAACTCAGAGTAGAGACAGATCTTTATTAAATTATATTAGTTATCTTTGCATCAAGCACTTCTAAGTTTTATACAGCATAATTCTAAAACCATCTTAATTATGACTTAAGTATATAAATTAAGTAGGTACATATTGCATGATAAATTCTCATGCCTGCCTATGGTTCAATTTTTGCAACCTTGTAATCTTTTTACAGCAGAACTTGTGAAAATATAAACATTTTACTGTTTAATTTTTCTTTTTTTTAAAGAAAATGAAAGGCACAGGAAGTACTAAGATGTACACTTAGTACATAAAATTAGTAAAATGTACACTTCATAAAATTAATGTAACACTGGCATATTATGACCAAAGTAGGCACTTCGCTTCAAACTATGTACTTGAACTTTTAAAAAATGCAAATGCATTGAAGAAATGGTACAGAATAGTAGTTATTGTACATTTCTGGAATTAGAATTTAGGAATTTGAATTCTGAATGACTCACCAGCTGAGTAAACCTGAGCAAGGTATTTATTTTTTTAATCTAAGTTACACGCTCTGTAATAAGGGGACAATAATTCTATCTAATCCAGTTATTTTAAGGCTTAATATAATCCAATTTAAAGCACAATGGATGGTACAATGTATTAAAGAATGTTAGCTGATTAGTATTACTGTTATTCATTTAGACATATCATACTTCCTTAACTTTCCTGAGCGTGGTGATACATGCAGTGCTTAAAACATCTGAATACTCAAAAGGGTATGCAACAATAACGGCTTCACCATTTCTAAAGGTTGCTGCCACTGGGGAAGAAAGTAAATGTTGTTCTTGGTGTTTTTATGTCAACTAAAAAACTTTATTCCTTTGAGGGTGACTGGGGCATAGAATCTGGTGTCTCAGTTGGTAAAGGTTTTCAGTGACTTCAGAAATTGTGCAAAGGTCTGCCTTTTATTAGGAAAATTGATCTTGGATCTTAAAGGTCAACAAAGTAAAGACTTGACTCTGATTCCTATGAATCCCACAAAAGAAGCTGCGTGTAAGATAGTTTATCTGCTTTATGAGTTAACCCCATCTGGATTTGCACCTGTGATTTCTGGGAGCCTATATATTTAGAGCATGCACTTAAAATTCTAAGAACTTCCCTTCAACTATGAAGAACAGAGTTTTAAAATTACAAATGTACTCTAAGAAAAACCTTTTTTTAAGCCACTTCATTCAGCAAGAGAGGGTAAAAATGATTGTCCTGCAAGCAGGTGGCAGTGTAGAATTTACTGGTGTAGATACATAGTAGCATTCCCTTCAGCTAGAGAATACATGAATATGCTCACATTCTGGCATCTAGCCAAGATCAAGAGCACTTTGCTGTCATACCCAACTTATTCAGTTCAAGCACATTTCTCTAATGCTTTATAAAAATAAAAATTTAATGCAGGGAGTTTCATGAAAGATGGCAGAGTAAATACATGTTTTAATAGCTTCCCTGCCTAAAACCTAATGAAATGAATGAAAATAATTAGAAGTAAAAGACTGCCTGTATGCTTATCATACATATCATAACCCCATACAGTAAACTCTGAAAAATATCAGTCAGTTCTAAAAACATTTGAATCAAGCTGAGAGACTCTGATCATCATAGATATATCCACAGTTGGGAAGAATGTATAGTGTAAAAACTGAGAAAAGTTCTGAAGGGGTCTACCAGGAGCTCCTACTTAGGGAGAGGCTGGGGAGTAAACACATCATAGGAGGAATGAGAAAAACATCTTGTGAGACTAATGCTGCTAGAATAAAATGGCAGGCGGAAGACTTCGTAGGCAAGTCACATTATTTTGTTTAAGCTGATTTTCTCATACAAGGATAACCCTGGATAACTTCCTACCAATCAAAGGAATGTGAAAAATGAGAGAATCCCCACAGGTCAAAATATCCAATAAACTTAGAAACTGCTTGATGACAACAGCTATGGGTAGCCTCAGCTCCTTTTCTATACTTCTCAATCAAACAAGTGATTAAGAAAGTACAAAGCCAGCAATTCCTACATCTAAAATTTAATTCTTAAAGGACTAAATGATAGCTATGAGGGAAGGGGGGCAAAGGAGAAGGAAATGGGGGAAATAGCAAGAGTAATTTTTTTTTTTTTTTTTTTTTTTTACTCACATCAGGGCTTCCCTGGTGGCGCAGTGGTTGAGAGTCCGCCTGCCGATGCAGGGGACACGGGTTCGTGCCCCGGTCCGGGAAGATCCCACATGCCGCGGAGCGGCTGGGCCTGTGAGCCATGGCCACTGGGCCTGCGCGTCTGGAGCCTGTGCTCTGCAATGGGAGAGGCCACAATAGTGGGAGGCCCGTGTACCGCAAAAAAAAAAAAAAAAAAAAAAAAATTTACTCACATCACTGATATTCTTTTTTTAAAATTGAAGTATAGTTGACTTACAATATTGTATTAGTCTCAGGTGTACAATATATTGATTCTATATTTTATAGATTACACACAATACAAAGTTATAATATTGTTGACTATATTTCCTGTGCTGTGCATTACATCCTGTGACTTAATTTTTTTATAACTGCTGGTTTGTACCCTTTATCATTTTCACCTCTCTCCCCAATATTCTCCCACTGGGCAAGCACGAGTTTCTTCTCTGTATCTGTGAGTCTGTTTCAGTTTTGTTATATTTGCTCATTTGTTTTGTTTTTTAGATTTCACATGTAAGTGAAAACATACAGTATTTGTCTTTCTCTGACTTATTTCACTTAGCATAATGCTCTCTATGTCTATCCAAGTTGCCGCAAATGGCAAGATTTCTTTTTTTTTTATGGCTGAGTAATGTTCCATTGTATATGTATACCACATCTTCTTTATTCATTCATCTGTCAATGGACACTTAGGTTGTGTCCATATCTGGCTATTTTAAATAATGCTGGTATGAACATTGTGGTGCATATATCTTTTTGAATTAGTGTTTTCATTTTCTGTGAAAAATGCCCTGGGTATTTTAATAGGGATTGCACTGAATCTGGAAATTGCTTTGTGTAGTATGGACATTTTAACAATATTAGTTCTTCTGATCCATGAGCATGGTGTATCTTTCCATTTATTTGTGTCATCTTGAATATTTTCATCAATGCTTTATAGTTTTCAGAATACAGGTCTTTTACCTACTTGGTTAAATTTATCCCTAGGTATGTTATTCTTTTTGATATAATTATAAATGGGATTGTTTTCTTGATTTGTCCTGATAGTTCATTATTAGTATATAGAAATGAAACAGATTTCTGTGTATTAATTTTGTATCCTGCAACTTCACTGAATTCATTTTTACTTCTAGTTTTTTAGGTGGAGTCTTTGGGGTTTTCTATATATAGTATCATGTCATCTGCAAATAGTGACAGTTACTTCTTCCCGTCCAATTTGGATACATTTTATTTATTTGTTTATTAATTTTTCTTGTCTGATTGCTGTGGCTAGAACTTCCAGTACTATGTTGAATAAATGTAGTGAGAGTGGGCATCCTCCCTTGTTCCTGACTTAGAAGAAAAGCGTTCAGCTTTTCACAATTGAGTCTGATGTTAGCTACGGACTTGTCATAAATGGCCTTTGCAATGTTAAAGTATGTTTCCTCTGTATCCACTTTGTAGTTTTTCATCATAAATGGATGCTTTCAAATGATTTTCCTTCATCTCCTAAGATGATCATGGATTTTTTATCTTTTGAGAAACTGATGTAAACTATAGACTCTTTTCCACAGGAAACTTGAAACTCAATTATAATGTTCTATGGACTCCTGATTTAAGAAATTTTGGCACTAGTACCTGACAGTCTGAGTTCTGGGGTCATAATTTAAAAGTTTGAATGCCATGACTCTGTTGCTCTGTCATTATAGTTTCCTCATATGTAAAATGGGGACAGTCTACCTCATGTGGTAATGATCAGTGTTTTGTGAGTTAATGCACACAAAGTATTAGTAGCCAGAATATAGGAAGTGTTCAATGCATGCATGGAAACTTTAATTAGCATAGTACCTGGCATATAGTACAAGGTCTCAATAAGTATTTGTTAAAGGCATAAATAAGTGTTCTTGTCTATTTTTGAAGATTGTGAACATCAAATTGTTGGCATTACTTTAGAAATGATAATGCAGTATACAAACAAGAGGTATTCTTGCCTAACCTTGGAGGCTCAGAGGTGCTTATATGACAGGCATCAGAATTCTGTTGTAAATATAGTGCTTCCTTTGCAAGCTTCATCCTGGTCATTACTTTCATACAAGAAAGTTCTCCAATTATGTTGACCTTTTGGTAGGCTCTGTAGTACCATATCGTATTACAGTTCTTATGTGTCCCTATTCTCTTATTTTTTCTTTCAGAATTGTGTTTTTAATATAACATGCAAAAGTTTGATTTCTAACAATGAACTGTACTCAAATGCTTTTGAGTATTCTGACATCTGTTTGGAAATCAGATAAAAGCAGAAGTACTCTTGATTGCAAAATTAGGCTTTCTCCTTTCCTTCAGTATGGGAAGCCAGACAGTGGACTTTATTTTACTTTCTTAAAATCTCTTCAAGACTTGTGTTAATTGGAATTCAAATGTGAAAAACAGATTAGGTTTCTTTATATTATGATGAGTGGTTTTGACATTACAACAGTGTATCTCTGATATATTAATTTCTACATTTGTTTAAAAATTTTCAAGTATACATAAAATTTTGAAAGAATAATAAAGTCAGATCTTTATACCTTCCATTTATAATAAATAGTGTAATATTCTATGATTACCTTGTTTTTAGGAAGTTTCAGTTATGGTGACATTACCCTAAATAATTCAGCATACATAACCACAATGTCATATTACATCTAAGAAAATTACAATAATTTTATAACATTATCTAATATCCTTAAACCAACCTCCCCAATGTGAGTCAATTTGAGCAACAAAAAAGAAAATAAAGAATTGATTATACCACATTGAAATGTAAAATAATCTCTGAATCCACAGAAAGAAGAGGAGAGGGCAGGGTTTCTTTACACAAGAATGTCAGATATCATATGTAGAAGCAATAGTAGAATTTTTAAATCAACATTTTATAATTCCTGTGGAGGGAAAAATAATTGCTTCCCAAATATGTCTAGATTCTAATACCTGGAGTCTTTGAATATGTTACTTTACAAGGCAAGAGAGAATTTACAAATATAATTAAGAACCCAGAGATGGGGAGAGTTTCTTGGATTATCTGTATGGGAACAGTCTAATCACATGAGTCCTTAAAAGCAGAGAAACTTTACCACCTGTGGTCACTGGGAGATGTGACTATGAAAAGACTATGAAAAAGTGTGATGTGAAAAGGATTCAATCTTTGTCACTAGTTTTGAAGATGAAACAAGAAGACTATGAACCATGGAATAAGAGTAGCCTCTAGAAGTTGCAAAAAGTCAAGAAGACATATTCTCCCCAGAACCTCCAGAAAGGAATGTGGCCCAGCTAATGCATAGACTGTAGCTCAGTGAGACCTGTGTCTGACTTCTGACCTTCAGAACTGTAAGATAATAAGTTTATGTTATTTTAAGATACTAAATTTGTGGTAATTTGTTATGGTAGCAACAGAAAGGTAATTCAACTACTATATAACAATTGATTCAGCAAGGCTCAGCAATGGATGTTAAAAGCTTTGGATAAAATGTTGTTGAGTAATAGGATAGTCACATGGTTCCAGAGCATCACCCTACAGATGACTCATTAATTACAAAAAAAAAAAAAAAGGATGTACCTTTACAATGGGATGGAATGGCATTTACCATTATAATCAAGAGCTCAAACTTAGCATCTTTAATCAGAGGATGTTCTTAGAGCATGTGTTTCTTGATGTGATGCTTTATTGAGTTCAAAACATCCATGTAAAGTATTCTTACCACATGTTTTATCTGGGTTTAATAACATCTATAGGCCTAACTTCCTTATATTTATAGGAAATTCAGAAAAAAAATTTAAAAATATGAATAAACAGTCACACCCAGAATATGAGATAACACTATAAGAAAACTGGCCTGCTGTCTTCAAAAAGTCAGTGTAATAGGGAAAAAAGTAGAGGGTCTGTTCTGAATTAAAAGGTAATACAGAGATATCACTGTCGAATATACTGTGTGAACTTTGATTGGATCCTGGATAATAAAAATGAGAGAAAAAGGAAGGAAGGAGGGAAAGAAAGAAGAAAGGAAGGATAGCTGCCAAGTATTTTAGGGATATATTAACTGTTAAAAATCCACAGTTCCCACTGGCATCATGTTTTCTTTTTCTAATCATGAATAGATATATTAGCTGTGTACTGTGGAAAAGAGCATTGATTTGGAGTTATGGGATCTTGGTTCCATTCCTGATTATGTTTATGAATTATTTAGGAAAATGGTATTTAATCTATCTGACTGTCGGCTTCCTTAACTGGATTAGGATAGATGATCTCTACTGAATCCGAAACTTGAATGTTCCTTGAGATTTCCTTAAGAAAAAACTTTGGAAAGCTTTTGACTCACAATTCTAGTGAACTTCAAATGACAAATTTCCTGAGTTTTATGTTTTCTATTGTTGTGTAACAAAATACCACAAATGGGGTGGCTTAAGTCAACACAAGTGGATTACCTCAGATGTTCTGTAGGTCATACGTCTGGACATGGTGTGGCTGGATTCTCTATTCAGCATCTCATGGGCTGAAATCAAGATGTTGGCTGGGCTTGGCTCAGGATTCTCTTCCAAGTTCACTGGTTGTTGGCAGATTTCCTTTCCTACAACTCTAGGACTGAAGTCTCCATTTATTCTTCTAGCTGCTGGCTGGGGTCAGTGCTCAGCTCCTAGATGCTGCCCAAAGTTCTTTACCATGTGACCATCAGAGGTAATTCACAACATGAATGTGTGCTTCCTTCCAGAACACCTGGAGGCAATCACTAACCACTTCTTCTGATACCTGCCTGGAGAAAACTCCGCTTTGAAAGGACTTATGTGATTAGCTCAGGCCCACTGAAATAATCTCTCTGTCACAAGGTCAACTGATTTAGGACCTTAATTATATCTGCAAAATCTATTTTGACCAGTAACATATCCTAATCACAGGAGTGAAATTCATCCTGCAAAAACCATGGAGTTTACTCAGGGCATGTTCACCAGGAAGCAGTAAATCCTGAGGTCCATTTTAGAACACTGCTACTACATGGCTATCTCAAATCCATTATATAAGAAAATATACTGCATTCAGTTGTCATAAGTATGTAGAAAGTATTTTGAAATATACACAGTTTTCTGTGGAAATCATTAAAGATATGATCAAACATATTTCTTATTTTTAAGTTGTAAAAACAAATTAACTCAGTTTCTCTAAAAGCTTAAGACATAGAAGTATCAGAAGAGAAATTACATCTAAAATTATGACAAATATGGATTAATACATCAGAACAATAAAGTGATTTATGTTGAAAACCTGCAGAAGTATACTCTATCACATGTTAAGAGCAATCAGAATGTCCAACCAGGTGCAAAGAGTTTAGATCAAAGAAAAAAATAAACACCTTTTTAAAGATTTTAGAAGCTGTTTAAAATAATTCATAAATATAAAAGATCAATCTAGGCAAACAGATTCCATGTCCCCCACACGTAGAGAATCCAACTGTCCTCCAACATCTGCTGAGACATTATCAATCAATGCGCACTCTGCGCATCCTGAATAAACATCTTTGAAAAGTTCTATTTGAATGTTCTTTATATACAGTCCAAATTAGTCTCTCTATGTACTATATCTTTGATTTCACTTCTGTCTCTTCTATCTCTGGTATCTCTTCTTCTGCTGAACAGACCATTGAATATTTTTTAATTACTCTTCCTCTACTTCTAAATTATTCTTCTTTTCCAAGCTAAATACTCCCAATTTCACTAACAATCAGACATATTTCTTGCTGCTAAATATTATCATATTAGCTTTAGATCACTCTTAGCATACAGAAGTTATTTTGGAACTTGATTATAATTGAACATTCCCCCCTTCTGTAAGTTTGCTGAGAATATTTTTATAATATCCAATAAATCAAAAGGAGTAAGACAAGAACTGGTTGGATCCTGGTGCACATCTTTGGATGCCTGCTTTTCAACTGAAATCAATTCAATTCTTAGCTTGATTTCTGGACACTGGAATTATTCCAACTTTTTTTTTTAAGTAGTGAGACTCTTAGATTAATTTATTTTTAAACATTTCTTATCTTTGGTTGCGTTAGGTCTTCACTGCTGCATGCAGGCTTTCTCTAGTTGTGGCGAGCGGGGCTACTCTTCATTGTGGTGCGTGGGCTTCTCATTGCGGTGGCTTCTCTTGTTGTGGAGCGTGGGCTCTAGATTGCAAGGGCTCAGTAGTGTGGCTCGTGGGCTTAGTTGCTCCGCGGCATGTGGAATCTTCCTGGACCAGGGCTTGAACCCATGTCCCCTGCATTGGCAGGTGGATCCTTAACCACTGCGCCACCAGGGAAGTCCTGGAATTATTCCAAATTTTCCAAAACGAAATTAATATTGGGTTTAAGAAATGTCTTCTTGAAGTCTAGTTGTAATACGCCTATTGCATTTCACTAATCTACTTGAATAGTAACGTTTTTCCATAAAGAAAATGAAGGTATTTCGATATGCTTTGTCATTACTGCAGCACCCCAATGCCCTTTGATTCTGAGATCAAGTGTCATTCTAAAACCCCCTACAGAGAGCTATCACAGACCATATCCACTTTGAGCCTAACATTGATTTAATCATTTATATCACAGAAACACAGTTTTGGATGTGCATTGTGGCAGTAAAGTAGCAAAATACTGGGGGTGGGGGGGAAGCCCCTGAAGTTGTGGCTAGTTAAATGACGAGTATGCAGACAAACTTTATCCTTTGCAAAATTCATCCAGCAGTGTGTCTCTTTAGAAAGCAACACTGTGCAAGCCTGGGGTTTTCTGATGCATAAAGTTATGCTCTAAAAATGCCAGGGAGCTAGAACACTCACTGTGGTTCTCAGTGGAATGTCCTGTTAGTAACCCCTGTGGAAATCACAAAGCTACCATGCACACTGAGTCATGAAGGTCACCCTGCATAAATCTGTCTACATTCATGAGTTGCTACTGCTAACTGCTACTAAGCCAAGCTCAGAGTACACCCCATGCTGCTGAAATGGCAGCCCTCCCTGGCTGAAATCCCAACTACTGCATTCACATTTCTTCTTATTTATCTTTAAGGCAGTACAGTATCTATTCAGAAACATGACCTTGAGCATTTGCATATCTGAAATGGTATTTTGTTAATGCCCCTGTGATTTGAGAGAGGCACCTATATATTGGGGGTAAACAATTCAAAGGAAAGATACTGGTTATAGACCTTTCTATAGAGATATGACATAGCATATTCTTGGTTTCTTTCAACAATGACAAATTGAAATAGCTAGACAAAGAATTATAGTTCTTCTAGGTGCTGACAACTAAAGATGATAATTTTAAATCAAAATAATAGTTTTAATATAGGATGGTATATGTTTTGTATATTTCACAACTTAAAATTTCCTTTAAACATTATTTTATTTTAAAACATTATTATGGGGAAGATATTAATCTTCCCATTTTGTAGATATGAAATACGTTCAGAAAGGCTAAGATACTTGTTCAGAGTCACACTATCAGGACTTGTATTTAAGATCGGATCCAAATGCCATGCCATTTCAATTTTGGATTTCTGATTTTCAAGATTATGGATGTGTAATATTTAACTAATCTCACAATTATTTAAAAACTACACAATCATTTCTCTGCTATTGAATTCTGTCCTTTACTTGTTTAGATATATTAGTTTTTTTAATTGTGAAATTATTAAATATATATAACTCATCTGTGAATATCATTTCCTATACATTAATATATGCTTTAGCCATATTGTATTATCTGAGGTGTATTCTGTTATTTAAAAATCATTTGTAATATAGTGTTTAAATTTTGATTATTCAGACGCATGTCATGTTATAAATTAATAGTATGTAGGTAGTTCAAATCAAATTCCTGAATACTCAAGCCTGAAAAACCAAATTCATAGCATCAAGAAAAACACAGATAAGAAAAAAAAAAAATTCCAGAAATGTTAAGGGAAACAAAACAAGGATGTGAAAGTTAAAGAGAGAGGCAAGGACAAAGAAATTCAATATGTAAATAATGGATGCCTCTGAAGAAGGGAATAAAACAAAAAAAACAAAATGTTCAAAGACATAATGAAAATAAAACCACTGACTGAAAAGGACCTGAAACTGCAGATCAAAAGGACTTAATATTATATAATGGTTAAGAAGTAGAATTTTGAGCTAGAGACAGTTGTGTTGAATCCCGTTTCATCATTATTACTGGTATAGCTTTAGGTAAGTTACTAAAATCGTCAAAGCTTCACTTTTCTCATATGTAAACATCAAGTTGTACTGAGGATTGAATGAGATCATGTTTATAAATAGCTTAATCAAGTTTTTGGTAAATTAAAAGTGTTTAATACATGTTTATGCTCATCATGATGACAGAGGTGATATTTAAATTATTACAGACTTGTGAAAAGTATTAATTTAAAATAGTCAATATCTATTTTCTATTGAAATTTTTAATGTTGAAGAATTTTGCAAGTATTTTGGTAGAAAAAAAACAAAAACAAAAATCAGACACCACTTAACTGAAGTTCCATTGGTAAGGAAGTTTAGGTCCGAGAAGTATTTAAAACTTTTTTTTTTTTGAGAATCTAGAAAAGGACACTTTATATAAAATTTGACAAGACATTTTAAATTAATGGAAAAACTTTATTCAATAAATGGTGTAACTATTTGGAAAAACAACATGAAAAACATAAGATCATATGATAGAAACATACACAAAATTCCAAATCGGTTCAAACCACAAAAGTGCTTAAAAAGGATAAATGTAATCTGGATGTGAAACAAAAGACAAAACAAAACACAACAAAACAAAGAGACAGCCTTGACTATATTATAACTTTTGTGGCAAAACCTAAACATGAACAAAGTTAAACGATAACAAACAGGACAAATATTGAGTGTACCAGAGGGAATCTATCATTACTATATAAAGATTCTTTATAGGTCATTAGAATATAAAAGGACAAAGGAAACAAATTGGCAATTAACAAGTGAAGTAATACAAATGGCAAACCTCTTAGGCAACATAAATAATAATTTTAAAATATGTAAAGTGAACTGAGACTTTTTAGTAACCAGTCAGATTAGCAAAGTTTAAAAATTATTTTTAATTCCCAACTATGTTATGAAAAAGATAGTTTAGATTTCAATTTTTTTAAGACACTTTATTTTTTAGAGCAGTTTTACGTTCACAGAACAATTGAACACAAAGTACTTGGTTTCCATATACTCCCTGCCCCCAAAATGCACCACCATTGCCACCATGACCACCCTGCACCAGAGTTACACTTTTGTTGTAATTGATGACCTACACTGACACATCAATGTCACCTAAATTCATAATTTACATTAGGGTTCACTTTTGGTATTGTATATTCTATGAATTTTAACAAATGTATTTACAATGACATGTGTCCTTTATTATAGCATCATACAGGATTTTTTCTCTGCCCTAAAAATCCTCTGTGTTCTGCCTATTCACCCCACCTTCCCCCAACTCCTGACAAATCCTTTTATTGTCTCTATCATTTTGCCTTTTCCAGAATGTCATATAGTTAGAATCATACAACATGTAGCCTTTTCAGTTAGGTTTCTTTCAGTTAGTAATATGAAGTTTCCTCTGTATCTTTTCATGCCTTGATAGATCATTTCTTTTTTTTTTAATTTATTTTTTTTAACATCTTATTGGAGTATAATTTCTTTACAATGGTGTGTTAGTTTCTGCTTTATAACAAAGTGAATCAGTTATATATATACACATGTTCCCATATCTCTTCCCTCTTGCGTCTCCCTCTCTCCCACCCTCCCTATCCCACCCTCTAGGTGGACACAAAGCACCAAGCGGATCTCCCTGTGCTATGCAGCTGCTTCCCACTAGCTATCTACTCTACGTTTGGTAGGGTATATATGTCCATGACACTCTCTCACTTTGTCACAGCCTACCCTTCCCCCTCCTCACATCCTCAAGTCCATTCTCTAGTAGGTCTGCATCTCCATTCCCATCTTACCCCTAGGTTCTTCAAGACCTTTTTTTTTTTCTTAGATACCATATATATGTGTTAGCATACGATATTTGTTTTTCTCTTTCTGACTTACTTCACTCTGTGTGACAGACTCTAGGTCCATCCACCTCACAACAAATAACTCAATTTCACTTCCTTTTATGGTTGAGTAATATTCCATTGCCCTGCATCGGCAGGCGGACTCTCAACCACTGCGCCACCAGGGAAGCCCTGCAGAGGGTTTTAAAGGATAAAGGGGACTTTGCCAGCCAGATTGGGGTTGAAGATGGATTCCTCTAGGTGAAGAGATTTGGGAAACTAAAAACCAGTCCGTTGGCAGTGCTGGAGGGTGAACTTGGTGGTAGGATCATGGCCCCCTGCTGACGTCTATAGGTTGTACTCACATCGTTCACCTGCTCCAGCCTGTTTCAGAATGGAGAGAGGTGTTGAAAGTTCATCAGTGATCCTCTGTTTTCTTTTGGGCTAAAGAACATGAAATGTCTTTGAATAGGTGTGACATGGAGAGGCGGTGACGAGTTTGGACTGCCAGGTGCCTGGAGGCTCTGTGACTCGACTCAGGTGTGATCGGGGAAGAAAGTTCAGGAATAGTGCTTTGCTTTGGGCTCAGAAATGTAAAGGCAACAGGTTCTGTCCGGAGCCTTCCTGCCCTTCCTCCATGGTGCCGTTGGGGTGAAGGGGTGGATGCAGATTTACATGTTCAGCTTCTGGAACCAGACACAACTGCCTTTCAGTTTTCACGGCCTTGGAGGAAACAGATAATGAATGATAGGAAACAGCTGCTCCTAACGTGGCAGCTAGAAATGCAGCCTCATGGAGCAACGTGGTAATCACGAGAATATTAATGGAAAGTCCTCTCTGATTAAACACTGGGAGCTGTGGAATGTGGTTTGTTTTCATATATTTACCCCTCCCCCCATTGTCTTTCTGTTGCCTGCAGATTTTATTTTTATTTGTCCAATCATACAGAAATACTTTCTTGTAAAGTATTACAAGAAAGTTATCTAGAGTAGATAATTTAAAAAAATAGATAATTAAAAAAAATCTAATTTCCTGCTAAACCCTTCACTTTTTAAAATTTAATTTTATTTTTAAAAATTTTTTAACATCTTTATTGGAGTATAATTGCTTTACAATGGTGTGTTAGTTTCTGCTTTATAACAAAGTGAATCAGTTATACATATACACATGTTCCCATATCTCTTCCCTCTTGCGTCTCCCTCTCTCCCACCCTCCCTATCCCACCCTCTAGGTGGACACAAAGCACCAAGCGGATCTCCCTGTGCTATGCAGCTGCTTCCCACTAGCTATCTACTCTACGTTTGGTAGGGTATATATGTCCATGACACTCTCTCACTTTGTCACAGCCTACCCTTCCCCCTCCTCACATCCTCAAGTCCATTCTCTAGTAGGTCTGCATCTCCATTCCCATCTTACCCCTAGGTTCTTCAAGACCTTTTTTTTTTTCTTAGATACCATATATATGTGTTAGCATACGATATTTGTTTTTCTCTTTCTGACTTACTTCACTCTGTGTGACAGACTCTAGGTCCATCCACCTCACAACAAATAACTCAATTTCATTTCCTTTTATGGTTGAGTAATATTCCATTACAGTGCAAGAGTGTTCCCTTTTCTCCACACCCTCTCCAGCATTTATTGTTTCTAGATTTTTTTACGATGGCCATTCTGACCAGTGTGAGTTGAAATCTCATTATAGTTTTGATTTGCATTTCTCTAATGATTAATGATGTTGAACATTCTTTCATGTGTTTGTTGGCAATCTGTATATCTTCTTTGGAAAAATTTCTATTTAGCTCTTCTGCCCAAGTTTGGATTCGGTTGTTTTTTATGTTGTTGTTATTGAGCTGCATGAGCTGCTTGTAAATTTTGAAGATTAATCCTTTGTCAGTTGCTTCATTTGCAACTATTTTCTCCTATTCTGAGGGTTGTCTCTTGGTCTTGTTTATGGTATCTTTTGCTGTGCAAAAGCTTTTAAGTTTCATTAGGTCCCATTTGTTTATTTTTGGTTTTATTTCCACAGCTTATTTCTGTGTATGGTGTTAAAGAGTATTCTAATCTCATACTTTTACATGTACCTGTCCAGTTTTCCCAACACCACTTATTGAAGAGGCTGTCTTTTCTCCACTGTATATTCTTGCCTCCTTTATCAACGATAAGGTGACCATATGTGCGTGGGTTTATCTCTGGGCTTTCTATACTGTTGCATTGATCTATATTTCTGTTTTTGTGCCAGTACCATACTGTCTTGATTACTGTAGCTTTGTAATATAGTCTGGAGTCAGAGAGGCTGATTCTTCCAGCTCCATTTTTCATTCTCAAGATTGCTTTGGCTATTCGGGGTCTTTTGTGTTTCCATACAAATTGTGAAATTTTTTGTTCTAGTTTTGTGAAAAATGCCAGCGGTAGTTTGATAAGGATTGCATTGAATCTGTAGATTGCTTTGGGCAGTACTGTCATTTTCACAATGTTGATTCTTCCAATCCAAGAACATGGTATATCTCTCCATCTATTTGTATCATCTTTAATTTCTTTCATCAGTGTCTTATAATTTTCTGCATACAGGTCTTTTGTCTCCTTAGGTAGGTTTATTACTAGATATTTTATTCTTTTTGTTGCAATGGTAAATGGGAGTGTTCTCTTAATTTCACTTTCAGATTTTTCATCATTAGTGTATAAGAATGCCAGAGATTTCTGTGCATTAATTTTGTATCCTGCTACTTTACCAAATTCATTGATTAGCTCTAGTAGTTTTCTGGTAACATCTTTAGGATTCTCTATTTATAGTGTCATGTCATCCGCAAACAGTGACAGCTTTACTTCCTCTTTTCCAATTTGGATTCCTTTTATTTATTTTTCTTCTCTGATTGCTGTGGCTAAAACTTCCAAAACCATGTTGAATAAGAGTGGTGAGAGTGGGCTTGTCTTGTTCCTCATCTTAGTGGAAATGTTTTCAATTTTTCACCATTGAGGATGATGTTGGCTGTGGGTTTGTCATATATGGCCTTTATTATGTTGAGGTAAGTTCCCTCTATGCGTACTTTCTGCAGTGTGTTTATCATAAATGGGTGTTGAATTTTGTCAAAAGCTTTCTCTGCATCTATTGAGATGATGATATGTTTTTTCTCCTTCAATTTGTTAATATGGGGTATCACATTGATTGATTTGTGTATATTGAAGAATCCTTGCATTCCTGGAATAAACCCCCCTTGATCATGTTGTATGATCCTTTTAATGTGCTGTTGGATTCTGTTTGCTAGTATTTTGTTGAGGATTTTTGCATCTATGTTCATCAGTGATAGTGGCCTGTAGTTTTCTTTCTTCGTGACATCTTTGTCTGGTTTTGGTATCAGGGTGATGGTGGCCTCGTAGAATGAGTTTGGGAGTGTTCC
>NC_041228.1:23061453-23112347 GCF_002837175.3 Physeter macrocephalus | reverse complement strand
CCATGTGTTTGTATTTTTTACGGATCTTTTCCTGTAATTGATATCTAGTCTCATAGCCTTGTGGTCGGAAAAGATACTTGATACAATTTCAATTTTCTTAAATTTACCAAGGCTTGATTTGTGACCAAGATATGATCTATCCTAGAGAATGTTCCATGAGCACTTGAGAAAAATGTTTATTCGGTTGTTTTTGGATGGAGTGTCCTATAAATATCAATTAAATGCATCTTGTTTAATGTATTGTTTAAAGTTTGTGTTTCTTTATTTTCATTTTGGATGATTTGTCCAGGGGTGAAAGTGGGGTGTTAAAGTCCCTTTCTACATACATATCGATAATTACCTTAAACGTGAATGGATTAAAGGCTCCAACCAAAAGACAGAAGCTTGCTGAGTGGATACAAAAACAAGACCCATATATATGCTGTCTACAAGAGACCCACTTCAGACCAAAGGGCACATACAAACTGAAGGTGAGGGGATAGAAAAAGATATTCCATTCAAATGGAAATCAAAAGAAACCTGGAGTAGCAATTCTCATATCAGATAAAATAGACTTTAAAGTAAAGAATGTTACAAGAGACAAGTAAGGACACTATATAATGATCAAGGGATCGATCCAAGAAGAAGATATAACAATGATCAATATATATGCACCCAACATAGGAGCACCTCAATACATAAGGCAACTGCTAACAGCTGTAAAAGAGGAAATCAACAGTAACCCAGCAGTAGTGGGGGACTTTAACACCTCAGTTACACCAATGGACAGATCATCCGAACAGGAAATAAATAAGGAAACACAAGCTTTAAATGACACAATAGACCAGATAGATTTAATTGATATTTATAGGACATTCCATCCAAAAACAGCAGATTACACTTTCTTCTCAAGTGCGCACGGAACATTCTCGAGGATAGATCACATTTTGGGTCACAAATCAAACCTCAGTAAATTTAAGAAAATTGAAATCATATCAAGCATCTTTTCTAACCACAACACTATGAGATTAGAAATCAATCACAAGGAAAAAATCATAAAAAACACAAACACCTGGAGGCTAAACAATACGTTACTAAATAACCAAGAGATCACCTAAGAAATAAAAGAGGAAGTCAAAAAATACCTAGAGACAAATGACAATGAAAACACGACAATCCAAAACCTATGGGATGCAGCAAAAGCAGTTCTGAGAGGGAAGTTTATAGCTATACAAGCCTACCTCAAGAAACAAGAAAAATCTCAAGTAAACAATAAAAAGAGGGAGAGGACTCAAATCAATAAAATTAGAAATGAAAAAGGAGAAGTTACAAAAGACACCACAGAAATACAAAGCATCCTAAGAGACTATTACAAGCAACCCTATGCCAATAAAATGGACAACCTGGGAGAAATGGACAATTCTTAGAGAGGTATAACCTTCCAAGACTGAACTAGGAAGATAGAAAATATAAACAGAACAATCACAAGTAACGAAATTGAAACTGTGATTAAAAATCTTCCAACAAACAAAAGTCCAGGACCAGATGGCTTCACAGGTGAATTCTATCAACCATTTAGAGAAGAGCTAACACCCATCCTTCTCAAACTCTTCCAAAAAATTGCGGAGGAAGGAACACTCCCAAACTCATTCTATAAGGCCACCATCACCCTGATACCAAAACCAGACAAAGATACTACAAAAAAAGAAAATTACAGACCAATATCACTGATGAATATACATGAAAGAGTCCTCAACCAAATAGTAGCAAACAGAATCCAACATCACATTAAAAGGACCATACACCTAGATCAAGTGGGACTTATCCGAGGGATGCAAGGATTCATCCCAGGGATGCAAGGATTCTTCAATATACACAAAGCAATCAATGTGATACACCATATTAACAAATTCAAGAATAAAACCCATATGATCATCTCAGCAAATGCAGAAAAAGCTTTTGACAAAATTCAACACCGATTTATTATAAAAACTCTCCAGAAAGTGGGCATAGAGGGAACCTACCTCAACATAATAAAGTCTATATACGACAAACCCACAGCAAACATCATTTTCAATGGTGAAAAACTGAAAGCATTTCCACTAAGATCAGGAATGAGACAAGGATGTCCACTCTTACGACTATTATTCAACATAGTGTTGGAAGTCCTAGACACAGCAATCAGAGAAGAAAAAGAAATAAAAGCAATCCAAATCGGAAAAGAAGAAGTAAAACTGTCACTGTTTGCAGATGACATGATACTATACATAGAGAATCCTAAAGATGCCACCAGAAAACTACTAGAGCTAATCAATGAATTTGGTAAAGTTGCAGGATACAAAATTAATGCACAGAAATCTCTTGCATTCCTATACACTAATGATGAAAAATCTGAAAGAGAAATTAAGGAAACACACCCATTTACCATTGCAACAAAAAGAATAAAATACCTAGGGATAAACCAACCTAGGGAGACAAAGCACCTGTATGCAGAAAACTATAAGACACTGATGAAAGAAATTAAAAATGATACTAACAGATGGAGAGAGATACCACGTCCTTGGATTGGAACAATCAATATTGTGAAAATGACTATACTACCCAAAGCAATCTACAGATTCAGTGCAATCCCTATCAAATTACCAATGGCATTTTTTACAGAACTAGAACAAAAAATCTTAACATTTTTATGGAAACACAAAAGACCCCAAATAGCAAAAGCTGTCTTGAGGGAAAAAAACAGAGCTGGAGGAATCAGACTCCCTGACTTCAGACTATACTACAGAGCTACAGTAATCAAGACAATATGGTACTGGCACAATAACAGAAATATAGATCAATGGAATAGGATAGAAAGCCCAGAGATAAATCCACTCACCTCTGGTCACATAATTTATGACAAAGGAGGCAAGGATATATAATTGAGAAAAGACAGTCTCTTCAATAAGTGGTGCTGGGAAAACTGGACAGCTACCTGTAAAAGAATCAAATTAGAACACTCCCTAACACCATACACAGAAATAAACTCAAAATGGTTTCGAGACCTAAATTTAAGACCGGACACTATTAAACTCTTAGAGGAAAACATAGGAAGACCACTCTTTAACATAAATCACATCAAGATCTCTTTTGATCCACCTCCTAGAGTAATGGAAATAAAAACAAAAATAAACAGATGGGACCTAATGAAACTTCAAAGCTTTTGCACAGCAAAGGAAACCATAAAAAAGATGAAAAGACAACCCTCAAAATGGTAGAAAATATTTGCAAACTGTTCAGTGGACAAAGGATTAGTCTCCAAAATATATAAACAGCTCATGCAGCTCAATATTAAAAAAACAAACAACCCAATTCAAAAATGGGCAGAAGACCTAAATAGACATTTCTCCAAAGAAGACATACAGATGGCCAAGAAGCACATGAAAAGCTGCTCAACATCACTAATTATTAGAGAAATGCAAATCAAAACTACAGTGAGTTATCACCTCACACCAGTTAGAATGGGCATCATCAGAAAATCTACAAACAACAAATGCTGAAGAGGGTGTGGAGGAAAGGGAACCCTCTTGCACTGTTGCTGGGAATGTAAATTGTTAGAGCCACTATGGAGAACAGTGTGGAGGTTCCTTTAAAAACTAAAAATAGGATTACCATATGATCCAGCAATCCCACTACTGGGCATGATGAACCGGTTTGCAGGGCAGAAATGGAAACACAGATGTAGAGAACAAATGTATGGACACCAAGGGGGGAAAGCCGCATTGGGGTGGGGGTGGGGGTGGGATGAATTGGGCGATTGGGATTGACATGTATACACTGATGTGTATAAAACTGATGATTAATAAGAGGCTGCTGTATCAAAAAATAAGTAAAGGAAAATCTGGACCAAAGAAAAATAAAGACAAAATTAAATGTATAAACAAAGTTATAATTTACAAATAAAAGTTACAAAAGTTCTTTACAAAAGAAAATGAGTATAAATCATGCACATGGACAAATAAGTATTCATTAAAATTGTTCATGGTCTTCCCTGGTGACACAGTGGTTGAGAGTCCGCCTACTGATGCAGGGGATACCAGTTCGTGCCCCGGTCCAGGAGGATCCCACATGCTGCGGAGCAGCTGGGCCCATGAGCCACGGCCGCTGAGCCTGCGCATCCAGAGTCTGTGCTCCGCAATGGGAGGAGCCACGACAGTGAGACCCCCACGTACAGCAAAAAAAAAAAAAAAAAAAAAAGTTCATGTTTTATTAATGAAAGACACAGTGTTGTATCTTCCAGGAAATGCAAATAATATAGAAATTAATAAAATAACATTATAACCTGGAAATGTAAAGCAAATAAGAATCTGAGGGAAAATATATGCACTATTTACAGTAAGAAAAATAAAAAGTCCAACTACCAACATATTTTACACACTACATTAAATAAGTTTGTATAAAAATAAAAATTAAAACAGTGATTGAGGGCTTCCCTGGTGGCTCAGTGGTTAAGAATCTGCCTGCCAGTGCAGGGTACATGGGTTCGAGCCCTGGTC
Source organism: Physeter macrocephalus (assembly GCF_002837175.3). Lineage (NCBI taxonomy): Eukaryota > Metazoa > Chordata > Mammalia > Artiodactyla > Physeteridae > Physeter > Physeter macrocephalus. The sequence continues at coordinate 23,107,833 of NC_041228.1, read as the reverse complement.
CAGGAAGATCCCACATCCTGCGCAGCAGCCAAGCCCATGCGCCACAACTAATGGGCCTGCACTTTAGAGCCCGTGAGCCACAACTGCTGAGCCCATGTGCCACAACTACTGAAGCCTGCATGCCTAGAGCCCGTGCTCCACAACAAGAGAAGCCACTGCAATGAGAAGCCTTTGCACCACAATGAAGAGTATCTCCTGCTCGCTGCAACTAGAGAAAAGCTGGTGAGCAGCAATGAATACCCAGTGCAGCCAAAAATATAATAAATAAAATTTTTTTCAAATAAATAAATAATAAAATAAAACTGATTGAAAGCACATTTAAATATATTCCTTAAAAAAACACATACACAAAATGAAATTATTTTTAAAAACACAAGGTAATTAATAAAGACCTAAATACATGTTAATAAACTGGTTGGCAAATGAACAATAGAAACAATAGTAAATCCAAGGGTAGATTTTTGGAAATACAAATTAAATAGACAAACCACAAACTATTCTATTCAGGAACAAAAAAGAGAAAATAATATCAAAGATAAAATGGTGATAATGCATAATTAAAAATAAAAGGAAAATAATTATTTGGTCACATAAAAACGTTTTCCATTCAGAAGCAAAAAAAAGTTGCCAGGACATCCTTGTCAATATATTTCAATTGCCAGACAAATGTCATTTAACAAAATAATAGATGATAAAAACTTTGGCACCTTTCAAGAGCTGCAACTCAAATAGATATTGGTACATTCTAGAAATATTACTGTAAAGATATTTGGGGCCTAATCTGATGACTGCAAATTATAATTAAATTTTCCTATCTTCCTACATTTACCAAATTTTAGAAAAATTATGCAGAAATTTAAAAGAAAGGCATTTACGGTCATACATTTCAGTCATAAAGGGAATCGCTTTGACTACATTTGAAATTTCAACTGGTTGTTCAACCACCAATATTCATCCCATATGCCAATAATAACATCTTCAAAATTTCATAGCATAAAGTCATTTTCAAATTCTCCACAATGGAGTGTAACAATTGCCAAGTGGTATGAAAACAAACAAGACTTTTGATTTTCTTGGCTTAAAACCATGTTGCAAAAATATGTTAATGTGCCAGATATCTATTAGAAAATATATTCAAAACCATGAATTCAAAATGTTACTTTGAGATTATCTGTGGGACAAATACTATCCTTCATTAAAACATAACATCTATTATGTACTCTATCTTTTTTTATTTTTAATTTTTACTGGAGTATAGTTGATTTACAATGTTGTATTAGTCTCCAGTGTACAGCAAAGTGAATCATTTATACATACATATATCCACTCTTTTTTAGAGTCTTTTCCCCATATAGCCCATTACAGAGTATTGAGTAGAGTTCCCCATGCTGTACAGTAGGTCCTTATTAGTTATCTATTTTATATATTTTTAAGTTATCTTACTAGCATATAATTCAATATTCCTCAATGTTTCTGATGATAAACAGTAACAATGAACATCATTTACTGTATCTAACTTTCAGCACAGTACATCCAGAACTTTTCATAAATCGAGGGAAAGTTTAGATAATAGCTACAGAAACAGAAGTGCTCACATTTAATTGTATTTCAACTTAATATAGTATAACACTGCTTCACTTTATAAAGTATTTATAACATACACTAGTATTACAATAAGTTTATCAGATAGATAGTGTAGGTATTTCCAGTCTTGTTTTATAGATGAGGAAATTTAAAACCAAATGATTAAATGACTTCTTTAAGATCACACAACACAAATTAACAATATAAGTATCAAATCAGGTCTCCTGACAATACTGGTTTCTTTCTACCACACTGCTCCAGAAACAAATATATCTCATTCTATACTGGAGTTTCTGTTTCAGTAAAGCCCTTAGCACTTTCTTAAAATTGGTTGAGTTTATCAGTAATGGTAAGTTTATCAGTAATGGTAAAGTTTTATCAGTAATGGTAATTTATAAAAAGAGGAAGGGGTATTGTCACCTTAACACAAACTCTGGCTTGCCAGATTTCTACGTTAATTTCAATCTGATTACACCAACTTTTAATGCCTACCTGCAGACATGGAGTATACATTAGAACAGCATCACTGTGTACCATGCTTCTCGTGTATAGAATAATAAAGAAACAGTACGACTCACCAGGTTAAACAATGAGCAGGAAATTTCAGGCTCTGTGAATTCTAATCTGTAGTACCTTGGTGACTCATGAGAGCTTAAACACAAGAATTTAACTGGTTAAATCCCATCTGTAGTTAAATTGAGTCAATTTAGTTCAGGAAAAAGGCTACGTTTTAGGTACTAATTTTATCTGAATGTTCTTCCTCTCTCTCATTTTCTCTAGACAACAACTAACCTACTGATGACCTAAGAATCCCCTGTTGAGAGATGATCACAATTAAAATTCCCTAAAAGGAATACTTATATAAATCAGGGTTATGTGTGACAAAGCTATGTCTATCTCCAGCAGATGGCCCGTGATAACAGTGCACTGGTGATCTGATTGATTTCTATGATAAATAATTTTGGAAGATAAATACTTTCTCTGCATGCAATGCATTCTGAAACCATTCTTGTAAGCAAAGTTGGGATAATGTGCTCTGCATTCTAATCCCTCCTAAAGTGTTATAGATGCTACAAAGAAATATCCACCCTTTCCACTCTTCCAATAAGAAACAAACAAAACAACTTTTCCAAACCTCTAATTAACATAACTCGCAGAAATAGCAGAGAATTTAGATAAAAAAAAATAAAAAGATAGAATGTTCCTTTGGGAAGGAAAATTGAGGCAATATTACAAATCCTTACACTTGGGGAGAGGACTGGTGGGTGGGGAGACTGGAGCTAAAATTAAGCATCAAGATGTCAATGATACCTCAAAAAAGCAAGAGAGAGGCACAGAAGTAAGAGAAATTACAGCTAAACTAAGAAATGTATAAGCAGTGAGTTGAAAGACTAATGAGAATCTCAATCCCTTTCAGCCTCTAACTCCAAGTCAAAACAAAGAGGACTATGAGGTTAACAACTCAATAATAATTCACACTGAGGATGATGTGTGTCGTTTTGTGATATTTTTCTCCATAAAAAGTTTCTTAAAAATTTTTATGAGATTGTAGAAATTTAAATGAGTAACAGTTTTTGTTTTTAATCTGTAAAAAAAAATGTAAATAAGTTTTTCTTTTCAGATTTCTTCTGTACATCATGCATTTGTACCAAGTCTTACATTCTTTCTAGAAGAGCAGGCTGTGTGCCTGAGCTACCAAATATTCATTGAGGTTTGTCAGAGTGCTTCTGTTCAAGAGAATAACATGTATTTAGTCATTATTATTTCTCTTTCCTTCCCTCCTTCCTTCCTACTTTCTTTCCTCTATCCCTTCCTTTTTTCTTTCCTTCATTCCTATCTTCCTTCCTTCCTCCTATTCAACCAATAAACATGTATTTTATATGCAAGTGTCAGCATCTTGGGTTTGAATATAAGATACTATTGTTCCTTCATTTTCCTCTGTAGCTAACAGTTGCATCCAGGGAAATTTAGGAACAAATCAAGAACCATGATTAGGCTTTGTGTCTCTCTACCCACAGTGATGGACCCTTAGGACAGAAGAAAGAGGGACATTATCTTTGACAGCTTATTCTGTGTTGAAAAATACAGAAAACCCCTCCATCCCACCCCTGGAAATAGACACTATTTCACATCAAATTCTCACTTAATATTTTATCTATAGCCAACATAATCTTGGACCTTTTACTGAGAATTTATCTCACATGTAGCCTCTGACTTATACAAATATTTCAATTTTATTTTTATGCCCAATGACTCAGACATGAAAAAGTATTTTCCCAGACCTCTTGAACTAGAAGTATAGGAATCATAAATTCTATAAGGTTTAAAAATGAGGAGAGAAGAGACTCTAAGCCTCAATGATCAGTCTCCAAATATTTCTCTGACAGATTTAACATAATGCTGAACAGTGAATATTCACAAGTTCTCCAAACATAGTCCCTACTCATATAATGTCTAGTGGGGGAGACAGATATATAAAGTTTAAATATATTAATGAATAGCATGTATATTGTTTCAAATGCAAATTGGAAAAACAGGGCTTTATCCAAAAATATAATAATATGAGGCCAAATTTAGGTTAAAATTTCTGAGTAATGATATGTAAGCTGAGGTCTTCAAGTTGAATAGGATTTAGCCAATGGTAATTATTGGCTGAAGGGAAAATACAGGGATTGAGATTCATTCTTATTGGAAGGAAAGTCTTATGCAAATGCACTGATAGGTCAAAGAGGTTAGTGCATTAGAGAAGCTCAAAGTGACCCTTTTCAGTTGAACAAGCGGGGGAGTGATGTGAGAAGAATTTGAGTAGAGAAGCAGAAGCTGAATTAGACAGTCTTGAAGGCCATGTTACATTCTTTTAAATTACAATTACTAAAAGACATCTTTTGTACTAATAGTATCCAATAAAGAATGTTATTTTTAAAATAACATCCTGATTGTCATGTAAAGATTGAATTACAGGGGGCTACATTATTTTTCTCCAGCCAATGTCAACATTTTCTCTATGTGAGTATACCACAAGGAAAAACAACGATTATAACCACGTGTTTCTTAAACCAGAAAAATATATTACCTATCTCAAAAGAAAGAAGGAAGCAAAGAACGAAAGAACGAACAAACCCATAGTGTTGTGCCTGGAATACCCTACATGGTAGCCAGAGATAAGACCAGTTGTTCTCAACTGGGGACAATCTTGCCATCCAGAGAACATTTGGCAATGTCTGGAGATATTTTGGATTGTCACATCTTGGGAGAAGGGGGATGGTACTGACTATTGGGTAGAAGACTTAGATGTTGCTAAACATCTTACAATGCATAGGCCCCCCCCCCCCCAATAAAACTTCTCAGTCTAAAATATCAATAGTACTGAAGTTGAGAAACTGTGCTGGTGGTCATCAGGACCATCACTGGATTATTCGTATCTTACCATGTACTCCCTCGTCTGTAAACGTTTCATGGTCATCGAATGACCAAGATTGAATTCAAGGTTAAGGACAACTTCAATCCTTCCATGGTGAAGTAGACCCGGATCTATAATGCAAAGCAATTTTCAGCTTGAATCAGTTATATTTTTGCTGCCAAAATTAAACTGTGATAATCAAAACAGCTAATGTTGAATCCCAACTTACAATATAATCAGTACGCATGTTTGCAGGAAATAAGAATGAGATGAGCTGGAGTTCAGGCAGCAAGGAAAATCTTAGGTTAGCTGCAGCAAATTAGATGGTGATTGGCCTTATGATGATGAGAGCGAGATACTGAAGAGACCAGAGTAGATTTATCATTTAATGAAAAGTTTTCTCTCTCTCCCTCTCTCCCTCTCTCTCCATCCCTCTTTCTCTGTGTTTTAAATATTTGCAATAAATACACCTTGTGAATTTCTAATTACTATATGGTCTTTAAAATACATTTTAAAACTTAGTATGTAAAAAGTAATTTGTTTTCATTTTATAAATAACAGTTAAAAAGTATATATGCTCTACTGTGTCTCCAGGTCACAATAACTTGAAATGCAAACTCCAGTGTAAAATCCACTATAGTCGTAAGAGAAATAATGACTACAACAAAGTGATCATGAGGTTCTCTGTAGTGTATTGAAATGACATTTCAACTCTACAAGATGATAAGAACTTCTCACAGAGACTGTGCTTGAAATTTTCTCTTAGCCACAGACTAGTTTATAAAGACTTAAATTGAACAAAGAGTAATCAGAAAACACACTTAAACTACTGAATTCATAGCCAAAACTTAAACTAGGTATACAGGAAATATGTTAAAAGAGCCAGTCTCAGCACAATAGCAAATTCAGCTTAAAGGTTACAAAGTTTTTCATATGCTCTAGAAATCTTTTTGGGGTAATAAAGAAATCATTTCACACCTCCGTACTCAGGGAATATCAAGTTTTTCATTTAGTTTCTTCACCATGAAAAAAACTATACAAACACACAAATGTTGGTTTGCAAACTTGGAAGCTTCCAGCGTGAAATCTGAAACTGGCCTCAGTACTTGGAGGTCAAGGAGAAACTTAAGAAAGAGGCAGATTCCTCCAGATTGGTAGGTGGCAGTTTTAATAAGCAGGGGGGGGCTTCCCTGGTGGCGCAGTTGTTGTGCGTCCGCCTGCCGATGCAGGGGAACCGGGTTCGCGCCCCGGTCTGGGAGGATCCCACATGCCACGGAGCGGCTGGGCCCGTGAGCCATGGCCGCTGAGCCTGCGCGTCCGGAGCCTGTGCTCTGCAACGGGAGAGGCCACAACAGAGGGAGGCCCGCATACCACAAAAAAAAAAAAAAAAAAATAAGCAGGGGAACTTACAAGCCTTGTCTTGTGTGGCTGCAAGATTAATAGGTCTCTACACTACCGGCCAGAATCGTGTTTATATAGAGGCCTTAACTGGGTTCAGTCACACTCACCATCCAGACGGTCTCAACAACGCATTGCTCTCTCAAGGCTGTGTCCTTGAAAATGGATCCCACTGTGGGAACCATGGGCAGAACATACATTCCAAAGATGGCGGAGGGGATGAGGAGCCTCCAATTGCCTAGGTACAGCTAGAAGGTCAACTGGTGGCCACACCCTCTAGATTATTTCCTCCAAAAACAGAAGTTAGATTTTTATGCTAAGGGTGAACATTAAACTGAAATAATTAGTGAAAGCTGAAAATACAATGACTGAACTGACTTGGAAAAAAAATTCAGTAGAGGTTTTCTTACAAAATAATTTTAGAACTAAAATTCTAATAACTTTAGAATTAAGATTATAATTATGATTTTGCTTTTAATATTTTGCTACCATTTAAACTGCTGTGAAACATGATTCTACATCCAAATTAGCTATTGTACATTTAAAATTTTTATTCATTTATTTTATTCATTTATTATTTTTTATTATTTATTTATTTTCTTGGCTATGTCAGGTCTTAGTTGAGGCACATGGGATCTTCGTTGTGGCATGTGGGATCTTTTGTTGTGGCATGTGGGCTTCTCTCTAGTTATAGTGTGCGGGTTTTCTCTTCTCTAGTTGTGGCACATGGGCTCCAGAGCACATGGACTCTTGTAGTTTGCAGCACACGGGCTCTCTAGTTGAGGCACTCAGGCTCAGTAGTTGTGGTGCATGGGCTTAGTTGCCCTTTGGCATGTGGGGTCTTAGTTCCCTGACCAGGGATCTGCATTGGAAGGTGGATTCTTTACCACTGTGCCACCAGGGAAGTCCCTATCATACATTTTAAAGGCACATTACAAAAGTTTAAATGTTAAAAATAAAAACTCATTGTTACATATATATATGTTTATTTATAAAATATATAGTATTTCTAAATGACCAACATATGGCATCCCTAAAGGATTTTTCATAAGTATGTAATGTGAGAGCAAAACAAACACTTAAAATGAAAACGTCACTAACTTGAAATAATTATTTTTTTAGTTATTTCTTGATATCTTTGAATTTTTTTAATCCAGTTAGGTAATACCAGGTCAATTAATTCACCTCTCCTACCACAATTTTCTCATCAATAGAATGAAAATAAACATGATTATCTCACAGATATAAGAATTAATTGAGATAATGTATCTAAAATGCTCAGAGCAGTTATTAGCACAGTTTGTTTTTGGTTTCTATGTAGGTTTCTACACCTTGTCAGAGATTAGCTAATTGCTTCCTTCTCTAGAGATGGCACTTTGCTCACAGTAAAAAAGACAGCTTTCCTGAGGCTTTTCCATTACTTAGATCTTGCCAATTTAAGGAAAAACTAAATTAAAGATGTGTAAGGAAAGCATCTTGCAGAAACCTCCCTCCAAGTTTCTTTAGGATCACAGATTCTAGGGGCTTTAATTTTTTCTAACTTGCCTTTCAATATCCACTTTATGTTTTCAGTTTGAAAATGTACATTAAGCCCTAGTATTCTAAAACTTCTAACTAAAGTGGCAACAAATTGATTTTTATTTTATTTATTTATTTATTTTATTGAAGTATAGTTGATTTACAATTCTGTGTTCATTTCTGCTGTACACCAAAGTGATTCAGTTATATATATATATATATATATATATATACACACATACATACATATATACATCCTTTTTTATATTCTTTTCCATTATGGTTATCACAGGATATTGAATATAGTTCCCTGTGCCATACAGTAGGACCTTTTTTTATCCATTCTATATAAAATAGTTTGCATCTGCATCTGTTAACCCCAAACTCCCATTGATCTCTCCCCCACCCCCTCCCCTTTGGCAACCACAAGTCTGTTCTCTATGTCTGTGAGTCTGTTTCTGTTTCATAGATAGGTTCATTTGTGTCATATTTTAGATTCCACATATAAGTGATATCACATGGTATTTGTCTTTTTCTCTCTGACTTACTTCACTTTGTATGATAATCTTTAAGGCCATCCCTGTTGCTGCAAATGGCATTATTTCATTCTTTTTATGGCTATTTAATATTCCATTGTATATATGCACATCTTCTTTAACCATTCATCTATCAATGGACATTTAGGTGGTTTCCATGTCTTGGCTATTGTGAATAGTGCTGCTATGAACATAGGGATGCATGTATCTTTTTTTTTTTTTTTTGCGGTACGCGGGCCTCTCACTGTTGTGGCCTTTCCCATTGCAGAGCACAGGCTCCGGACGTGCAGGCTCAGTGGCCATGGCTCACGGGCCTAGCCACTCCGTGGCATGTGGGATCCTCCCAAACTGGGGCACAAACCCACGTCCCCTGCATCGGCAGGCAGACTCTCAACCACTGCAACACCAGGGAAGCCCAACATGTATCTTTTTGAATAATAGTTTTGTCTGGGTATATGCCCAGGAGTGGGATTGCTGGATCATATGGCAATTCTATTTTTAATTTTTTGAGGAACCTCCATACTGTTTTCCATAGTGGTTGCACCAGCTTACATTCCCACCAACAGTGTCAGAGGATTCCCTTTTCTCCACAACTTCTCCAGCATTTGTTATTTGTAGACTTTTTCATGATGGCCATTCTGACTGGTGTGAGGTAGTATCTCATTGAGGATTTGCATTTCTCCAATAATTAACCATGTTGAGCATCTTTTCATGTGCCTCTGTCTTCTGCCCATTTTTCAATTGGGTTGGTTTTTTTGTTGTTGAGTTGTATGAGCTGTTTGCATATTTTGGATATTAAGCCCTTGTCAGTCACATCATTTGCAAATATCTCCTCCCAGTCTGTAGATTGTCTTTTCATTTTGTTTACGGTTTCCTTTGCCTTACAGAAACTTGTACGTTTGATTAGGTCCCATTTGTTTAACAAATTGATTTTTAAAAGCATGAACCAACAATGGCAAAGGATAGAGGAAAGGAGAAAGCAAAACAAAATTTTGAAAGCTAAAAAGTAGGTAGATGGGTAGTAACTCAGTAATAAGATCAAAGGAATCTGATTCCCTATCTAGTGGTAAAACCAAGAAATTACCCAACTTATGTTGAAGAGGCCCCTAAAGGCTCAGAAGTCCATGGCATCAAGTCCATCAAGAAGCAATCATGAAGGGGGTGACCAAAAAATAGGTGGATTGTTTAAATGTCTATTTATAAGGTAATTAGACACCAACTCTTCATAGCTATTGACTGTCAGTCTTCCACCATGATGTAAGACCCAAAATTCAGTGTCTAGAGATAATAAAACAAAAGTTCTCTGGGTTTTAGGAGTTGGAGTATTAAACTAAAAACAAAAGGATTGAAGTAAATTTTACTACTAGATATTGAGCCTTCCAACTTCCTTCCCTCCTTTATCTCCTGAAACTTTGGCAGCTGTACTTCCAAGCAGAAGATCGATACAGTCTTTTGTGGATAATCTGACAAGTTAAAGGAAGGAGTTTGGGAAGAAAATGCCCCCCACAAATGACCCAAATTATCTTTCAGGTAAGCCCAAAGTCCTTCTGGGCACATAGTTTCCAATCAGCTTCTTTACATATCATCTTAATTATAAATAGACAGTAGAGGATTGAAAATATCAAGCATTTGGTATGAAAGACAGAAACCAAAACAAATAAACAAAAGAAATTTGGAGAAAACATATACAATGCAAAATGAAGACAACTTTCCAAAAACCCTATTATTACGTACCTCAGAAATATGAGAAGATATTGCATGCATTAAACAACAACAAAATGTTATTATAAAACAATGTGCAGAAAATAAAACAAAAAAGAGCTCTGTAAAATAAAAATTGTTATAGTGGAAATGAAAAACTAATGTATTTGGTTAGTAGTGTTTAGGAAATCTTCCAGAAAGAGCAAAATAAAAAGGGGGAAAATAAAGAAGAAAAGTGGAGGAACAGTCTATGAGAATGAAATTGATACATAATTGGAGTAATTGAAAGAAAAAAGAAAACAGAAAACAGGACATGATCAAATACATATTACCAGAACTGAATCAAAAAGAAAGGACCATAATATTTATTTGTTCCATTAATGTTAACTTTGATCTCTTGGTGAACGTGGAGTACATGAGATTTTTCCATTGTAAAGTTTCTCCTTTCTAATTAATAATTAATTTGTTTTAGCATTCATTGAAATTCTTGAATGAATCAGTCATCATTATGAAGAGTGACAAATGGAGATTTTTTTGAGTTTCATCTTTTCTTCTATATCTATTAGTTGGCGTGGAACGTCTTGTTCCAGCAAGTATCATCTATCTATCTATCTCTCTATCTATCATCTATTATCTATCTATCTATCTATCTATATCAGTATTGTCCCAAGGATTCCCATTTCATTCAGTGAGTTATAATCCCTATCCGTCCTTATTGATTTCAGTACTCAAGTTGGTCAGTGGAAGCCCCTTTAACCATGCTCATGTGTCTTTTTGACATGTACACTTTTTTCAGTAATTTCCTTTTATTTATTTATTTATTTTTAGTACTTCCCATCTAGCCTACAAAGATGTTCCACACCATTCTGTTCTCATATTTTCTCTATTTCAGTCATCAACTCATCCATTTCTCTAACGAACTCTGGATCTTTTCGTCAGAGAGTGCTGGTCAGAAATAATCAGGAATGGGTCTAGAATGCTTGTTGCTGGCCGGGCGGATTATTGATTCTAGGCTTTCTCTGCAGAGATATCTATATACAGTTGATGTAAAATATTTTCTTTACCAACAGGTCTAAATGTTTTAAAATTTATAACACAACTTCTGGTTTGGGCATGGATTATTTATAAATGTTTTTAATTCACAGTATATTTTTTTAAAGTTAGCTTTGTTACTGATTTTTAATTTAACTCAGTTGTCTCCCAAAAGTATAATCTTTGTGAATCAATGTTCAGCATTTTTTGAGATTTGCTTTATGCCAGAAGGCACATGTAGTGTAAATTAGAATCCCAAAACCCAAGAGAGGGAAGACCAGTGCCTTTATATTCTCAAAAGAAATTTTTTAAAAATGTTTCGCCCAGATTCTAGGCCCTGACAAACAAACTTCTTCCTAGTCTCATTATATAAGAGAGTGATTTTTTTTTCCTATTTCACTTAGGTATTCGTCCTTTGATTGTCCTGTTTTTTGTTTGTTTATTTTGTTTTTGTGTTGTTCTTGTTTGCAATGGTCTCATACCATCTTACATTGTGTGTGCCCAATTCCTTGTTTTTCTGTCTTGCCAGGGCATAAAAATCAAGCCAAAGAGAGATTAGCAAAAAGACTCAGTGGCTGACACATCATTTTATGAGTTCCCTGCTCTGCCTTTGGCTTCTTTTTTATTTAGGCTCTCAGATTTTTAACATTTTTATTTAACATCATATTTATTTATTTTTTCATAACATAACATGTTATATCATGTTGTATTCAGTAATATGTTAACTGGTAAATGTTTAACAACCAGGTGGGTGGAAGAAGAGGTATCAGCCCTGAATTGTAACAGTTGAGAACTTTTGTGCTATAAAAGGTTTGTTACTCTCAGCATCGCCAATTCCAGGGTGCCAACATGATATCACTGAATGCTGAGTTAGGAAAAGCACAGTACACATCATTATATAGTATGACCATTGTACATATACAATAGACATAACTTCAAAAGTATAGATAATAGTAAAAAATATAAGAATTAATGAGTTTTGAGTATTTATTATCTTTGTTTCTAATATAACACACTTAAGTTAATGTAATTTAAAATCTTTACTATAATAGCTGTTTTCACAATTGGCTCTCAAATTTTTTTTTTTTTTTTTTTGTGGTATGCGGGCCTCCCTCTGCTGCGGCCTTTCCCGCTGCGGAGCACAGGCTCCCGACGCGCAGGCCCAGCGGGTGGACTCTCAACCACTGCGCCACCAGGGAAGCCCTCAAAATTTTTTTTTTTAATCTGAAGATTTTATAATCAACTCTCTAAACCAGTATTAGCTGGCTCTAGCACCCATTGTTTATGTCCAGAAATGCTAGGGGTTTTCTAGTCTTTACATTATCTGTTCCTCTATGTTGTCTAAAATATAGCTCTTTAACCCCTTAAAAAAATAGGCTGATAGTTTATTAAAGGAAAACATTTTTTTCCACATATCAAAGGTTCATTTTACAAAATAAACCTGCATTACACAAAATAAAGAGAATTGGAAAATCACTTTTATTTTCCTCAATAATTTAATTTGTTCAATAAATATATAAAATTAGCCAAGCTCATTTCATTCAAATCACAATACAGAGAATTTTCACTTTAAAGGAAAGCCCTTCTTCAGATACTTAATGATTCCTCTGAATACATTCAGTACTTCAAAGATAATGAAAGAAATGGTCTTTGTTCTTTTGCTAAGTAACTTCCAACACTAAAATATATATTTTTTTCTCTTTTCGAGGTATATATTAACCAAATTAATATATTAAATTATCTATTTAAAGAAGTCTTCTTTTGCACTAAACTATTAAGTATTAAACTATTAAATATTCTCACCTTAAAAGAGATATTTTAAAATGTTAGAATCATGAAACCTAGACAATGCAAAACAAGGTTGTGAATTATGCATTTTTAAAAGGAAAATAAGCACTAATTTATGGTAAATTACTGCCTGGCTAGTAGACCACAATAATACGAAATCTCAAATACCAGACTCTCTGGTTCATAACTGGTCCTTGATCCCCCCAAGTGAAGATCAGAGGTGAAAAACTATATAATCAGGATAGTAAAAAATAGCAACAAACAAAGTTGAAACTTATTGAGTACTATGGGCTAGACATTGTGTCAAGTGCTAAAAATTTATTTTATCATTAAATCTTCCCAATGGCCATAAGAAGTAGATCCATTTTACTGAAGAATATATTGAGATCCACAAAAGTTGAGGAATTTGCCCAAGATCAGGCAATTATAACTGAGATTTTTGTTACTCTGACTTCAAAGTCTGTCAGTTTTTCTGTCCTTTGTGCTTGTATTTGCTTAATACTCTTCATCGTTACAGCTAAATCTTGCATCTGTCTAGTTTGCAATGTCTCCCATTTCTTCCTTTTGCACACTTTACCCTTCATCCAGACTCCTTTGATACATGTCTGAAATACATGCAGCTTCTGCTCACACTGTTCCCTCTACTTGAAATTTTCATCTCCATCTCTTGCTTCTCCTCAGAGCCAATCACAAAGTTCTTTGCAAGTTTCCCTTATCTGGGATATATCCTTTGATCAATAGAGCAACTATAATCACTCCCACTTTTGTACAAACTATACTCATTTCTCACATGTGATGTTGTGTTTATTGGGTTTATTTTTCAGTGGTTCTTAAATTGTAGCACTTAGACCCAAAGTATCGGCACCATCTACGTACTTGTTAGAAATATAAAATTTTAAAGCCCCATCCCAAGCCCCTAAATTAGAAACTCAGGGGTGAGGCAGAGTAAACAAGAGTTAACAAATCCTCCAGGTGATTGTGAAGCATGACAAAGCATAAGAGCCATTGTACCATACCATATAAGGAAGTTGTTCTTTCCTACCTATATAATATACACATATACGTATACATATATACTAACCTTTTGTGATTAAATTGATAGGTTATATACTTGCTACAGAAAAAGGCCTTCCCTTGAAGGAGGGGAAATTACAGGGTTAAACATCTTAAAAAGGGAATGATTCTGGAATACGAAAGGAGACTGGCAGGGTATTTCACAAAAAGGATCCTAAATGAGAGTGCTCCTACAGTGTAGGGAGAGAGAGTCTCTGTGTGCCTCACTGAGGAAGGCCAACACCTAGTTACCAAACTACACACCGCTTCCCAAACTTGGCTAAATATCAAAATATCCTAACACCTTTTTTTTTTCAAGTAAACAATGCTTTTATTTATTTTTTGAATTTTTGAATTTTATTTTATTTATTTTTTATACAGCAGGTTCTTATTAGTTATCTATTTTATACATATTAGTGTGTACATGTCAATCCCAATCTCCCAGTTCATCGCACCACAGTGTATACATGTCAATCCCAATCTCCCAATTCATCGCACCACCCCCTCACCCCCGGTTCCCCCCATTGGTGTCCATACGTTTGTTCTCTACATCTGTGTCTCAATTTCTGCCCTGCAAACCGGTTCAGTTCCACATATATGTGTTAATATACGATATTGATTTTTCTCTTTCTGACTTACTTTACTCTGTATGACAGTCTGTAGACCCATCCACGTCTCTACAAATGACCCAATTTCATTCTTTTTTATGGCTGAATAATATTCCATTGTATATATGTACCACATCTTCTTTATCCATTCATCTGTCAATGGGCATTTAGGTTGCTTCCATGACATGGCTATTGTAAATAGTGCTGCAATGAATATTAGGGTGCATGTGTCTTTTTGAATTATGGTTTTCTCTGGGTATATGCCCAGTAGTGGGATTGCTGGATCATATGGTAATCCTATTTTTGGTTTTTTAAGGAACCTCCATACTGTTCTCCATAGTGGCTCTAACAATTTACATTCCCAGCAACAGTGCAAGATGGTTCCCTTTTCTCCACACCCTCTCCAGTATTTGTTGTTTGTAGATTTTCTGATGATGCCCATTCTAACTGGTGTGAGGTGATACCTCACTGTAGTTTTGATTTGCATTTCTCTAATAATTAGTGATGTTGAGCAGCTTTTCATGTGCTTCTTGGCCATCTGTATGTCTTCTTTGGAGAAATGTCTATTTAGGTCTTCTGCCCATTTGTGGATTGGGTTGTTTGTTTTTATAATATTGAGCTGCACGTCCTTACACCTTAATATAATAGAAATTTCTTACCCCAGGAGTTTTGAATTTGGTAGGACAAGCATCTAGCTTTGCAATCCTGCCACAGGTGTTTTGGAGGCTGATTTGAGAACTGCATGTAAGTTCTGGACAATGAGCTCCAGAGAGAAGCCACATTGAATGTTACAACTAAAGTTGCAACTTATTGTAGATCTCTAATAGGATATTCTTCAGTAAAGTATTGTTTTGAAAAAACAACTTGGTCTGACCTAGGATTAAAGGAAATGCATGTGTCCACATTTAGGACAACTCTGTAAATACCTCTCTGTTAATTTACCATGGTGGTCATTTGTAGGGAGGTCTAAAGAGAGAAAAAAACTTTGGAATGATGGAAAACCTCACTCATCTCAATAAGTGTTGGGTGATTTTTCATAAAAGGTGAAGACAAATTTTTGTCTTTCTTCCCCTAAACAGGTTATGGATTTCTTAAAGGTAGAAATTGTACTTTTGTGTTGTTGCTATCATCATCATAATCATCATCATCACCGTTATCCTACTCTAACTTCCAGTATTTGGTACCAAATCTGTTATGCAGTAGAGAGAGAAAAATGAGAACTAACAAGTATTAGGGGCCTACCATGTGCAAGCACTTTATTATACACTTAAAATACATCATCTATTTAGTCTTCAGAGCTCTTCTTTTAGCTGCATTATATGCTAAGGAACCTGAAGCTCTGAGAAGGAGCTATAATAACACTTAAGTAAGCAGCAAAACTAGTTTTTGAATCTTGTAGCCTATGGTTTTAAACATTTTACCCTATGGTTTTTCCATGACACTTGTTTGAATCTTACTTATGTATTCATTAAAAATTATTGATATTTAAACAATGATCGTAAATAATTAATAGGAAAAACAATGGCATGGTACAGCATGCACAAGTCTAAGAAATGTTTTCTCCTGTAGTAGAGCTATAAGCTCAGTGAGGCTTTTCTCTTCTCCACTTTGCTAAACAATCCCCATCCGTATGTGTATTATCGGGTTTGGCTGCTAGTGAATATACAAATAAATAAGTGGCCTAAGCAAGATAGAAGTATATTTTTCTCTATATTGCATGTCACAGTCTGAGAAGGTGGTCCAGTGCTATGTCATGCTCCTTAGAGATTCTGTCAGGGATCCAGGCAACTTCCACATTTCCCGGATGGCACTCCTCATAGTTCAAAATGGTTCCAAGCTCCAGGCATTAGTTTAGAGAGATGGATAAAGATGAGAGCAAAGGAAGACTTCTGGCAGCTAATATATGGAGCTTCTACTGACATCCTTCTTGGCCTGAATTTAACCACATAACCACATCTAGATGGAAGAAAGACTATGAAATAAAGTCTCCATTTTTATATAGCTGTATTTGCAGCTAAAATTCTGATAATTGAAGAAAATGGAAACAGATATTGGGGACAACCATTAGCCTGTATGACAAGATCTAAGCACTTTTAGGAGAAAAAACTAAAATTAAAAATGAAGCCTAATTCCAAAATGCTAAAACTCCATGTTGGTATCATTCCCTTCAAATTCTCTTTTTAAGTCTGTTGAAATAATGAAACTAGGATTGCTGAAAATATCTGAGGCTACGTCTAATAGAGACAACTCAATGAACATAAAGTAGAGGTTTCTCCATGGAGCAAAAACACATAATTTAAGTAACAATAATCATACCATTTCATTCAAAGTCTAAGCACTAAAATATAGAATGGTAAATCGCCTGAATTTTTGTATGAGTGCATATTCTTGTTATAATAAGAAATAATTATTGGAAGTTTAATGTTGGAAAACAATATTGAGGCTTTTAAATATATCAGGAATCTCCAGCCAAAGTAAAGTATATGAAATTCACCCTGATTTGGCACATTCCTAAGAATAACATGGGACTGTTTCTTTGCACATGTTTAGTACAGCCTTTGGCACTATTATGATTAAGTGTTACACAATTCATGATGTAACACTACTCTCCAGGAAAGAAGGGGAAAAAAAGATAATTTCTGTGGGTCTTTTGGGACTCTGTTAACAGAAAAGCAAGAGACATTCAGTCCAAGCTCTGCTGGAAAATGGAAAAGACAAATGACGAGAATGAAAAAAAAGAAAAAGTAAGGAAATACAAGAACATTTTCCAAGGCTCATTACATGGACTAGGAGTATGCCATTGGGGAAAAAAAAAAAAAAAGAAGTTTGGAAAATTCTGAGAGAAACAAACAATACAAGTTGCCTCAGTATAGGAAACTTCTGAGAACCTTGAATGTACTGACAGGTATTGTCTTTCACTATGAGTGTGTGCTGATGAGGTGTTTCCCAAATTATTTTATTTTAGGACATGCTTCGTCAGAGAAACTAGTAAAATTAAGATCCCATGGGTCACCTATTCAGAAGACACTGATTTAGAGACATATCACCACTGACTACCCATCTTCCCTCAGTTAACCTGAGTACCGAATCACACTTCTCTCAGGTGAAAACTTCACCTTCTGCCCCTCAGAATGCCCTTCTCCATCCATGTCCCTACTGAGATCCTATCTTACATGTTTCAAGGACTTATCTTTGCCCCACCCCATTCTTCCTAATCCCCTAAATTTTGTCAGTATTTTTCTGAATAATTGTTAGGACTTTATGCAATGCCTAAATAAATAGATTTCTTTCTTTTTAAAAAACATTTTATTGAAATATAGTTGATTTACAATGTTGTGTTAGTTTCAGGTGTACAGCAAAGTAATCCAGTTATACATCTGTAAATATATATATTCTTTTTTAACATTCTGTTCCTTCATAGGTTATTATACGATATTGAGTATAGTTCCCTGTGCTATATATATAGTTCCCTGTATATATATACAGTTCCCTGTAGGCCCTTGATGGTTATCTATTTTCTATATAATAGTGTGTATATTTTAATCCCAAACTCCTAATTTATTCCTCCCCTTCCCCTTTGGTAACCGTAAGTTTGTTTTCTATTTCTGTGAATCTATTTCTCTCTTGTAAATAAGTTCATTTGTATCATTTTATTTTTTTTTTTAGATTCCACATATAAGCAATATCATGTGATATTTGTCTGGCTTACTTAGTATGATAATATCTAGGTCCATCCATGTTGCTGCAAATGGTATTACTTTATTAAATGAATAGATTTCCTTCTTAAATTAAGATGTATGCCATTAACCTTCAAAACGTTCAAAGCCTCCTACGTTCGTAGGAGTATGTAAGTCATCCAAATTGTACCAGGAATTTGAAGATGTGGTCTGACTTGAAGCTCAGTGGCAAGCTAGATGTCACCAGCAGAGAATGTACAGAATACAAAGAATAGAATCAAGTTTCTAATTCTCCTTGGGACATCAAATGGGATGAGAAAGTGAATTATAAGGAGTGTGTGTGTGGGTGTGTGTGTGTGTGTGCGTGTGTGTGTGTGTGTGCGTGCGTGTGTGCGCACACATGAGCACAAGCATACCCATTGACATGGTTCTTTTATCTAGCTTCCCAATTATAAAGATTATGTTTTCTGATTTTTAATCATCCCTTGAATTTATGCCATGAAAAAAAATCAGTAACAAACCTGTACTGGAAAATTGCAGAAATCATTCTCTTGATAATATGTGGGCTGTGTTTAACATGAATTGAAGAATAACAAAAAAATGTTATTTATGAAATGAAGTTATCAGTAAAAATATCTTAAATTATTATATTTTATTCCCTTTTTCTTCCAGTTTTATTGAGATATAATTGACATACAGCACTGTATAAATTTAAGGTGTCTGGCATTATGATTTGACTTATATACATCATGAAGTGATTGTCACAATAAGTTTAGTAGACATCCATCACCTCATATGTGTACACATTTTTAAAAAATAGAAAAAAGGTTTTCCTTGTGATGAGAACTCTTAGAATTTGCTCTCTTGACAATTTTAATATATAA
Source organism: Physeter macrocephalus (assembly GCF_002837175.3). Lineage (NCBI taxonomy): Eukaryota > Metazoa > Chordata > Mammalia > Artiodactyla > Physeteridae > Physeter > Physeter macrocephalus. The sequence continues at coordinate 23,088,654 of NC_041228.1, read as the reverse complement.
CATACGGCACTATTAATCATATTTATCATGTTGTACGTTATATCCCTAGTACTTATTTATCTTATGACTGGAAGTTTGTACATTTTGACTGCCTTCATCCAATTCCCCCTTCTCCCACCCCCACCTCTGGTAACCACAAATCTGACCTCTTTTTCTATGAGTTTGTTTGTTTGTTTGTTTGTTTGTTTTTGAAGTATAATTGACCTACAACACTATGTTAGTTCCTGTTAACACAACATAGTGATTCGCTATTTCTATACATTTCAAAATGATCACCATAAGTCTAGTTAAAATATGTCACCATACTAAGATATTACAGTTATTGACTATTTTCTCCATACTGTACATTTCATATGGGAGACATTTATTTCACAACTGGAAGTTTGTACCTCTTAATCTCCTTCACCTATTTCTTTCCTGTCCCCAGCTCCCTCCGCTATGGCAACCACCCGTTTGTTCTCTGTATATATAACTGTTTCTGTTTTGTTAAGTTAGTTCATTTGTTTTGTCTTTTATTTTCCACATATAAGTGAAATCATACAGTATTTGTGTTTCTCTGACTTATTCCACTTAGCATAATACCCTCTAGGTCCATCCATGTTGTTGTAACTGGCAAGAGTCCATTCTTTTTTATAGAATTGTATATATATATATATATATATATATATATATATATATACCACATCTTCTTTATCCATTCATCTACTGATGGGCACTTAAGTTGCTTCATATCTTGGCCATTATAAATAATGATTCAATGAACATAAGGGGGATTATATCTTTTATAATTAGTGTTTTCATTTTCCTCAGATAAATACTCAGGAATGGAATTGCTGGATCATATGGTAGCTCTATTTTTAATTTTTTGAAGAATCTCCATCTGTATGTCTTTTTGTCTATTCAGATCCTCCACTCATTTTTAATCAAGTTTTTTGTATTTATTTTTTAAATGTAATTGTTTACCAAGTGGTATGTGATTGATTAACATGGACCAAACACTATGTTAGATGTTATGGAAAGGAGATGTGTAAGCCATAACCACTGCCCACAAAGACTCCTCAATCTAGTATGTATTGAAAGTAAGGGGAGATAGTCAAATATAAAGCTAAATAATAAAATGTGAAAAGATTGATATTCTAATATAGTGGTGAATTGAACAAACGGTTACCGGATTGCAGTGCCAATAGGGAAAATAATTAATTTTGCTGAGGCAGGGAAGGTAATCTGGAAGATTCCACAGAGATAGCAACATCTGAGCTATGAACTGAAGTAAAAGTGAATACTGAGGAAGAGATGAGAGGAGACAGTACGAGTAATGCCTGGGAGGGATAAATGTGAACGAAATATCTGAAAAGAGCAAGTAGAGCAGTATAATCCAGCAAAATGTCCAAACATGATAGGTCCTTTTTATTTTCCTTTTATACAAATGAATGTGTGAGGAAATGAATGAATAAATGAAATACAGACAGGAGGTGGTTGAGAGAGGAAGATGGCTAGTAGAGAGAAGCAGATGAGATTCAGAACGGGAAGGACTCCACTTGCTATAGCTGTAAAAAAGTGGTCTAAAGTCAGTTGGATATCCATATGCAAAACAGAAAGAAAGAACCTAGACACCAACCTTACCACCTTATTCCCTACATAAAAATTGACTCAAAGTGGAATATAGACCTAAATGTGAAACATAAAACTGTAAAATTTCTAGAAGAAAACACAAAGGAAAAACTATGTGACCTTGGGTTTGGTGATCAATTTTTAGCTACAACACCAAAAACATAACGAATGGCAGAAAAAGTTGATTATTCGGACTTTTTTAAAAAATTAAAAACTTCTTCTCTGTAAAAACAGTGTTAAGAGAATGAAAAGACAAGTCAGCCTGGGAGAAAAAAATTGCAAGACATAATTGTGATAAAAACTTGCATCCAAAATATACAATAAACAATAATTATGTGATGTGATGGATATGTAAATTAGCTTGATTGTGGTAAACATTTCACAATGTATATGTATATCACAACATCATCTCATACATCTTAAATATATACATTTTTTTGGGCAATTATACCTCAATAAAGCTGAGAGAAAATAAGATAAAAATACAAAAAGAACACTTAAAACTCAACATTAAGAAAACAGCACTGTTGGTGGGAATGTAAATTGTTACAGCCTCTATGGAGAACAGTTTGGAGGTTCCTTAAAAAACTAAAAATAGAACTACCATATGACCCAGCAATCCCACTACTGGGCATATACCCTGAGAAAACCATAATTCAAAAAGTCGTTTACCACAATGTTCATTGCAGCTCTATTTACAATAGCCAGGACATGGAAGCAACCTAAGTGTCCATCCACAGATGAATGGATAAAGAAGATGTGGCACATATATACAATGGAATATTACTCAGCCATAAAAAGAAACGAAATTGAGTTATTTGTACTGAGGCGAATGGACCTAGAGTCTGTCATACAGAGTGAAGTAAGTCAGGAAGAGAAAAACAAATACTGTATGCTAACACATCTATATGGAATCTAAAAAAAGAAAAAATGGTTCTGAAGAACCTCGGGGCAGGACAGGAATAAAGGTGCAGATGTAGAGAATGGACTTGAGGACCCGGGGAAGGGGAAGGGGAAGCTGGGACGAAGTGAGAGAGTGGCATGGGCAGTTATACACTACCAAATGTAAAATAGCTAGCTAGTGGGAAGCAGCTGCATAGCACAGGGAGATCAGCTCGGTGCTTTGTGACCACCTAGAGGGGTGGGATAGAGAGGATGGGAGGGAGAACCAAGAGAGAGGAGATATGGGGATATATGTATATGTATAGCTGATTCATTTTGTTATAAAGCAGAAACTAACACAACATTGTAAAGCAATTATACTCTAATAAAGATGTTTAAAAAAAAACAGCCCAGTTTTAAAAAGCTTAAAGGATCTAAGCACACATCTCACTAAAGAAAATATACATACAGATGGCAAATAAACAAAAAAGTACTCAACCTCATTTGTCACTAGGGAAATACAAATTAAAACAACAATGTAATACCACTATATACTTGCAGGTGGCTAAAAATTAAAAAATAAAATAAAACTGACAATACCAATAGCCAGTGAGGCTGTAAATCAACAGGAGCTCATTCTCAATCATTGCTGGTGAGAATGCAAGAGTTCAGCCACTTAAGAAGAGTTTTGGCAATTTCTTATAAAGCTGAACAAGTCTGGAGAGCACCAAGATTTGGGGAGGTAGATGAAGTGAAATTAGGAATATACATTGAAAAAGAACCAAAGTGCTCATAGTTGACCTTCTTGCTTCTCTCCAACCTTCAGGTCACATAACGGACTCCACCTAGCTAATAAGCAGGAAGGGAGAGATTTATCCTACAGCATTATGTAGACTACAGAATCTCCGACTCTGTGCTACTACTCTTTGCTGGGCTTCTAGAAAGAATTTTGGTGGAGGTGTTGGGGAAAACCTAGTCTCACAATAACTCTGTCACAGTCAGAAGATGGTTACCAGCACTAAAGAGCTCACTGCCTCTGCCACTCCCAGTAAATTAAAGGCTCCATGCTTGCCCTTTACTGCAGTATAATTTTGTCGGGAACCAGTATCTCTGTTTGTATCTGAGTGAGAGAACCCAAATCACATGATCGCATATCTGCTCCCCAGGGGAAAGGGAAGCTAGGAAATAGAGAGTTTAGTTTTCTATTTTTTTCTTTGTTTGTTTGAAGGCCCAAAGTGTATTCTGAGAAACTCTCAAATATAAACGGAATTTTCAAAAAATTTTGAGTGGCCAAAAATAATCAATGTCCTTACCCACCTGTAATGGTGGGAGTCAAATAAAGGTCATAGAAACTCTGAAGGTGGAATTGGAGTAAAATATTTTTAATTTGTAGACAAGGTAGATGGTAATCATTTGCAATTTTCATTAGGAAAGTATAGAAGCCAGTGATAGGGATGGAGGAAAAGGATGATTCAGTGCATTCAATGTGAGAGTATAAAATTTAACTTAAAAAATCCTTTAGAGTCTATACATTACCTCTTCAAAAACTAGCGCCCAGACTAGTAAATGTAATAGAATCAGTTGAACTAATTTTGTTTTGAGCATGTCGCACAAAACTAGATGAAGAAAATCTATACTCTGGTGCTCTCTTATTTTAAACAAAATCACAGAGATCACATTGACTTAATAAAATTTTGGAGCATGCTAATATAGCATAAAAAAAATTTTTGCAGCTGAAAACCAATCTGATACACTTTGATATACTCATTAGTTAAGGTAATACTGTTCTAAACTTTAGACAGGTCAGTGTGTGAGTCCACCACTAATATATTTATAGTTTTATATGACTATATTCTAGCTTCCAATTTTTTGAGTTAAAGATGGTTGAGCATTTTTTTAAATAACCAATGTCAAGAGAAATTTCCCCTGAAGTGATTGCTGTTAGTTAGAGATTTAAGGGGAATCAGTGTTTAGAAAAATAGTTGGATTTACTTCTGACAATTAGTGTTTTTCTATTGGTGTCTTCCCTTTAATATGAGATCTTGCACTGTTGAAATCATTGTTTCCATTTACATCTCTAATCTAATATGGAATATCTTGAAACTTTAATTGGATTTTGAGGGTCATATATATCCCCTAAAAATTCACCACTGAGCCAAAATGAATAGTCTTATAAAATATACATAATGAAGAACATGTTATGCAGATAATATATAAAACCTATGCAACGTCAGGATAACCAACTGGAATTACATCATAAAAATTTTCCAGAAAATGTCACTCTGACAAATTCCATTTTTACTATTACAAATAAAACTATATTTGGGGGGCCTAAATTCATAGGTAATGATGTCTTTAGGACCCTCAGCAAATGAACCTGTGATGAATTAGGACTGAATCTCTTCTTACCTTCCATGGTATTAGGGAATCCTTATCTTTGGGTGTGGTTAGATCAGATCAGACAGTCATTATCCTAAATTAAATAATTTCATCCTGAATAATAATTTTGGGGACCCTAACTAAGCTCTCTTAACAACTTGATTCTCATGCTCAAGAGAATAATAACTAAGAACATTGTTAAAATAAAAATAAACATTGTTAAAATAAAAATCCAAAAAAATAAAATAAATTTTCTTAAGAAAAACTCAAGATTCAGAGTAAGCAAAAACTACTGGCACTTAATAAATGTTATTTTTTTAAGATGTCAGTAATTTACAATTTATTATCAAATGTTTGAATTCCATTCTATCCATTATTTTATGACATTTTTAATAAAAAATTTTTTGTCAGTGTATGGTCATAAAATTAGAGATAGGAAATTTTTGTAATATTAGAATTGCACATCACATAAAGTTTCAACCAATTGCTTTTTCCACTTCCAATTTTTAGGCAAGTAATAAATGCACATTGTAGAAATAAAATTTTACAGAAAGATTTATAATATATCCTATGCCTCACAAACCCAAGTCTTCTTTCCTTGTAGCAACTACTTTCAACTATCTCTGTTTTGAGTTTCTTTTGGTAGTTAACTCCTTAATTCTAATAACCAACATAGATTTTTATTTCTTCCTTTGTCATTTTAAGATTTTTAAATTTTTTTATTATTTTAAAAATTTGTATTGGAGTATAGTTGATTTACAATGTTGTGTTAGTTTCAGGTGTACAGGAAAGTGAATCATTTATACGTATAAATAATTATACATATATCCACTCTTTTTCAGATTCTTTTCCCATATAGGCCATTACAGAGGACCTACTGTATAGCACAGGGAACTCCACTTGATTCTTTTTAAAGAAAAGGATTTATCAATATCTCACACAATGTCTTGTCCCTTCCCAAAGTTGGTATTTTAAATTGCAGTGCTTCTCCATCAACTCTGCCCAATCTTTTGTTTAGTTGATCACTGTGTTCAATTATGAAAATTATAGTGCACCACTCCTTTGACATATTTTACTTATCCTATCCCATTTGTCATATTTTTAGGTGAACCTTTACTTTTAAAAATGCCATGATAGATAACATTTACATTCTCTTCTCTAATCATATTTTAAGAATTCAACATTTGGTCTGTAGGTTTATTCTGAAAGTTGAAAGCAAATAAATGTAACTTTTAGGGGAAATATTTACTCCCCATGGTTTTCATTTGGAAAGACCTGCCCTAAAATATTGACCTCTCTCCATCCCCTCTCTAACTTCTCACCAAAGGATCAATGACTGAATTGATAAGCAAATCTGGAAAGGAAAACTGAATATGCTAAGCACAGCCCCTCCCTAGCCTACTTTTTAATTTGGTTACTATTTTTTTGTTATTGAGTTATAGGAGTTTGTTATATATTTTGCAGATTAACCCCTTATCAGATATATGGTTTGCAATTATTTTCTCCTGTTCCATAGGTTGTCTTTCTTTAAGTTTTGAGAAATGGGTTGAATTATGAATCCACTTCCACAGCACGCATTATTTCTCCAAATAAGACATACAAATGGCCAACAAGTATATGAAAATATGCTCAAAATCACGAGGTTGTGGAGAAATTTAAACCCTTGCATACTATCGGTGGAAGTGCAAAATCATGCAGCTGCTATGGAAAACAGTATGGCAGTTCCTCAAAAAATTTAAAAAGGAACTATGACCCAGCAACCCCTCTTCCGGGTATGTATCCAAAAGGATTGAGGATATCAAAGAAATATCTGCACTCTCATGTTCATTGCAGCTCTATTTGCAACACCTAACTATGGGAAAAAAACTAAATGTCCATCAATGAATGAATAGCTTCCAGGATGGAATGTAGACAGTGGTAAATGAATTTAATTATATTATGAATATAAACATAGCTGTCCTAAGGGGAGTGAGAATTTTTTAAAAAGAAGCTTGGGTAAATAATTTGGGAAAACAATATTTTCACTGGAAACTGTAAAACTATAGACAACGGAAGTGTACACCAACACCGTATTTCACAGAGATGCAGATAACAATTCTAAAACTGCTTTACATATGTACGGAGATTGAATAAATAGGTAAATGAATTATAGTGACTGCAAACTAGGTTTCTCACTGTCAGAGAGGGAAGGAAAGAAGACTAGAATGAACTTTGAGGTATTGAATTGGAATGAGAGACATAGTATGCATTTTTAACATTATATATATATACAGGTGAAGAGATACAGAAACAGTTATAGATTTGTGGGTTAGTATACAAACATATATTACCTAGCTGTGTGCTGAAAGGACTCGGAGCAATGACATTCAGTGGCAACAAACACACCCATTACCCAGATCTTGGTTTCTGAATACCATGCTCTAATAAAAAGAACTAGGGGGCTTCCCTGGTGGCGCAGTGGTTGCGCGTCCGCCTGCCGATGCAGGGGAACCGGGTTCACGCCCCGGTCCGGGAGGATCCCACATGCCACGGAGCGGCTGGGCCCGTGAACCATGGCCACTGAGCCTGCGCGTCCGGAGCCTGTGCTCCGCAACGGGAGAAGGCGCGCCCGGAGCCTGTGCTCCGCAACGGGAGAAGCCACAACAGAGGGAGGCCCGCATACCAAAAAAAAAAAAAAAAAAAAAAAGAACTAGGGCTTCTTCGGAAAAAATGGCTGGTTTGGGGAGGAAAAATGTAGCAGGGATAACACAAGATGAGCCAGGAGAATTTTGTGGTATCAAAAAGTAAGACAGACTCACAAAAGAAAAATACAGAGACATTTCAAAGAGATATACACCTGTAGTAGCTAACATGAAAGAGCTCCCATTGGTCAAAGCTGGAACAACTTAACAGAATAAATAATATAACATAAAATGAAATATAAATATATATTCATTTATAATAATATAAATACATGATTGAGTAAAGAAATAAATAGGGGAAGAGGGAGTAATAGCTTCCTTATAGATGAATTCCAGATCATATATATGTAGTCATCTCCCTCTCCAGGACGTAGAACATAATTCCTATCTCTTAAGTGTGGGCTGTGCCTAGAGACTTCGTTCCATAAAGGAGAGGAGGAGAAAGAGTAATCTTACAGTGGAGAAACCTGACAAGGACCACCTTGACTGACTGATCACCAGTTTAATTATGAGAAAAACATCAAACAACCACAAATTAAGGGATATTCAACAAAATACCTGACCAGACTCCTCAAAACTATCTATTGTCACAGAAGACAAGGAAAGGCTAAGAAATTGTCACAAAGGAAAATGGGGAAACAAGGCAGTTATATTTAATGTGGTACCTGGATGTGATTCTGGAAGAAAAGGAGGACATTTATGAAAAAGTAGTGAAATTCAAATAAAGTCTGGAGTTTAGTTCACAGTAATGTACCAATGTGAATTTCTTAGCTTTGAGAATTGTACCACAATAATGTAAAATGATAACAACAGCATAAACTGTATGAAGAGTATAAAGCAACTCTCTGCACTATCTTTACAACTTTTCTGTATATCTAAAACTACTCCAGATAAAATGTTCATAAGAAGTAGATGATGAGATACAGGGGTTTTGACAGTTTTCATCTTCACTAGGTTTCGAGAAGCAATAAATATAGCTTCAGGTGAAGATTCTGCTAAGAATGAGTGTTTTGATGGGGAAAATAATGTGAAGGGGAATCCTTCCTTAGGTGGCAGATTTCACTGACCTAAGAAATTCCAGAGCAAGAGACAGTGCAAACAACATTGTGCACTAAGAACACCGGCCACGAGAAACTATCATTAATCAGCTCTCAAAACAGATAGAGCACTACAGTTTGAGGAAAATGAGACTGATAGAAAAACAAAGAAGCAGAAGTTTAGTAAGCTTCTAGAAATGGAAAAGAAAGAAAAAGAAAATTCTCAAGTTTTCCACTCTTACAAATTTACAAACTTTGCAAGAATAGTGAAGTCTCAATTGCTTCTAATAAAAAGGAGTCTTATAGATAGTTGAATTTCATCTGCAGATATAGGAAATACACAGGGTCAATGTCAGCCTCCTGTTTGGAGAAATATCACAGTGTAAGGTCACAGATCATGTAATCTAAAGTAGTGATCCATACTGGCTGGTATCTTGGTGAAGAGAAATTAAAGTTTTCCTTCAAATAGCCTCTCTCTCTTCATACACTAAGGTTTTGGCTACGATTTTTGACAACACTAAATGCTAGAAACTGAATATATAGTTTTGCCTGGGATAACTACTCTAGTAGCTAGGCATTAGCTTATCTAAATTTTTTGCTAATACTGCGGTAATCTAGCATGTCTTAGTAAATTTGATTTTTTTCCCTAAGTGACACACATGAATTATTTAAAGTTTATTTTCTGGTGGTTGTTTCCTAAGAATAGATGACTGACCAGGGTCTCTGTAAAGATAACTGGCTTATCAGCATGTCAAGCTAAATATTTTATTTTTAGGTTAAAATATAGGGGGCTTCTGGGCTTCAAAATACTGGGCCCTCAAATACCAGGATGGGGAAGCCTATAAAGAGAGCATTATTCAACTTCCAAGAATACTACAAGTTGGTTCGATTTATCTAGGGAAAAGTTTTGCAGTTTTCTGACTAAGAGTAAAAGCCTGAGCTTCCAGCAAAGTCCCCTTTCATATGTCCTGCCACAGGATGTATTCTCTGAAAATCAGACTCTGAGAATGAGACTGTAAACAGCTAATGCAGAGTGTTTACTAAGAGGATCCTTGAGATCAATACCTGTGGAAGAAGGGAGAAGAAAAAAGAACTGGGCAGAGAGAAGTCAAGCTTCAATGGCAACTCCACAAAAAAAGCTCAGGATTGAAAATGACCCATCAGGTGTGTTGTGCAATGGGTCAAAATGGCTGGCCTTTTATACCTCCACCTCTATCACCGGCAGTGGGTCTCCCTAAGGGTGTGACCAGGGGCAAGGCAGTTTTCTGCAGCAAGGGAAACCCTGCAGGAGCTGTCATCTGACTCCATTCTGTTAAGCCAAAATAAAAGAATCCTTCCTCAAAGAGAGACCTGGATAGTGCATTACTGTATCTACCACACAGCTCAGTGCTCCAAACCCACTTCCTAGAAATATCCTTTATATACAGTTCCCCATGTTCAATTACTGATATTTTATATGCATCTAATGTTCATGAAAATGCATTGCCTCATTCTATTAATGCTCATATTTTAAGTAATAATCTCTTTATAATTTAATGTTTATTTTATATTGGGGTATAGCTGATTTACAATGTTGTGTTAGTTTCAGGTGCACAGCAAAGTGATTCAGTTATACATATATATATATATATATATATATATATATCCATTCTTTTTCAGGTTATTTTCCCATATAGGTTATTACAGAATATTGAGTAGAGGTCCCTGTGCCATACAGAAGGTCCTTGTTAATTATCTATTTTATGTATAGTAGTGTGTATATGTTAATCCCAAACTCCTAATTTATCCCTCCTCCCCCACCTTTCCCCTTTGGTAACCATAAGTTTGTTTTCTATATCTGTGAGTCTGTTTCTGTTTTGTAAATAAGTTTATTTGTATCATCTTTTTAGATTCCACATATAAGTGATATCATATGATATTTGTCTTTGTCTGACTTACTTCACTTAGTATAATAATCTCTAGTTCCATCCTTGTTGCTGCAAATGCCATTATTTTGTTCTTTTTATGGCAGAGTAATATTCCATTGTATATATGTACCACATCTTCTTTATCCACTCATCTGCTGATGGGACTTAGGTTGCTTCCATATCTTGGCTATTGTAAACAGTGCTGCAATGAACATTAGGGTGCATGTATCTTTTCAAATTATGGTTTTCTCCAGATATATGCCCAGGAGTGGGATTGCTGGATCATACAGTAGTTCTATTTTTAGTTTTTTAAGGAACCTCCATAGTGGTTGTACCATTTCTACCAACAGTGTAGGCAGGTTGCCTTTTCTCCATACCCTCTCCAGCATTTATTATTTATAGACTTTTTGATGATGGCCATTTTGACCAGTGTGAGGTGATAGCTCACTGTAGTTTTGATTTGCATTTCTCTAATAATTAGCAATGTTGAGTATCTTTTCATGTGCTTCTTGGCCATCTGTATGTCTTCCTTGGATGGCTTCACAGGCGAATTCTATCAAACATTTAGAGAAGAGTTACCACCTAACCTTCTGAAACTACTCCCAAAAATTGCAGAGGAAGGAACACTCCCAAATTCATTATATGAGGTCACTAAAACCAAAGATACCACAAAAAAAGAAAATTATAGACCACTATCACTGATGAACATAGACGCAAAAATCCTCAACAAAATACTAGCAAACTGAATCCGACAATACATTAAAAGGCTCATACACCATGATCAAGTGGGATTTATCCCAGGGATGCAAGGATTTTTCAATATCTGCAAATCAATCAGTGTGATACATCACATTAACAAATTGAAGAATGAAAGATTGGGATTGACATATATACACTAATATGTATAAAATGGATAACTAATAACCTGCTGTATAAAAAAATTAAATTCAAAAAAGAGAAAAACCATATGATCATCTCAATAGATGCAGAAGAAGCTTTTAACAAAATTCAACACCCATTTATGGTAAAAACTCTCCAGAAAGTGAATATAGAGGGAACCTACCTCAACATAATAAAGTCCACATATGAGAAACCCACAGCTAACATCATACTCAATGGTGAAAGTTTGAAAGCATTTCCTCTAAGATCAAGAACAAAACAAGGATGTCCACTCTCATCACTTTTATTCAGCAATAATCTCTTTTATCAGACACTAGGGTGGTTGTTGGTGGTGGTTTCTCATTATAAGCATGCCATAATGAACATCAGTGTATCAGGATTTTTTTATACCCTCCACAGTATGGAACACATTAATATGCCCTGCAGTGAAACTCAGTAAATATTTGAAAATGATGCAATATAAAAGAAATCACATGGCTTTAAACTTATAAGAATTTGGTTGCAAGTTCCAGTTTGGTCAATCATCAATTATCTGAAATAAAAGAGTGCTAAATAATAATAAGTAGTAAAAGAATTCCTGTTCTATTTACTATGCAGAGAGCTTTGAGTAACTAATGATATTATGTATAATTGCTAACTATTGTTAAGAGTCTCCTGTGTACTAGTCACTGTTAAAAATCTTTGAATGCATTCACTTAATTAATACTTAAAACAAGGATTGTTTTTCACATTACTGTTTATGCAGATTAGGAAACTGAGAGAGAGGAAATAATTTTCTCAAGGTTATATAACCAATGAGTATTGGAGCAAGGATGTGAACTCAGACCTGCTCTTACTACTGCACCATACTGCCTCCCCATAAGCATTGTTCTTTACATTCTGAATGCACCAATGTGGGTTATTATTAAATTCAGATATATATACTTGATCTTTCATAATCACTGTACATATTAAGAAGTAAAAATCGTAACTGTCCATTAAAACATTTATTCCCCAAATTCTTTGAGCTTCTAATATGTGCTAAGCACTTATTATCAAGATGCTGGTGGTAAAGTACTAAATAAAACAGTAATTCATTTTTTCATGGAGCTTATATCCTAGGGAAGGAAACAGACAATAAAATAAAATAAGTAAAATACATGGCATGTTAGATGGGTTATATAGAGATAAATGCTAAGAAGAAAACAGTTAAACAGGAAAGGTGTTCCTGTTTAACATTAAGTCAGAGCATGAAATTTTTTGATAGGACAGAGCCCACCTCACTGAGATGAATTTTGAGTAAAATTTTTGAGCAGAGTTTAATTGCTCAGTCAAAGCCTAGCATAGAATTTTGCATACATTCTCAATAAATATACATATTTTTAATGTAAGAAACTAAAGAAAGAAGAAAGTATTCCAACCATAGCCACATGTATACTGACCATATATAACAGTGTTTATTGTGATTGCAATTCATGGTAATCCTTTTGTGTGAAAGAAACTGTTTCGAACAGGTGCAGATTGTACCATTTAAGCAAATGTAAGCAATAGGAAGAAGCATCACTTCATCAAAAATTTCACAAACATAAAATATAGATTTAAATTACATATTTTATCATAATTTGCCCCCAAATTATATTAAATAGATTCTCACATAATATTCTTTCTTTTTGTTTCTTAAGTTTAGCAATTTACTCTTCTCCTAATACTCAAAATTGTAAGGAATTGCTGACTGTATTGTCACACCCACATTTTAGATTTTAGATTTGTTTTCTCTCTATTTTAGTATATTCTCTACTTAGTTTCAGGATTCTAACATGCACTGCAAGATCACACACTAAAAATTGCTATCACTTATATTGTGTTTACTATATGCTAAGTACTGCTCTGTGTCCTTTTAATTTTTAATGTACTTCTTATTCTAAGATGTAGGTATTTCAAGTATCCAATTTTATACATATAGAAACTAAGGCATAGAGTGGTTGCGCAGAGAATCAGTGAGTATCAACTAGTCTGTTCCAAAACACCGGGATCTTAGCAATTACATTAATCTGCCCCTCTTCAAAAAATTTTTTCCTAGATAACTTTCAGTTTCAGGAAATTAATGTATGGTTTGTCGAGGTATAATAATGCTCATCAAATTCTATGTTCTTTTTCCTTAAGAAAATGTGATATTTTTTATGTGTTATATATCATTTTCAAGGATTCTGGTTTAGAGAAAATGAAATACATATACCCCACCCTGTTTTTCTCAGTGAATGCAAATATAAATCCTGGATGGAATGCATAGAACAGCTATTTGAGAACTCCAAAAAGTAAATGGTAGCAGCAGGAAGGGAGATGGAGATGAGAACTTTTAGTTCTCTTGAAATGGAAGTGAGTTTATTTTCTTTTCTTTCCCTAAGGGTAGGGAAAGAACCCAGACATGTGTACCGGATACAGATAAAAGAAACTCCAGGAGAAGCTCTTTATTTCTGGTCCAAGTAACAGGAAAGGGTTTATCTATGAGTTATAGAGAGTGAAGGAAATCTGCTTATTTTTCTTCCCCTTCCCTACCACCCCAACACCTTGGCAATAGCATGGCAGCAGTGATAGCAAAGTCATGGCTGAGATGATGGGTAGTTACCTAAAACTTTAAGTGGGGAGGACTCTTCTCTCTGATCAGAGAAACTATGATTCAAAGAACATGAGGCAAATTCCTGTTGCTTTTTCCTTTCTCTGTCCTCGGACTACACTAACAGAAAGTGCAGAGCAGGGCAAGGAAACTCAAAATATAAACTAAAGTGGAAAACTGAAAAAATTTAATAACATAGAAAAAGACTGGAAAAGAGAAATAGAACAAAAATAAAAGGAAGTGTAGCAAACCAAAAAACAAATACTAAAATGTTGGTAGCAAATGAAACACATCAAACACATTTACATTACTGTAAATGTAAATGTAAATGTAAATGATATAAATATACCAATTAAAAGATATAGTCTGATTGATTTTTTTAAAAAACTCAATTGTATGCTGCCTACAAAAAAAACCCACTATAAATATAATGATGTAAGTTAAAAGTAAAAGGATGGAAATTGATATCTCATGCAAGCACTAATTAAAGAAAACTGAAATGGCTCCATTAATATTAGATAAAGTAAACTTTAGAGCAAGGAAAATGACCACAGGTAAAGGGAAACATTACCTAATAATAAAACGACCATTTCACAAAGAATGCACAGCAATCTAAAGATGTATGCACTTAAAAACAGGTTTCAAAATACATGAAGCAAAACTGGTAAAACTGAAAAGAGATATGGGAAATTTTACAATTATATTTGGATGCTTCAACATTCCTGTCTCAGTAATCGACAGAACAAGTAGACAGAAATCAGCAAAAATATAGAAGAACTGAATAAAACAGCATCATCAGCTAATTGGATCAAATAACATTTATAAATACTCCAAAAAATAACAGAGAAATACACATTTTTCTCAAGTGCACATGCAACATATAGCAAAATAGACCATATCTCAAGGCATAAAACAAGTCTTAATAAATGTAAGAAAAATGAAAAATACAAAATATGTTCTCTGACCACACAGTAAAAACAAACCAATAATAGGAAGATAATTGGAACTAAACAATATTTTAAATAAAAGAATTAAACATACTTTTTAATAATTCATGGGTCAATGAGGAAGACTCACAGGAAATTAGAAAACATTTTGAACTGAAGTAAAAGGAAAACATAAAAAATCAAAATTTGTGGTATGCAGCCAAGCAGTGCTCAGTAAGAAAATTACAGTACAGTATTACATGTTTATATTATAAAAGAAGAAAAGTTCTCAAATCAGCAAACTAAGTTTCTACCTAAAGAAACTAGGAAAAGAAATATAAAATAAACTCAAAGTAAGCAGAAAGAAGAGGATAATAAAGAACAGGAATCAGTTCAATTGAAAACAGTAAATCAGTAGAGAAAAGCAATACAAACAAAAATTGATCCTTTTTAAAATAATTAATAAAATTGATAAGCTTCTAGCCAGACTGATAAATAAAAAAAAGAGAAGAAACAAATCACCAATATGAAGATATTGTTCATAATAAGTTAGTTATAATATATCTTATGCTTATTAATCTATATCTGTTGCAGTCACATTCATCGTAACTTAGCCCACATTTCAAATATCCAGTGTAAAGAATGAGGATCTACAATATTCAGTCTGAATATTACAAATTGAGTAATATTACAATTTACTCACAAATGATTTACCAGTGTACCTATTCCGTCAACACATTCTTCTCTAATGAAGTAATGGAGTCAAAGTGACAAATGGAAAATTTTACAAAGCAATAGGATTATAAAATAGTAAAATTGACAGAGATAGCCTACAAGATTTAAAGGGAAGTTTAAAAGTCACAATACTATCACAGCAATGTTTCTAAAAAATTAAAAATGCATTCTTCCAGCTGCTGATATAATTTTTGACTAATAGAAACTCACAATCAGTCTATTCCCTATTATCTGCATTTCAACTTTCATGAGTTCTACAGTAACATAGTGACTGATGAAAAGTTAACATGGGACCAGTGGTTTCAGCAAAATTATAACACGTCATTCATTAGATTGTCGAAGTCTCCTTCCAGATATCAGTCTGCTAGTTTAATAAAGGAGGTAAAAAATCAAGACCCATTATTACCCCTACATGAGAGCCCTCAGGGAGGAGAGAAAATTCCTCAACCTAGTGTACAATGACATTCTGTAATGAGCAGCAGCTACACCCATGAAGTGAAGGTTGGACTTAATGGCATGAACTCCTCTGTCACGTTTCTTCACAGACACCCACTAAAAGTCCCAAGGCAGCATTTTAAAGCAGGAAAGTGCTCCAGCAATGGTTAATGAAACTATGATTTTTCCCTATGGGGAATACCCTTCTGAACTAGAAAACAGGCAAAACTAGTCCACTAACTCTCCTTTGAGAGGTGCTTTTGTGGCTTCATAAAAACAGCAATGCAGAGTTGGAAAAACAATAAAAATCTCAGGCTTTAAACACTAAAATGCATGCATTTGGTAATCAGCTTAATGAATGCTTAGTACGTAAAGGGACTGCACACCAACTTATATATCCCTGAGAGAATAGTGTGAAACCCACATTACAGGGCTTCCCTGGTGGCGCAGTGGTTGAGAGTCCGCCTGCCGATGCAGGGGACGCGGGTTCGTGCCCCGGTCCGGGAAGATCCCACATGCCGCGGAGCGGCTGGGCCCGTGGGCCGTGGCCGCTGAGCCTGCGCGTCCGGAGCCTGTGCTCCGCAACGGGAGAGGCCACAACAGTGAGAGGCCTGCGTACCGCAAAAAAAAAAAAAAACAAAAACAAAAAAAAAAAACAAACCATATTACACGAACAAAGAAGAACTTTTCCAGAAGCAAAGATATCTGAATTATTTACCTTTTCCTATGGCTCCTCTGCATTTATTAAAGGCACAGACGCAGATGCATGAAACTCGCTTGCCCAAGGGCAAGTTTGGGGGCATATTTGAACTGTGTTTTTTCTGGTCTCATGTTAGTTCGATTGGAATCTTGACCATTATTTTCTTGTGATGAAGGAAATATATTGTTTGAATAAAGAAAAAACTGCAGCAGATTTCATAGACAAAGAATTGACTCAATTTATATCAGTATGAATAACACCTTGCTTAAGAAAAGAGCCCTTGAGGTGGAAAGATGAAATTTTCCTCACCCTACTCATTCAGCATATACTATTTTCTGAAAGAAAAGGAGAAAACAGAGAATTGATTTTTTTCTGCATACTAAATGAAGTGGAACGTGGTTTTCGACCATACCCAAGAATAATGTATAACAAAAGAAAGGAAAGAAAGAAAGATAGAAAGAAAGAAAGAAGGAAGGAAGGAAGGAAGGAAGGAAAAGAAGAAAGAAAGGAAGGAAGGAAGGAAGGAAGGAAGGAAGGAAGGAAGGAAGGGAGGGAGGGAGGAAGGGAGGGAGGAAGGAAGGAATGTGGAAAATTTGAAAAGAGAAAATGGCTGAGCAACGTGATTGATGCTAGGATAATGATTGCCACAATGCCTTTACCATTCTCCCAGGCTTAACTAAACTTTAGAGAGCCTTCTTCCTGACTTTAGTTCCCTGACTTCTCTTTTCTTAGAGCTTTTACTTTAGAAAATTCTAAATTCTTTCTCTGCCCCTTTGAGATGTAAAGCTTCTCCCATCCTATTGCCGATTTAACAACTAGGAATGTCTTTCTTAAGGACCTGGAAGTCAAGCCTTTGAAATGTAATCATTAAGATAGAGCCCCTCAACCCCAGTCTTTATGGGAGGATAGGAGCCTAACTTTGACAAGCACACATCAAACAATTAATAAACACAAAGTGGCCTAATCACATTGACAAACTTCCCTTCTTAAGACCTCCAGTACTTTCGCACTAGCTTCCCCTAGTACTTAAACACTCTCCCACCTTCTGTTTCAGTAGAGTAGGCTTCAGTCTCCTATTGCAATAGTCAAGTAAAGTCTTTCTTGAGTATTTAACTCTGGCTGATACAATTTTGCTTTGACACTAAATGAGTTGTGTGTCATCCTACAATGGGCTACGTCCCAAGAAAATTCACAGTAAAGATTGTTACCTACACTAGCCTTCGTAGTGGTTCTTTGGAAGACAGAAAAAAGTGAGGCAGTGTTTAGCAGGCATAAATTTTGAGAAGAATGGGAAGAAGAATGAGGTATGTCCTGACTCTTGAGAACAAGGCATTCCCTTGATTAGTCACAAAAATTTTTGGTAAAGAGCACCCAAAAAGTATGGGATTGGAGATAAAGTCATATTTAAAAAGAGACAGTGACTCCAGCTGGTTGGAGGACTTGGAGACCCTCTGTCAAACAGTAAGGATATACCTTATGTGCACAAAGCTTACGTTTCTGATTATTTATTGTAGCATTCAGTCTTAGTAGTGTTATTGCTAGGGAGAATTCCTTGCCTGTAATAAGCTCTGAAAAATACTTATCATGAGCTATTAGTTACTAGAAAAGGCTTATTTTTATACTTACCTGGTACTACAACTATCTCTTTCTATTATTGTCTCCTGCATCTGTGTTCAAAGTTCTAGACTGGTAGATGGGGCATTTATATATTCCTCCCTTTGGGATAGGAAAAATGATTTCCAGGTTAGGATTTGAGCTACAGTGGGTCACCCCATTGGGCAGAAACCAGGACACCACAGCTCTTCCTTTGACATCATTAAATATCTACAATATCCACTGTAGCACCCAAAGCTCACAGGTTTTTATTGTTTATTTCACAACTATTGTAGAATTATTTGTAATAACTAGGAGAGACAAAAAGTCAAAATAAAATATGGAGAAACCAGACAGTCATCAAAACATGATTGTAAAAAAGAGACTATTTCAAAACAAAGAAGGTATATATTTGGGAATTTTTTTTCCTCTTCCTCCAGCTCATTTATTCAAATATCTCATTGCACAAATTTTTCAATCTCAGTAATACTCCAACCGATAGACCTACAAAACTGTCTTTACTTCTCATGTTGCTCAACTGAAATTACATGATATATCATTTTAGCTGCTTCTTTACAAACGGCCTTAATATCAATATATATTTCTCTCATCTCATCTTATCTAATGGAAAACTGATTCATTGTTTCTCTGAAATTCAATAAGATATATGGGTTGTAGTCCCAAATTTGCCCTGGGCGATGATATGCCAATCCAGAAAATGAAATAATTCACCTGATTGTTATCTAATCTTCCTTCCAAATCTAAATTTCTTTTCTGACTACATCTCACTTCTTTTCTTCTTTCCTTCCTGCCTTCCTCTCCCCTTTCCTCCCTTTCTCCCTTCCTTCCTTCCACTTTCCCTCACTCTATCCCTCCTTTTCTGGATTTTAAATGTAAGTGCAATATTTTCTATACCTCCAAACGATTGTGGGTGGTAAGCCACAATATTTTGAGAAAATACAAGGAAAATATTATAACATCCATTGTCAACAGTGCAAAACAGTTAAAATACTCCAGAAGAGGAACATCAGCTTTGTGCCTCTATAGCGGTTGTATGTTGTTCCCTAATGAGAAATAGATTTCCAGCTGGCAGAGGTAAACATTATTTTGAATGTACAGTATTAATTTAGTGCAATTACTATGATTAATGTTTTTAGAACAAAATTGTGAGGTTTTCCTAATGAATGAAGCTGAAATATTTATTTTATAATAATGTTGTAGCATTGTATTAATATAAGTGGAACAAAAAAAAAACTAGAGAAGCATAGAGTAGCCAAACTATGAAGTCTGAACACTGAAAAAAAAATTGCTTTTAAACATCATTACCTCGCTACTATAAAATTTCCTAAATTGAAATGTAGAAAGTTTATTTGATATTTCCAGTTGATATACTATTTCTTGAGACTTAAATTTAATTTCCAGAAATTAAAACTATGTGAAAAAAAATCCCAGTAAAAAGGCATAGTTACAGATAAAGGCTATTAAAATAGCGTCATTGTACAATGAGAGATGTAAATGAGACAGTGTGATACTTGCAAATAGTAAAGAGTTATGGGCATTTCTTTCTGCATAGAATTTAATAAAAATAAATGGACTGTAGTCCAGTGGTTAAGAACTTGGTTTCTGAAGTCAAGAATTCTGAACTACAATTAATCTGTGTGGCCTTTTGCAAATTATTGAAATTTTCTAAATCAATGATCTTAAAACTTGGATTCCTGAGTGTATACGTAGAGTCTTAACAAGGGCACGGCATGGGTGATCTAAGAAAGTCAATTTCCAGAACCTCAGATATGTGCTGCCTCGTCATGTACTTCCAGTGAAGGTACCACACAGGATTTCCTTTCTCACCTCCTCCATCACAATTATCCCTTCTTCTGGTTGACAAAGTAAGGGGAAATTCTCATCCAACTCAAATCCTCCTACAGAAAATTGTCCTGACATTTAAAAAGAACTGGAGAGCCAAACAAATGGACAATTCAAATTGCTTGTGTTGGTGAAGACTCTGAATAAGGCTCTATAAACCCAGTGTAGGATTTAGAGCACTGTGTTCTATTTTACTAAAGTACAAGTGTGACGTTGGAAATTTGGGGTTTTGTTGGAAATTTTGAAATCAGATATACTATAGGATAGGAAGTTGGGAATAAAGACAATTTTCATTTCAAAATGATACCTCTTCCATGGTTTAATTATTGTTAAAGAACATACTGTTCCCGAGGGAAAAATCCATCAGAGTAAAGCAAAGAGTGCATCAGTAAGAAGCAATGAAGTAACTGGCACATTGGTTCACCCAGGTGACAACTCACAGCAAGGCTCCATGCCTTACACATTTGTGTATCAATCCTCCCCACCCCCCCAGCAACTGTTTCCAATTAGAAGTCCTGCTGGTCCTTTTGAAGTGAATACATGAAATTAATTTATAATCAGTAGCTTTTACTCACAAGCGAAGATCAACTTTTAAAATTAGTTTATTTTGAAAATTTTAAAATTTCATTGACTTTATTAATTGTATAATCAAAACTATTCTTTTTTAAAATAAATTTATTTATTTTATTTATTTATTTTTGGCTTCATTGGGTC
Organism: Physeter macrocephalus; assembly: GCF_002837175.3. Lineage (NCBI taxonomy): Eukaryota > Metazoa > Chordata > Mammalia > Artiodactyla > Physeteridae > Physeter > Physeter macrocephalus. The sequence continues at coordinate 23,067,698 of NC_041228.1, read as the reverse complement.
TTCGTTGCTGTGCGCAGACTTTCTCTAGTTGCGGCGAGCAGGGGCTACTCTTCATTGTGGTGCGCAGGCTTCTCATTGTGGTGGCTTCTCCTGTTGCAGAGCATGGGCTCTAGGCACAAGGCCTTCAGTAGTTGTGGCTCGCGGGCACTAGAGCGCAGGCTCAGCAGTTGTGGCGCACGGGCTTAGCGCTCTGCGGCATGTGGTGTCTTCCAGGACCAGAATCCCATGCATTGGCAGGCGGATTCCTAACCACTGCGCCACGAGGGAAGCCCCGAAACTATTCTTTATAGACAATAAAAAGAAAACACTTCTGTCCATCTCATCCTAGACTAAATAATAACAAATTAAATAATCACATATTTGTTAGCATGCAAAAGAATAAGATTTCATGTTTCTTTATGTGAGAACTTTCCTCACTGACCAAATGAGGTAGGAATACATAGAACACCTGGGATCGTAATGCATTTTCATATTACTAAATAAAAGGATAAGAAAAGCTTTTTGAAACACAATGATTTCTTGGTCACGTAAATTTCTCATATTATGAAGTGACATAATTTCCAGCAAAGTTATTAAATAACAGTAGCAAACTATTGTTCACCTTTATTTGTCTGTGTATTTATCGTGTCTGAGAACACTGCTCTTAAAGTTTATCTCAGTGAAAACATAAGAAGATATCTTCTACTCTATTCAAAGTCTGCTCAAAACAAGCATTAGAGTATATTCTATATTAAATTCTTTAATTATTTTTGTGGCTTAAAAACTATGCTTAAGGCTTCCCTGGTGGCGCAGTGGTTGAGAGTCTGCCTGCCGCTGCAGAGCACACGGGTTCGTGCCCCGGTCCGGGAGGATCCCACATGCCACGGAGCAGCTTGGCCCCTGAGCCATGGCCGCTGAGCCTGCGCGTCCGGAGCCTGTGCTCCGCAACGGGAGAGGCCACGGCAGTGAGAGGCCTGCGTACCGTAAAAAAAAACAAAAAACTATGCTTAATGTCCACATTTCCTTTGCGTCATTACTATAGAAATCATGGAATAACTTAAAAATTGGAGTTTTAAAAAAAAACTTTGGATAGACAAAAAATTATCAGAGAGTGATTTTTGAAGGAATGAAATGTCCTTCCCTATATTCAAAGTCATCTGAGTAGCCTGAATGATGTTTCCCATTATTTAATAAGCTTGATGTACAAGACAAAATTCACAGGGAATCGATAATAGCTCTTGTCTTTGTTTTTGTTTTGCGAAGTCAGACTTAGCCCGAATACAGAAAACAAGAAGAAGGAAGAAATAGAGGGTGTGGGCTATTGACTTTTAAGTACAACATAGAGTTCATAATTAAAATATGATCTCTAATCGCTGACAAATTCATTGGCATAAACATAGAGATAACTGTAGAGTAAGAGTACATATCTATAAAAACAGTTTTAATATCTACTTCATTATTTCTGTAAATTAAATGAGTCTAGTGGCTAGTACTGTCCAGGAGATGTTCAAAATATTGTGGCTATTGTGTGTAATAACCTCTTAATTTGACATGAGTACTACTCACGTTATGGAAAATCATTTAACGTGCTATGCAGTAGTAGTTCCCCAACCTAATTTTGCATCAGAATCACCTGTGTAGTTCTTTAAAAGCAAATTTCCAAATTATATCTGAGAGGTAGAATCAGAAATGTTGAGGTTGGGTCTCTAAACCTTGATACACTGATCATTTTTGAACCAATTTGCTGGGAACAGTGGCTCTAGACATTTAAGTCATCAGAGATCCCTTTACAAGCAAGCCTCCTTCCATGTCCCTTAAAATTTGTCCCTTGGTCAGATTTTAGACTTTTTGATGTGTGCCCAGGATTAAAATTTTTAAGTACAGAAATGCAGAAGGATCTTATAATTAACATGAAATTCTTAAAAATACTTTTAATATTTTTCTGTATGTATATTTTTTGTCTTTTTTTTGTCCTATGAGTATATATGAGAATTATCATAGGGAGGCAACATCACACGGAACATCATCAAATCTAAGATGCCAATGTTTGTAATGTGCAGAATTATTTAATGAAATACTTAAAGAGAAAAAAATTAAAATTTGACAAAATGCCTTCTTAGGACACAATTTTTATTAGACTTATTTCTGGTACTACTTTAGACTTATTAAGGCATAAATGATATATGACCCAATCAGCTTGGGCATTTTCAGTATAATTTTGTGTTATGGCAGAGAAAGTTTTGTTAGCATTTCCTATTTGTCTAAACTAACGGTTTTATTTTTTCACCAGTTGAGTCACATGTTGCTGAAAATTTTGCAGCCTTTGTTGAAAGTCAGCAGGAATTTTCTGTCAAATTGATATTTGATGCCTTAATGATAGTTCTACACTCTGCATGAATCTTTCACACCAGCAGTTCATTGCTTAGAATTGTCTTCCATTATTAAATGGAACTAGAAAATTTCTCCTTCCAGTCCCCACTCTTGTCTGGTAATGAGAATTCCTTTTACAGATAACCTAGTAACAAACATATCACAGTTTCATCTACTTATTGGGAACATCATTTCCTTGAGCAAGTGAAACTCTTTCTTGTTGATTTTCAAGGATCGTAGAGTATCTGTTCTATTTAGTACATGATATCATATAGTTTTCAAAAGTAGCTGAAACTTATATCAACAGTGTGTGGAGTTATGGTGATCCACATGTTTGTCAACACATGGCATTATTAGTAATGCTATTTTTAACTGTTCTTGTAGTGATATAATCATATCTTCTTCTTGATTAACTTACATTTTTGTAATGTTAATTGGGTATCAATGAGTTTAAGCAACATTTTAAATGTTTCTTAGGCATTTTTATAAACTCTCCTTTGAAGTGACTTTATTCCTTACAGCCATTTTTCTTTTAAAATTTCTATTTTTTCTTAACTATGTAAAGTTTATATTTTCAGAAAATAGACACTTTTTATTATATGTATTGTAAATATCTTCTCCTACACTGTGGCTTGCCTTTTCACTATCTTAGTTGTGTCCTTGAATAAACAGAATTTCTTAATTTCAAAGTACTCTAGCTTATGAATATTTTCCTTTATGGTAAGTTATCTTTTGTGTTCTGTTAAAGAAATGTTTTCTTAACTCCTCCAAAAGGGAGGCACTTTTCTATATTATTTTATAGTGGACTTATTGATTTCCCTTTCACATTTAGAGTTTCAGTCCACTCAGTATAGAGTGTTAGGTAGGGGTTAAATTTACTTTACCTTTTTTTCACTTGCATATCTGACTAATCCAACATGATTTATTAAATACCTATTATGTTCCAACTGCCCTGAAAATTTACCTTTGTTATATATTGTCTGTGCTTGTCCGTTAATGAACTCTAATTCTGCTTCATTTCTCTATGTGTCTATCCTTCCAGCAACAACTGTCTTAACTACACTAGTTTTGTAAAAACAAAAAAAGTCTTAATATTTAATAGAGCAAGTTCTTCCTTTTTTTCTTCTACTTCAGACTGTCCTGCTAGTCTTGAATCTTAATTCTATATAAATTTTAGAATAAGCTTTTCAAGTTCTGAAAAAAAATTGTTGAGATTTTGGTTGAGATTGCACTGAATCTACCAGTCAATTTGAGGAGAACTGACATTTCACAGTATTGAATCTTTCAATCCATGAACAGTTTTATGTAATATTAATGGGTTTTTTTTACATTTTCTGTTCATTATAGTTTATGTGTATCTTTATAGAGATCTTGCACATTTTAGTGAAATTTATTCTTATGTTTTGCTCTTTTAATATTTTTGAAGTTATTGTAAATGATACTTTTTAAATGACTGTAAGATTTTTAGTGATGTTTCCTTTTCCATTCCTCTTATTGATTGTTATGTCTCCTTTGTTTTTTATTATTCTTCAGTTTATTCAGTTGCTTATCAATGTTTTTGTCTTTTCAAAGAATCAGCTTTTAATTTTGTTAGGGCTGTATAATGTGTGTTTGTTTTCCATCTTAATAATTTTGGGGTTTATATTTGTAATTTATTTCCTTATATTTTCTTCAGGTGTCATTTGCTGCAATTTTTCCAAGGTATTTAAAGCAATGCTTAACTCACTAATCTTTAGCTATTCACCTTTTCTGACACAAGGCTATACATATTTTTCGAATCATAGTTTTCGTTGCACTCCAGAGTTTTAATATATAATGTTTTGTTGTCACTCAGGTCAAAATATTTTCTCATTTTCGTTTTAATTCATTCTTTGACCCATACATTGTTGTAGAAATATATTTTTTAATTTCCAAATATTTACGGATTTTCTAGTAATGTTCTTTTATTGACTTATCACTTATTTGTATTGATTTCATTTTTTCTTGGACTAGAAGAAGAATGTAAAGTTAATGAGAAAATATAGAGACATAAACTGAATGGTTAGATAGTTAGATGTCAGTAAGCTGGTAATAATATTGGGATTGCATAGAAAAGCCAAAACAGTGTTTTGTGTTTTTTTTAACTCATACTGATTTATACTGAAATATGATTATTTGTTATTCCATGAGATTAGTTGTCAAAGTATGTTGAAATCATCATTATAGGAAAAAATAAAGGTATTAAAACAAGTTTTTTTAAAGGGTTCTAAATCCCTAGAGTGATGAATTTTGGAGGATAAATCTTTCCTAATTCTTTAGGTTGTAATATTTATAAACTGAGTCATTTGCTCATTTATTTGGCCAACATTTGTTGAGCACCTACTATGTGCCAAGCATTATGTTATTTTGTTTGGGTCTGATCTGAACAGAATAACTGTGGATATATTCTAAGGCTTCCTTAGGAAAAATAAAAATGATATGGTACCATATACTTTTCTTTTAATAAACTCAAATTTTACAATCATAACTTTTTCTAGCATGTGAAGAAGACTTAACCACGTGTGGACATAATTATTTTTTATGTAGCATAGAATTTGGGCTTTGAAAATACATTACTTAAAATAGTCAGAAATTATTATTACGGGAGTTAAGTTTGTACAGATTTGCATCATTTAAGCAAAAGCTAAAAATATTGTAAGGCAATTCAATAATACATTTTATTCCATTTCTTAATATCACCTTATGAGAGTTGCACCTTAAGACAAATTGTATATGATTGCCTGCTATATCTACTAGTCAACTTTTCTTTCTATTCCTTACCAAGTGGGAAAGTAAGCCCTCATAATAAGTATCAATAAATACTAATATATCAGTATAAGAATAATAGTTAGACAGCCTGCCAAATTAAGTGGAGAAAACATATAAATCAAATAATAAAAAGGATTTATTTCCTTTCCATCTTGTTATAACTTGAAAAAAAAACTAAGTAGAAAACATAAAGGAAGAAAATAGGACAAAAGTACAGTCAGTCTTCTTATTACAGATTCCATATTAACAAATACACCTACTCAATGAAATGTTTTTGTAACCCCAAGAACAATATTCAAAGCAGTTTCATGCTCATTTGTAGACATGCATAGAGTATCAAAGAAAACACACATAAAATGATATTCTGTACTGATTGATTGACAAAAAATGTGACAGCAACTCCCAGAAATCTAACCCTGAATCTCCCCTAAGAGCAATGTGATTCAAGGTTCACTAATTCGGTGTTCAAGCAACTTTATAAAATATAACTACCATGAATAATGAGAATAAGTTGCACTTTAATAGGAGATAGGAAGACAGAAGTTTGGTGAGCATCTGATAAGTCTATACATGACAGTACTTATGAGCACCTAATTTTAGCCCCCAGATTTTTCTTGTTACACTTAAGGAAAGAAACCAAACCAGGAGGAGCTTCAAGATGGCGGAAGAGTAAGACACAGAGATCACCTTCCTCTCAACAGATACATCAGAAATACATCTACATGTGGAACAACTCCTACAGAACACCTAGTGAACGCTGGCAGAAGACCTCAGACCTCCCAAAAGGCAAGAAACTCCCCACATACCTGGGTAGGGCAAAAGAAAAAAGGAAAAAAAACGTAGACAAAAGAATAGGGACGGGACCTGCACCTCTGCGAGGGAGCTGTGAAGGAGGAAAGGTTTCCACACACCAGGAAGCCCCTTTGCCAGCGGAGACTGTGGGTGGAGGAGGAGGGGAAGCTTCGGAGCCATGGAGGAGGGCACAGCAACAGGGGTGCGGAGGCCAAAGTGGAGAGATTCCTGCACAGAGGATCGGTGCCAACCAGCACTCACCAGCCCGAGAGGCTTGTCTACTCACCCGCCAGGGCGGGCGGGGCCTGGGAGCTGAG
>NC_041228.1:23059993-23061345 GCF_002837175.3 Physeter macrocephalus | reverse complement strand
CAAGAGGCTTTTTCTTGCCTCTTTGTTTCCTGGTGCACGAGGAGAGGGGATTAAGCGTGCAGCTTAAAGGAGCTCCAGAGATGGGCGCGAGCCGCGGCGATCAGCGCGGACCCCAGAGACGGGCATGAGACGCTAAGGCTGCTGCTGCAGCCACCAAGAAGCCTGTGTGCAAGCACAGGTCACTATCCACACTTCCCCTCCCGGGAGCCTGTGCAGCCCGCCACTGCCATGGTCCCGTGATCCAGGGACAATTTCCTGGGGAAAACATACGGTGCACCTCAGGCTGGTGCAACGTCACACCAGCCTCTGCCACCACAGGCTCACCCCGCATCCATACCCCTCCCTCCCCTGGCCTGAGTAAGCCAGAGCCCCCACATCAGCTGCTCCTTTAACCCCGTCCTGTCTGAGTGAAGAACAGACGACCTCAGACGACCTACACGCCGAGGAGGGGACAAATCCAAAGCTGAACCCCGGGAGCCGTGCGAAAAAAGAAGAGAAAGGGAAATCTCTCCAAGCAGCCTCAGGAGCTGCGGATTAAATCTCCACAATCAACTTGATGTACCTGCATCTGTGGAATACCTGAATAGACAACGAATCATCCCAAATTGAGGAGGTGGACTTTGGGAGCAAAGATATATTTTTTTTTTCCCGTTTTCTCTTTTTGTGAGTGTGTATGTGTATCCTTCTCTGTGTGATTTTGTCTGTATAGCTTTGCTTTTACCATTTGTCCTCGGGTTGTGTCTGTCCTTTTTTTTTTTTTTTTTAATTACGTTTTAAAATTTTTCTCTTAATAATAGTTTTTTATTTTAATAACTTTTAATTTATTTTACTTTATTTTATTTTATCTTCCTACTTTCTTTCTTTCTATTTTTTCACCCGTTTATTCTGAGCCATGTGGATGAAAGGCTCTTGAAGCTCCAGCCAGGCATCAGGACTGTGCCTTTGAGGTGAGAGAGCCAAGTTCAGGACACTGGTCCACAAGAGGCCCCCCAGCTCCACGTAATATCAAACGGGGAAAAACTGCCAGAGATCTCCATCTCAATGCCAAGACGCAGCTTCACTCAACAGCCACCAAGCTACAGTGCTGGACACCCTATGCCAAACAACTAGCAAGACAGGAACACAACCCATCCATCAGCAGAGAGGCAGCCTAATATCATAAAACGGCCACAGACACCCCAAAACACACCACCAGACGTGGACCTGCCCACCAGAAAGAACTAAAGAGCAAACAAACAATGATGGACAAAACAATAAATGAAATTAACAATTCTCTAGAAGGAATCAATAGCAGAATAACTGAGGCAGAAGAACGGATAAGTGACCTGGAAGATAAAATAGTGGAGATAATT
>NC_041228.1:23057356-23058420 GCF_002837175.3 Physeter macrocephalus | reverse complement strand
TGGAGTAGCAATTCTCATATCAGACAAAATAGACTTTCAAATAAAGACTATTACAAGAGACAAAGAAGGACACTACATAATGATCAAGGGATCGACCCAAGAAGAAGATATAACAATTGTAAATATTTATGCACCCAACATAGGAGCACCTCAATACATAAGGCAAATACTAACAGCCATAAAGGGGAAAACGACAGGAACACAATCATAGTAGGGTACTTCAACACCCCACTTTCACCAATGGAAAGATCAGTGAAAATGAAAATAAATAAGGAAACACAAGCTTTAAATGATAAATATTAAAAGATGGACTTAATTGATATTTATAGGACATTCCATCCAAAAACAACAGAACAGACATTCTTCTCAAGTGCTCATGGATCATTCTCCAGGAGAGATCATATCTTGGGTCACAAATCAAGCCTTGGTAAATTTAAGAAAATTGAAATCATATCAAGTATCTTTTCCGACCACAACGCTATGAGACTAGGTATCAATTACAGGAAAAAATCTGTAAAAACACAAACACATAGAGGCTAAACAATACACTACTTAACAACCAAGAGATCACTGAAGAAATCAAAGAGGAAATCAAAAAATACCTAGAAACAAATGACAATGAAAACACGACGACCCACAACCTATGGGATGCAGCAAAAGCAGTTCTAAGAGGGAAGTGTATAGCAAAACAATCTTACCTTAAGCAGCAAGAAACATCTCAAATAAACAACCTAAACTAACATCTAAAGCAATTAGAGAAAGAAGAACAAAAACCCCCAAAGTTAGCAGAAGGAAAGAAGTCATAAAAATCACATCAGAAATAAATGAAAAACAAATGAAGGAAACAATAGCAAAGATCAATAAAACTAAAAGCTGGTTCTTTGAGAAGATAAACAAAACTGATAAACCATTAGCCAGATTCATCAAGAAAAAAAGGGAGAAGACTCAAATCATTAGAATTAGAATTGAAAAAGGAGACGTAACAACTGACACTGCAGAAATACAAAGGATCATGAGAGATTACTACAAGCAACTCTATGCCAATAAAATGGACAACCTAGAAG
>NC_041228.1:23056151-23057152 GCF_002837175.3 Physeter macrocephalus | reverse complement strand
TATCCTTCTCAAACTCTTCCAGAATATAGCAGAGGGAGGAACACTCCCAAGCTCATTCTACAAGGCCACCATCACCCCGATACCAAAACCAGACAAAGATGTCACAAAGAAAGAACTCTACAGGCCAGTACCACTGATGAACATAGATGCAAAAATCCTCAACAAAATACTAGCAAACAGAATGCAACAGCACATTAAAAGGATCATACACCATGATAGTGGGGGGTTTATCCCAGGAATGCTAGCATTCTTCAATATACGCAAATCAATCAATGTGATACACCATATTAACAAATTGAAGTATAAAAACCATATGATCATGTCATTAGATGCAGAGAATGCTTTTGACAAAATGCAACACCCATTTGTGATAAAAAACCTCCAGAAAGTAGGCATAGAGGGAAATTTCCTCAACATAATAAAGGCCATAAATGACAAACCCACAGCCAACATCGTCCTCAATGGAGAAAAACTGAAACAATTTCCACTAAAATCAGGAACAAGACAAGGTTGCCCACTCTAACCACTATTATTCAACATAGTTTTGGAAGTTTTAGCCACAGCAATCAGAGAAGAAAAATAAATAAAAGCAATCCAAATCGGAAAAGAAGAAGGAAAGCTATCACTGTTTGCAGATGACATGATACTATATAGAGAGAATCCTAAAGATGCTACCAGAAAACTACTAGAGCTAATCAATGAATTTGGTAAAGTAGCAGGACACAAAATTAATGCACAGAAATCTCTTTCATTCCTATACACTAATGATGAAAAATCTGAAAGTGAAATTAAAAGAGCACTCCCATTTACCATTGCAATGAAAAGAATATAATATCTAGGAATAAACCCACCTAAGAAGACAAAAGACCTGGATGCAGAAAACAATAAGACATTGATGAAAGAAATTAAAGGTGATACAAATAGATGGAGAGATATACCATGTTCTTGGATTGGAAGAATCAACATTGTGAAAATGATTATACTACTCAAAGCAATCTACA
>NC_041228.1:23047818-23054726 GCF_002837175.3 Physeter macrocephalus | reverse complement strand
AGTGGGAAGCAGCCGCATAGCACAGGGAGATCAGCTCGGTGCTTTGTGACCACCTAGAGGGGTGGGATAGGGAGGGTGGGAGGGAGGGAGACACAAGAGGGAAGAGATATGGTACATATGTATATGTATAACTGATTCACTTTGTTATAAAGCAGAAACTAACACACTAACACACCATTGTAAAGCAATTATACTCCAATAAAGATGTTTTTTAAAAAAAGAAACCAAACCACAAGTGGCTCAGAGACAGAATAAAATGCAGCAAGGATTTGTCTCTAGGGGGACCAGAGGAAGAGAAAATTGAAACTGAGGCATCTAAATCTTTAAATAACTTTGGAAACTAGTCCAAAGTTTTCTACTTGAGCAAAGTTCACTAGAAATCTTCAAAAGGGCATTCAGTTCCCATAGGATTCGTCATTATCTCACCCTGGGTGGTTTAAGATATTGATGATAGAAATATTTCCTTATGCATAAGAATACATTTATTTTGTGTTTTTATTCAGTTGGAGGGTTTGTGCTTTTTTTAAAATTGATTTCACAAATAGCAACTCAACCCTGTCTATATATGTAGCCAAAATTCATCCAATGCTTAACATCAAGTACATGCTGTACACACTAGGTCTCTACAAATAGCTGTTGAATTTTTATGAATTAGTAAAAAATGAATTACATACATTTGGGATTCAGAGGTGGAGACAGATGTGCCTGGCCATCAAGAGGCTATTTTTCAAGTCATAATACTGTTCATCCCATGAATGAAGCAGTGCATCAGGAAAGTCATTTCAAGGAAGTGATCTGCTAGGCAGAGAGAGCTGCAGCCAAAAGTATGATAATTAATTAAAATGCCTTTTATTGCCTGTAAAAAAATTAGAAATATTTGATAAGAAATCTCAACTGTTCAAAGCAAAATTACCTAGGTCCTATACTTGAATTCTCCCTGAATCAAATTAAAAATAAAACCAAATGAATTAAGAAAAGCATAATCCTTCTAGAAAGAATCATTTTGCTTTTGAATAGTAGACTTTGTTGTCTCAACATTTTCATCAGTTTAAAACCACAAGGAGCTTGGCAAATGATTAGATTTGATTTAGAGTCCATTCTCTTTAAAATCTCTAGCTATGAAGAAATTAATAGACCTTTCAATATACCAGTCATAACTTTCAAAGGGAGGGCAAGGCTTGCTGTGAAATTAAGACTGGCATGAACCAGAACTGGCAATTATTTGCAAACTGAGAAGTTAATCAGGGTCAGAAGACAGTCTTTGTGCTTGAGAGTGGCAATAATACATTATGTACTTATTCTAGAACAGAGGTGAACAAACTCTGGCCCTTGGGACAAATCTAACCAACAGTCTGGAGTTATAAATAATTTTATTGAAACACACCCATACTTATTCATTGATGTGTTCTTTGCTTTCTCACTACAACAGCTGAGTTGAGCAGTTGCTTTAAAGACCTCAAGGCTCACAAATGCTAAAATATTTACCATCTGGACCTTTACAGAAGAAGTTTGCCAACCCTTTTCTAAACTAATATTACCTATGTAGGGTTAAGAGTGAAGCTCCATACATTCTGTTTTATTTACCTTTTTTTGCAGATGTTTTCAATATTTTCTTCATATTGAGTGAAACATGTAATGTAAAATATCAAATTTGATTTCCATTGAATGGCTTCCTTCCTTTTTGCTAAATAGATATTAGATCACTATACATTTTGTTTTTGTTTTTAGCATCTATCCTATAATAAACGGTATTGTTTTATTAAACCAAATATTTCTGATACTAATTACAGAAAATTAGATTGAGAAAACAGAACATTATATGATATAAATAACATAAAATATGATTATGTGATTTGCATCCCTTTTTCTACTTTCATTTTTCTACTCATGGATGGAGCTGATGCTGAAAAATTAAAAATAATATTATATGTTTGTCTCTGACCTAAGCTTGTTGTTTGACCACCTTGTAATCAGTTTTGCTGGAGTTTCAGTTTCTTCTCTCTCATATAATATTTTTAAAATAATACTTCATTTTCTTCAAACTGATTTGAAAATTTGTGTTTCTCTCATTTTTCAGAGGCATTATTTCCTTTTAACCCTTAAAAAATTATTTTATTAAATACTCTTTCAGTGCACTAATATGTACTGCACTTACTGAAGAAATATAATACCCTTCTTAGAAATCAAACTTTGGGGAAAATATATGTCAAATTATTTAAAACAAATGAAGAAACAAAACTCTAGCCTAATATTTAGTGTTATATTTTGCCAAATATTGTATTATAATGACACAAGACCTATAATAAACGGTATTGTTTTATTAAACCAAATATTACTGATACTAATTACAGAAAATTAGATTGAGAAAACAGAACATTGTATGATATAAATAACATAAAATATGATTATGTGATTTGCATCCCTTTTTCTACTTTCATTTTTCTACTCATGGATGGAGCTGATGCTGAAAAATTAAAAATAATATTATATGTTTGTCTCTGACCTAAGCTTGTTGTTTGTCCACCTTGTAATCAGTTTTGCTGGAGTTTCAATTTCTTCTCTCTCATATATTATTTTTAAAATAATACTTCATTTTCTTCAAACTGATTTGAAAATTTGTTTCTCTCATTTTTCAGAGGCATTATTTCCTTTTAACCCTTAAAAAATTATTTTATTAAATACTCTTTCAGTGCACTAATTTGTACTGCACTTACTGAAGAAATATAATACTCTTCTTAGAAATCAAACTTTGGGGAAAATATATGTCAAATTATTTAAAACAAATGAAGAAACAAAACTCTAGCCTAATATTTAGTGTTATATTTTGCCAAATATTGTATTATAATGACACAAGAAAGAATAATACAAAGCACTTAACAAAAGCACAGACCACAGAGTATGTTGGTTTCCAAAGAGTTTGGTAAACTCTGAGCCAATTGATAACCTTAATTTATTGAAAATGTGAACTCAAGGACATAAAATTATGTTATCCAAAAGAAATACTATTTTACATTTGCTTGTCTAATGCTGTCTTTTGGAAGTGAAATTAAGTGTATGCAAATAAATGACCGCATTTTCCCAATTTGGGGGATCATCTAAAGATATGTAATTGAATGGAACTTCAGTGGATCGTAATAGAATGGAATATTTTCCGTTGTCTCAGAATTCCTGCTGAAGATAAAAAAGAACATTAGCTAATAAGCTTCTCCACATTCTGAAGAGGAGCTTTGAGACACATAGTCACAGGATTTACTGATATTTGACCAGACCTTCTGCTTCCTTCACTCCCATTACTCCTTCTAAGCCAAATTTTAAAATGGCTCAAATTTGTCAGAGGAAAGAATTCTTTTGAGTGTTCAGTTACTATTAAGAAACATGGTGGTACTTTCTATCCCAGACAAAGCTAATTGGGCTCCAAGAAAATCATGCATAGAAATTAGGGAGCCTACTGAAAGCAAGGCTCACATAACATCCCCCAGATGGATGGTTGCTGAGCTGGAGAAACTTGTGTCAAGGTGGACTTGGGTAGAAGAGTTTTTGGTGAGACTGCCAGGTATCCCTTTGGAGTTTCAAGGCATATGGGAATGTAGAGGCTGAAAGCTGATTCTCTTCTACACATTTCTGAAAATTAGATTCCGGATGGAAAACCACATAAAATGAGATGACAAGAGAGAGAAGCATTGGGAGTGCCATATAAGTCTATTTTTAGTGGAGTAAGAATTAGGGTTGACATAAAATACAGGATGCCCAGTTAATTTTGAATTTCAGTTAGACAACAAATAATGTCTAGTGTAAACATGTCCTAAAAATTGCATGGGACATACTTATTTTAAATATGATTTCCTGTTTATCTGAAATTGAAATTTAAGTTGATGCCTTTTATTTTTATCTGCTAAATCAGAGAAGCCTAGCTAGAAGGCATGTGTGAATTAGTTAAAGTACTGCTAGTTGCTATGACAAGCTCCAAAGTGTATTATACTTCCAGTATGATAGAATTTATTTCTTTCTTATGAACATTACAAAGGAGCTTTTCATTAATTGGATCCAGATTTATTTCATTTTGTGGTTCCATTATTTTCAAAGGCTCCTTCCAAGGTCTCTGTGCTCATCTAGGCAGACGTGAAAAGAACATGGAGGATTGTAGATAGGAAGTTTCAGTGCGCCAGGCCTGGAAATGGCACTTACACTCACATTTCATTGGCTAGAACTCATCCATATCCATATCAGATTCAAAGAAATCTGGGAAATGCAGAATAGCTTTGTTTCCAGAAAGGAAAGGCAATGGGTTTGATACACAACTAACCAATTTCTAGCACAGTACATTCCCATGTACCAGTGGAAAGTCTGGAAATTAGCTTCACCCAAAGTTTCTTTAGAGGAACTTGTCAAAGAAGGCATCCTCCACAGTGAGGAGATTCAGCAATGAGACATTAGAGTGTATACCTGTGGGTGAAGGTGAAACGGAGAGAGGTAAAGAAGGGTTTCTGTGGTTAGACGGAGTATATTTCCATATCATAAACTGTTCAATATAAGGATGCCAATAGATAGTCTCCATAAGCCCTCAAGTTCAATCCAAAAGAAATGCAGCTTTTAAACACTTGTAACAGCACCTCAGCCTCCAAATGATTACTCCTCTTTCCTCCATGCCTTCTTTACCCCAGTAGGAGCCAGGAATACAAGGAAAGAGGATAGCAAGAATGAAAGGACAGATTATACCATCCACACTGTAGGTCAGCTCAATCTCAGAGGCAGGAAAAATGGGGAACTAAAGTCCTTCAGTTGAAGTGAGAAAGAATTTATTTGACTCAGACTAATTGACACATAAAGCTGTCATTTCTACTCAGATGGACTCAGGACTCAAGAAGGAAAATCTAAAATGGAATTGAAGACAATGGTTGCTGAAAAACTGATTACTACCTTGTTTATATCCTACACCTATCATTCACATTCCTCAATAACCTGGTTACATATGAAAAAGAGAAGTTATCAAGGGGTTCTTCTAAATTCCAATATTTCTAGCCTCAAGTAATACCTATTAGTATACAACAAGTGTCTCCTCAGAAGCAAACTTTTTTTTCAAATTCTATTGAATTTGAAATAGCCATGTGTGTTATATATGATTGAATTCCAGCCAGGAACAGCTTAAGTGTGGAACAAGATGGAAGTTTTGTGTCATGTTGTCTGGTGGACATTGATCCCAGGAGCCAAACGCTCTAGTTCAAGATCTGATTGTAGGAGGGAAAACAAAAGAAAAGAAAAGAAGGAAAAAAGGGGAAGGAGAGTTATGAAAATTGGCAATAAAGATTGCTACAAATCATAACTGCTAATAAAAGGCCAGAGCTGTTCTTCTTACATCATTGGCTCACAGCATATAAAGTTTCTCTGAGTTGTGCATAA
Organism: Physeter macrocephalus; assembly: GCF_002837175.3. Classification (NCBI taxonomy): domain Eukaryota; kingdom Metazoa; phylum Chordata; class Mammalia; order Artiodactyla; family Physeteridae; genus Physeter; species Physeter macrocephalus. Next base: position 23,049,329 of record NC_041228.1, on the reverse strand, counting down.
AATATTCTAAGTCTCAGTCTAGGATTATTAAAACTTAACAGAGTACTTATATTTTAAAAAGTATATTGCTATTTTGGTGTGTATGAAAATAGGGTTATTAAAACTTAACAGAGAAGAGACCTTCAAGATGGCAGAAGAGTAAGACGTGGAGATCACCTTCCTGCCCACAAATACAACAGAAATACATGTACATGTGGAACAACTCCTACAGAACACCTACTGAACACTGGCAGAAGACCTCAGACTTCCCAAAAGGCAAGAAACTCCCCACATACCTGGGTAGGGCAAAAGAAAAAAGAAAAAACAGAGACAAAAAAATAGGGACGGGACCTGCACCACGTGGAGGGAGCTGGGAAGGAGGAAAGGTTTCCACACACTAGGAAGCCCCTTCACTGGCAGAGACAGGGGGTGGAGCGGGGGAAGCTTCAGACCACAGAGGAGAGTGCAGCAACTGGGGTGCAGAGGACAAAGCAGAGAGATTTCTGAACAGAGGATCGGTGCCGACCAGCCCGAGATGCTTCTCTGCTCTCCCACCAGGACGGGTGGGGGCTGGGAGCTGAGGTTCCGGCTTCGGGGGTCAGATCCTGGGAGAGGACTGCGTGAACACAGCCTGAAGGGGTCTAGTGTGCCACAGCTAGCCAGGAGGGAGTTCGGGAAAAAGTCTGGAACTGCCTAAGAGGCAAGAGACCATTGTTTCGGGGTGCATGAGGAGATGGGATTCAGAGCACCGCCAATACGAGCTCCAGAGACAGGCGTGAGCCTCGGTATCAGCACGGACACCAGAGATGGGCATGAGATGCTAAGGCTGCTGCTGCAGCCACCAAGAAGCCTGTGCGCAAGCACAGGTCACTCTCCACACCTCCCCTCCTGGGAGCCTGTGCAGCCTGCCATTGCCAGAATCCCATGATCCAAGGACAATTTCCCCGGGAGAACACACGGTGCACCTCAGGCTGCTTCAATGTCACGCTGGCCTCTGCCGCCACAGGCTCGCCCCACATTCTGTACCCCTCCCTCCCCCCGGCCTGAGTGAGCCAGAGCCCCCGAATCAGCTGCTCCTTTAACCACATCATGTCTGAGCGAAGAACAGATGCCCTCAGGTGACCTACATGCAGAGGTGGGGCCAAATCCAAAGCTGAACCCCGGGAGCTGTGCAAACAAAGAAGAGAAAGGGAAATTTCTCCCAGCAGCCTCAGGAGCAGCGGATTAAATCTCCACAATCAACTTGATGTACCTGCACCTGTGGAATACTTGAATAGACAATGAATCATCCCAAAATTGTGGTGGTGGACTTCGAGAGCAACGATGTATATAATTTTTTCCTTTCTCTCTTTGTGTGAGTGTGTATGTGTATGCTTCTGTGTGTGATTTTGTCTGTATAGCTTTGCTTTCACCATTTATCCTAGGGTTCTGTCTGTCCGTTGTTTTTGTTTTTGTTTTTGGGTTTTTCTTTTTTAGTATAGTTCTTAGGGCTTGTTATCATTGGTGGATTTTTTTTTTTTTTTTTGCAGTAT
>NC_041228.1:23042124-23044158 GCF_002837175.3 Physeter macrocephalus | reverse complement strand
AGCGGCCATGGCTCACAGGCCCAGCCGCTGTGCGGCATGTGGGATCTTCCCAGACCAGGGCACGAAACCGTGTCCCCTGCATCGGCAGGCAGATTTTCAACCACTGTGCCACCAGGGAAGCCCTTTCTTTTCTTTTTTTTTAAATTACTCTTTAATATTTTTTAATAATTATTTTTTTACTTAATAACTTTATTTTCTTTCTTTCGCTCTTTCTTTCTATCTTTCTTTCTATAATTCTCTCTTTCTTTCTTTCTTTGTTTCTTTTTTTCCTACCTTTTCTTCTGAGCCGTGTGGCTGACAGGATCTTGGTGCTCCAACCAGGTGTCAGGCCTGTGCCTCTGAGGTGGGAGAGCCAAGTCCAGGACATTGGTCCACCAGAGACTTCCCGGCTCCACATAATATCAAACTACAAAAGCTCTCCCAGAGATCGCAATCTCAATGCTAAGACCCAGCTCAACTCAACGACCAGCAAACTACAGTGCTGAACACCCTATGCCAAACCACTAGCAAGACAGAAACACAACCCCACCCATTGGCAGAGAGGCTGCCTAAAATCGTTAAAAGGTCACAGACACCACAAAACACACCACTGGATGTGGACCTGCCCACCAGAAAGACAAGATCCAGCCCCAAGGACCAGAACACTAGCACTAGTCCTCTCCACCAGGAAGCCTACACAACCCACTGAACCAACCTTAGCCACTGAGGGCAGACACCAAAAACAATGGGAACTGAGAACCTGCAGCCTGCAAAAAGGAGACCCCAAACACAGTAAGTTAAGCAAAATGAGAAAACAGAGAAACACAAAGCAGATGAAGGAGCAAGGCAAAAACCCACCAGACCTAACAAATGAAGAGGAAAGAGGCAGTCTACCTGAAAAAGAATTCAGAATAATGATAGTAAACCTGATGCAAAATCTTGGAAGTAGAATGGAGAAAACACAAGACACATTTCACAAGGACCTAGAAGAACTAAAGAGTAAACAAACAATGATGGACAAAACAATAATGAAATTAACAATTCTCTAGAAGGAATCAATAGCAGAATAACTGAGGCAGAAGAACGGATAAGTGACCTGGAAGATAAAATAGTGGAGATAATTACTGCAGAGCAGAACAAAGAAAAAAGAATGAAAAGAATTGACAGTCTCAGAGACCACTGGGACAACATTAAATGCACCAACATTCAAATTATAGGGGTCCCAGGAGAAGAGAAAAAGAAAGGGAAGGAGAAAATATTTGAAGAGATTATATTTGAAACTTCCCTAATATGGGAAAGGAAATAGTCAATCAAGTCCAGGAAGCACACAGAGTCCCATAAAGGATAAATCCAAGGAGAACATTCTAAGACACATATTAATCAAACGATCAAAAATTAAGTACACAGGAAAATACTAAAACCTTAAACGTGAATGGATTAAAAGCTCCAACCCAAAGACACAGGCTTGCAGAATGGATACAAAAACAAGACCCATATATATGCTGTCTACAAGAGACCCACTTCAGACCTAGGGACACATACAGACTGAAAGTGAGGGGATGGAAAAAAACGTGAATGGATTAAAAGCTCCAACCCAAAGACACAGGCTTGCAGAATGGATACAAAAACAAGACCCATATATATGCTGTCTACAAGAGACCCACTTCAGACCTAAGGACACATACAGACTGAAAGTGAGGGGATGGAAAAAGATGTTCTATGCAAATGGAAATCAAAAGAAAGATGGAATAGCAATACTCATATCAGGTAAAATAATCTTTAAAGTAAAGAATGTTACAAGAGACAAGGAAGGACACTCCATAATGATCAAGGATCAATCCAAAAATAAGATATAACAATTATCTATATATATGCACCCAACATAAATGCTATAAAAGAGGAAATCAACAGTAACACAATAATAGTGAGGGACTTTAACACCTCACTTACACCATGGACAGATCACCCAAATGAAAATAAATAAGGAAACAGAAGCTTTAAATGACACAATAGACCAGGTAGATTTAATTGATATTTATATGACATTCCATCCAA
>NC_041228.1:22974596-23041350 GCF_002837175.3 Physeter macrocephalus | reverse complement strand
GAAACAATATCAAAGATCAATAAAACTAAAAGCTGGTTCTTTGAGAAGATAAACAATATTGATAAACCATTACCCAGCTTCATTAAGAAAAAAAGGGAGAAGACTCAAGTCAACAGAATTAGAAAGGAAAAAGGAGAAGTAACAACTGACACTGCAGAAACACAAAGGATCATGAGAGATTACTACAAGCAAATATATGCCAATAAAATGGGCAACCTGGAAGAAATAGACAAATTCTTAGAAAAGCACAACTTCCCAAGACTGAACCAGGAAGAAATAGAAAATAGAAACAGACCAATTACAAGCACTGAAATTGAAACTGTGATTAGAAATCTTCCAACAAACAAAAGCCCAGGACCAGATGGCTTCACAGGCGAATTCTAGCAAACATTTAGAGAAGAGCGAACACCTATCCTTTTCAGACTCATCCAAAACCTAGCAAGGGTGGAACACTCCCAAAGTCATTCTATGAAGCCACCATCACCCTGATACCAAAACCATATGAAGCTGTCACAAAAACTATGTTCACTGATGAACATAGATGCAAAAATCCTCAACAAAACACTAGCAAACAGAATCCAACAGCACATTAAAAGGATCATACACAATGATCAAATGAGGTTTATCCCAGGAATGCAAGGATTCTTCAATATACACAAATCAATTAATGTGATATACCATATTAACAAATTGAAGGAGAAAAAACATATGATCATCTCAATAGATGCAGAAAGAGCTTTTGACAAAATTCAACACCAATTTATGATTAAAAGCCCTCCAGAAAGTAAGCATAGAGGGAACTTACCTCAACATAATAAAGGCCATACATGACAAACCCACAGCCAACATCGTTCACAATGGGGAAAAACTGAAACCATTTCCTCTAAGATCAGTAACACGACAAGGTTGCCCACTCTCACCACTATTATTCAACATAGTTTTGGAAGTTTTAGCTGCAGCAATCACAAAACAAAAAGAAATAAAAGCAATCCAAATAGGAATAAAAGAAGTAAAACTGTCACTGTTTGCAGAGGACATGATAATATACATAGAGAATGCTAAGGACGCTGCCAGAAAACTAGTAGAGTTAATCAATGTATCTGGTAAAGTAGCAGGATACAAAATTAATGCACAGAAATCTCTTGCATTCCTATACACTAATGAAGAAATATCTGAAAGAGAAATTAAGGAAACACTCCCATTTACTATTGCAACAATATGAATAAAATACCTAGGAATAAACCCACCTAGGGAGACAAAAGACCTGTGTGCAGAAAACTATAAGACACTGATGAAAGAAATTAAAGATGATACCAACAGATAGAGAGATATACCATGTTCTTGGATTGGAAGAATCAATATTGTGAAAATGACGATACTACCCAAAGCAATCTACGGATTCAATGCAATCCCTATCAAATTACCAATGGCATTTTGTACAGAACTAGAAGAAAAATCTTAAAATTTGTATGGAGACACAAAAGATCCCGAATAGCCAAGGCAGTCTTGAGGGAAAAAACGGAGCTGGGGGAATCAGACTCTTTGACTTCAGACTATACTACAAAGCTACAGTAATCAAGATAATATGGTACTGGCACAAAACAGAAACATAGATCAATGGAACAAAATAGAAAGCCCAGAGATAAACCCACGTACCTATGGTCAACTAATCTATGACAAAAGAGGCAGGATATACAATGGAGAAAAGACAGTTTCTTCAATAAGTGATGCTGGGACAACTGGACAGCTATATGTAAAAGAATCAAATTACAACACTCCCTAACACCATACACAAAAATAAACTCAAAATGGATTAGAGACCTAAATGTAAGATGTGACACTATAAAACTCTTAGAGGAAAACATAGGAAGAATACTCTTTGACATAAATCACAGCAAGATCTTTTTTGATCCACCTCCTAGAGTAATGGAAATAAAAACAAAAATAAACAAATAGGACTTAATGAAACTTCAAAGCTTTTGCACAGCAAAGGAAACCACAAACAAGACGAAAAGACAACCCTTAGAATGGGAAAAAGTATTGGCAAATGTATCAACGGACAAAGGATTAATCTCCAATATATATAAACAGATCATGCAGCTCAATATTAAAAAACAAACAACCAAATCCCCAAATGGGCAGTAGACCTAAATAGACATTTCTCCAAAGAAGACATACAGATGGCCTAGAAGCACATGAAAAGCTGCTCAACATCACTAATTATGAGAGAAATGCAAATCAAAACAACAATGAGGTATCACCTCACACCAGTTAGAATGGGCATCATCAGAAAATCTACAAATAACAAATGTTGGAGAGGGTGTGGAGAAAAGGGATCCATCTCACACTGTTGGTGAGAATGTAAATTGATACAAATTCTATGGAGAATAGTATGAAGGTTCCTTATAAAACTAAAAATAGAAATACCATATGTGGAACCTAGAAAAATGGTACAGATGAACCGGTTTGCAGGGCAGAAATTGAGACACAGATGCAGAGAACAAACGTATGGACACCAAGGGGGGAAAATGGTGGGGGGGTGGGGGGGTGATGAATTGGGCGATTGGGATTGACATGTATGCACTGTTGTGTATAAAATTGATGACTAATAAAATCCTGCTGTATAAAAAAATTTTTAAAAATTACAAACATTTAACAGTTTAATCAACCATGTAGTTTATAGCCGAATACAAATGGTCTTAAATTATTGCATTTTTTTTGGAGTGATTATTGTATCAAGAAAATCATACTTCACCAAAACCACAGCATACACTTTCAAACACTGTTTTCAAAGAGTTTCTTTTTGTCAACTTAGGAGAGAAAAATAGCCTTTCATGACTGCATCTTTTGCATATAAGATGCATGATAGACTATATTAGGCTCTTCACAAGAACTGCAACATGTTCATTCCCTTCTTATGTCACCAAAAATAAGCACACAGTGTACATATGAAACAAACAAATAAGAATAATTAATAATTGTTGCAGGCAATCTTGTTTCAAATATTTTCTTCAGTTGCTTCACAGAGCCCATTAAAAAACTCATACTGACTCATGCAGGATTATTTCCCAGGCTCTAAAAAACTGCAAAAAGTTTTATGCCACCAGGAAGCCATAGCAATCCAGTTCCAAGGATAGAATAGAAAATGTTGCATACAAAGCATATACCAAACCACCTCAATCTGGTATTAAAACTAAGGGACAAAACATCCAGGATCTCTGTGGTCAGGCTATGCTCTTTGTCACCCTGGTCACTCAGAAACCTCTGCAGCTTCTTCCTGGCCATTTTTCTGGGCTGCACTGCTGAGTATTCCTTCACCTGCCCTTCCTGCCCAGAGGAAACCCTTGGTAACCTTTAACCTACTTTCTGTCTCTATAAATTTCCCTATTCTAGATATATCATTAACTGGAATTATACAGTATTTGTCCTTTTGTGTCCAATTATTTCATTTAAAACAATGTTTTCAAGGTTTGTCCATGTCGTAGCGTGCCTTTTTTTTTTTTTTTTTTTCCTGGTACGCGGGCCTCTCACTGTTGCGGCCTCTCCCCGTTGCGGAGCACAGGCTCCGGACGCGCAGGCTCAGTGGCCGTGGCTCTGTGAGACAGGCCCAGCCGCTCCGCGGCATGTGGGATCCTCTCAGACCGGGGCACGAACCCATGTCCCCTGCATCAGCAGGCGGACTCTCAACCACTGCGCCACCAGGGAAGCCTCCGGATTTCATACCTTTTTAGGGCTTAATAATATTTTGTTGTATGTATATATCACAATTTGCTTATCCATTTATCTGTTGATGGACACATTTTTTGTTTGTTTTTACTTTTTGTCTATTGTGAATAATGCTTCATTGAACATTTTTTTGGATCCCTGTTTTCAACTGGGGGAAGTATAAACCTAGGAGTGGAATAGCTAGGTCATATGGCAACTCTATATTTAGTTTTTTGAGGAACAACCTGTTTTCCCATTTTACCTTTCCATCATTTTACATTTCCACCAATAATGTACCAAAATTCCAGTTTCTCCACATCCTCGTTAACACTCATTATTTTCATTTTTAAATTTTATATTCTTATATCCATCTTAGTACATGTGAAATGATATTGTGGTTCTGATTTGCATTTCTCTAGTGACTAACGATGTTGAATGTCTTTTCATGTTCTTATAGGCCATTTGTATGTCTTTAGAGAAATATCTATTCAAGTCCTTTGCCCATTGTTTGTCTTTTTGTTGAGTTTTAAGAGTTCTTTAAATATATTGAATTTTAAATGTTTATCAGATCTAGGATTTACAAATATTTTCTCCCATTCTTTAGGCTATCTTTTCAACTCCTTGATAATGTCCTTTAATATACAAAATGTTTAAATTTTGATAAAGTTCAACTTATTTTTTTTGTGGTTGCTGCTGTGCTTTTGGTGTCATATTTAAGAATCCATTGCCAATCCCAAGGTCATGAAGATTTACCCCTATGTTTTCTTCTAAGATTTTACAGTTTTTAGCACTTATATTGTTGATCCATTTTTAGTCAATTTTTGTATATGAAATAAAGTAGGTGTTCAATGAAATTCTTTTGCACGTACCCTGTTTTCTTCTAAGATTTTACAGTTTTTAACACTTATATTGTTGATCCATTTTTAGTCAATTTTTGTATATGAAATAAAGTAGGTGTTCAATGAAATTCTTTTGCACGTAGAAATCCAATTGTCCCAGCACCATTTGTGGAAGAGATTATTATTTTCCCACTGAGTGAACTTGGCATCCTTGTCAAAAAGCAGTTGGCCATAACTCTATGTTTTATTTCTGTACTCTCAATTCTGTATATACAATTTTCTGGAGAATGGGTTAATTGCTTTCATGGGAAGATGCAGGGTTATGATAATCTCTCCCTCCCTGCAAAAAAGTTAAGTTCCACTATTTTAAAAGAAAACTAACATTGTCAACTGTTTTTTAAAAAATGCATCTGTTAAACATATGGGAAGGTAATGGAAGGGGGAGGGGGAAGGGGGAGGGAAATATATGATTATGATGGAAAACTCAGAATATTGATCTTCATTATTGAATAAAATAAAAAATATATAAATATATAAAATAAAATATCTTTTTATTTCTCTTGATTTAGAAAGGAACAGAATAAATCATATTCTGTACTAAGGTTGTCTTTATAAATAAAACAAGACCATTTAGATAAGCTTTTATTAAATATACATATTTCCTTTTAGCATCTTGGTCTTTGTGTGGATATAGAGCGATAGTTCTTAAATTGTGGTCCTTGAGCAGCAGAAACAGCAACTGGATGCTGGTTAGAAATGCAAATTCTGTGGCTCCAGGCTAGACCTACAGAATCTGAAATTCTGGAATGAGGCCAAGCAATCTGTGTTTTAACAAGGAGATTCAAACCAGGGTAAAATTTGAGACCCACTAGTAAATAAAGATAATAAAATGTCCATGACCTCAGATGAATGGCTTCTCTACTTATCTCCTTTAATTTCCCCAAACCAGCATCAGATCAGAGGACCTGAATATATTAAGTATTCAACAAATGTTTATTTTGAATAGGCAACTATTACCTAATTAAACCCTGAGTTAGATTCTGGGAACAAGAGAAAGAAAGAAAAGCATCAGCACTCAGGGTGAAACAAACTTGCACAAAAGCCTTTGGAATCACTGATAAGCTGAGGGCTGTAGCAGTTATCCCCAGAGAGTGCCATTAGAACCCAGAAGAGTTTTACTTAGCTGCCTGGGTGGAAGAGGAAAAGATAGTGAAAGCTTACTCAGAGGAAGAGAATCTAAGCTGAGTTTTTAAGGATGAATAGAAGCTTTAGAGAATGACAGTGGGTGAAGGGTATTTCTTGCAGGGGTAATTGTACATGAAAATACAATACAGCAAGGCTTATGTGAGGATTTGGGAAATATCAAGTCTTTTTCCTTTTGGAGGGGGTATAGTGCACATAGAAGCTGACTGTGCATGGCTGAAATTGAAATTAGAGAGATAATAAGGTCTGGATCATGAAGGGCCTTGACTACCATGCTTAGGTAGGTGGCATTCATCCAGTAGGTAGGCACTGTGCGTCATGGAAACATTTTAAGCCAGAAAGTAAAACAAAGATCCTTAAATTTTAGAATAATGATGTTGACAGCTGATTAGTTGATAACTGGGAAAGGAGTCAGAGTGAAGAGAGAGAAATGTGTTAGACGTTTATTATGTATTTCTTGCAATAACTTCCTAATACTTCTAAAGTGAAACAATAGTTTTAATACATATGAATGTGTTCAGAGCACAAGTATTTGTAGTTTAAAATATGAATTTTCTATTATTTATAACGTTAGTGATGTCTTCATTGATATAAGAGGTAAAAACAAACAATTGCATTAAAGATCTCAGTAAAGAATGTAGTGACTCTATTACAAAGTAATTTTTTTAAGTCAAATGAAGAAAAATACTTGCATAGATGATTTTTTTGGTTTTTCCTCCAAATTTTTAACTTCAAGGTGCATTTGAAATGTATACTTAGGAACATTTACTTAATAATTGGTTTATAGGATATGATCCTCAGTTTAGGAAAGAAAAAGGTTAATCAGTTGGATTCAAAATAGTAATATATAGCATTAATAGCATTGGAATTTTCAATAGACATACCATTTTCTTTCCTCTTATTGTTCGTATATTGTCAATTGATTATTTTTAAATTGGGGTCTATGTCTTATTTCCTCATAGAAAAAAATTTTCACAACTAAAACTAATGATTCTCCTCTTTCCTCCTTTTATTCTCCCTTCCTAATATTTCCATCACCCTTATTCAGGGCCTTTAAGTAAAATAAAGATCTTCTTTCCCCTTTTTTTCTTTCTTCCTTTCTAATTGCTTGGGACCTATAGATTCAAGGGACGCATGCACCTAGAACTCATTTCCCATTTTTGTACACAGAGAAACTCCTGTGATAGACAGTTATAGCTCAGGAAGGGTTAGAAGTTATATGTGTCTAGATCTGAGAAGACCAAAATATATCACCATTAAATTGCAAAAAGAACACTCACTTCTGCTTAAGCAGATAGAATATAATATTTCAGGAAATCTAAACTCTCAAGAAAAGGTTACTATTTAGTAATAAAAGGAGATGAAATATTTAATAAATTGTTATGAAAAATAAACTATACTTGGAACTAAACCAAAAGAAGGTTATACTGAAACATTGCCTAGTAGACCCACACAAAAATCATTTAATCATCTAGGCCTATGTTTGACTTGCTGTTTATTATTAATTAAATCTCAAAGTCTATGAAGTTACATCTTGACTTGTGGATTTTTGTCTGGTAGAGATGTAAATTGTCTTCTGTCTGATAGAACCGATTGCCCCAAAGGTTATAGTTTCGTTGCCTTATTGAACATTAACCAGTTTGTATCTTACCATGTCCTTGCCCAGCAGAAGGAGCTAAGAATATCTCTGGAGCCTCTTTTATGGGACACCAATCTCATTTATGAGAGCTCTGCCCTCATGATCCAATCACTCCCCAAAAGATCTCACCTTCTAATACCATCAACTTTGGGGGTTAAGATGCAATGTATGAATTTGAGGAGAACACACTCAGACCTTAGAATAGAGTCTATAAATATTCAGATATGGCTTTTGTGGTGTGTCAACTTGCCTAGGATAAACTACATTCTCCAGAATTGCCTTTCTAGTATGTTTCCAGATATGGTGGGCTACAGAGGTATTCTTCCTGAGAGCTGGAGGACAAAAAAGAAGCAGCAACCATTTTCTAGCATGAATCTGTGTTCTTCCAGCTATCCAATCAAATCCTATCCTAGGTGCTTCTATGAAGAGATTTGGCAGATGTTAAGTTCCTAATCAGTTTTACTTTAATTTAGGGAGATTACTTTGGGTAGGCCCACAAGTTAAGTATTCTGTAGGAGGGCCTTAAAAAGGGTCTAAACTTTCCCTGAGGACACACCCTGAGCTCTATTGGGTTCCAGCCTACTTCTAACTATTCTTTCCTGACTGCCTGTCACAAAAACCTTTGGCTCATGCTTGTGGGTGCCAGCCTGCTTGTGATGTTCCCTTCCTCACTTTCTGACCTTTGGGATATCAGATTTGCTTAAGCAGTCCTCATAATTTGTAAAACAATTCCTTGGAATAAAACAAAAAAATCGATAAATATGTTCGGGAGGAGTGGTATATCCATATATCTTACTTATTCTGCTTACCTGGTTGAACACTGACTGATAAACCTCATTAATAAGTTAAATAAACCTTTGCTATGTTTATTCTATATTTGTATGAGAGTCACACTTTTCAACTTTTAAAAAGTTTTACTTTGACAAGATAAATAGTGAAGATCAGCAATAGTTCCTTTGGGCTCTGCTTGGATTAATAAAGTAAAAAAACAAATATTGTGTCTATTTGAAACAAGTTTCTCTTCATGGTTCTGAAGTAATTCACATTGAGTTGTTACCGTGACACTATTAAGGAAGCATCTTAAATAATAATTATTATTGTTATTAGTATTATTTAGAAATAATATTGTTTAGAAAGTAGGTTACCTAATTTCTTATTTAGCATATAGGATCCGGTTCAATTTGGGAAATAACTTTGCCAGAATGTTTCAAAAAAGATACTCTAGAGCTAGAATGCTTACTGACAGTCACTTATTTTGCTTATAACCCACTCCATCTGACTGGTTTAGCCAGGTTTAACAGAGACAGGAAAAATACAAAGGATACGATGACCAGGTAAGCTACTCTGGTCAAAGGCTGCATCTTATCAGTCAGTTAAAATCAACAAGATGGAATGGCAAGTAAGAAGAAACTCTGGGAAAGGCCAACCGTTTCTATTAAGTTTTTCTGTCAATTGAGTCAAAAGCATGACTCAAGATGACTTTTGGCAGCTGGAGGGACAGAAAAGATTGTTATTTTTTCCAAATGAGCCCTTGGAGAGTTGCATCTGGTGAACAAGCATACTTTTAAAATAGCCCTTGAGATTAGAAAAGGATGGGTAAAGTAGGGATGATAATTAGAAATTGGAGGAAATGAAAATGAGTAAGAAAAGGGGGGGTGGAAATAATGCAGATGAAAAGAGAAAAAATGACAGGGAAAAAATCCTCTTTCAGATCACTGCCCTATACCACAAAGAGGAAAGCAACCAGTCTGTGGAATTTTCTGTTGGTGACTCAACAGTGGCATAATTAGTTGTAGCTCAGATAGGGGCATGGTTTATGAGCCAACCAGGGCTCTTTACTAGACAGGGAGTGTGCAATGGGGGAGAATTGGTGGACCACCACTCCTTGTGACTGAAAGAGGAAGGGTGTAGTCTGTTTGCACTTATCCCGCATTTCATCAATTCAACTTGTGATGTTTTCATTCACTTAAAAAAAAAAATGATGAAGTGCTCCCCAATGGGTGTGTTTCAGTTTCTAAACAATAAAGACGTCTGTTTTTTTGGTGATGCTAGAAGAGTACATTTTCACCAACCGCTTTTTCCACATTACACAGGGAGGGTATCCAATATCCAAGTGGGTGGCTCCCTGAAAAGGACCAATTTTGGAAGCACCCACCTAGAAAAACATTTTAGATTTTTACGGTTCTTTTCATCCAAATATCTCAAGGGATTACCAAGCAAAATATGAGATCCTTGACAACATTTCAAGGTGGTAGGAGACAAGAGTTGCTGACATCCCTTGGCAGATGAAAAAACAGTGGGCAAAATGAGGGTACTATGAGGCAGAATATAACAACAGAACCAAGAATCCTATGCCTCAAACTACTACTGCTGCCTCTGAAACTTTTGTATACCTCTGTCATAACATAGTCTCGGTGTCATTATGTACAAAATAATACCCCTTTATTAAAGAACCGCCATTACCTATGTGTCAGCATGTATCATAACTTCCTGAATGAGGCACACATTTTCAAGGTCAGGGGTAATTTCCAATATGTATGTTACATAAGTCTGAATATTTAGTAATTTTTTACCTTTAATAACCATAAGATTCCTTTGGTTGCTATACATTTACTTGGAAGGTTAATTATGCATATGAGAATTATAGGGTTTTATGTCACTATAAACTGAACTTTCAGTAGAATATGCCATTTGGCTTTACTTTGCCAGTGGATTATTTTAGTTTGATGAATGGGAGGGGAAGAAGATTAGCTTGTGTGATTAACAGGCAATTTGGAAGGTTAATTATGCATATGAGAATTATAGGGTTTTATGTCACTATAAACTGAACTTTCAGTAGAATATGCCATTTGGCTTTACTTTGCCAGTGGATTATTTTAGTTTGATGAATGGGAGGGGAAGAAGATTAGCAAATACATCCATTTATGTTCCTGAAATAGTTATGCTTTATTTTAAAAGTGAATTTCTTCATTTCCACATAAACCTTTTTGCATTTCACTACACTGTTGACTATAATTCGAGTTGACTATAAGCTTGAGAGTTTTCCCAGGAATAGGTTAAATCAATTAGCATTGGTCTTATCCAGTCTCTGAAAATGCAAAACATATCTCCAGAATATTAAGTACACTTCCTTTAAGTTCCAGAGTTCAAATTCAAAATATACCCCTCATGACCTAAAAAATATATAGTCAAATGAGCTGCAAAGGAAGGTCTTTTTTGTAATATTAGTAAAAATGTTTGCCAAATTAGTCTCTGTTCCACGTTTCAGAAAATTCCTCATATACATATTTCAATATACTTAAAATGCTGAATCTAGAATTGGAGACTGTCAAATGGCTCATATTTATTTTCTTGAATGGCAAAATGTAACCAGTGCCAAAAAGCCTCTGGGTGTATGTACAAAATTTGTAAAAATACATAAAAACCTACTGAACCAAAACCACAGTGGAACTCACAGTAACTTTCCAGACAGCATAATTTACCACTTAGTCACTGGGGAATGCCAATCTCAAAAGATAGGTTTTACACCAGTCCAAGAAGATCAACAAAAATAAACCCTTCCTGGACTAGGAAAAAATGGAAAGTCCAATTACAATGGCCTTAAAACAATACTAATATTAATGATAATCATAAACTAACTGTCTATTTTGGTGTGCCAACATTTAGTTGAATGATTTTTCTAAACATTGTGACTTTTGAAATGATAATGAATAATTAAGACTGTTAGAGTATGTGGTATTAAAGCATTTTCTACTTGTTGTACATTGAGCGCTATAGTTTTGTTTTTGCAGGTTTCATATTAGATTAGCAGAGAAGCTGAATTAAATGTGTTTAGCCACAAGAGATAATTATAGCGAGTCTCTGACCTCTCTTATCCCTTTGTAGTCTGAACCCAGGTAAGGAGTACAGAAAGTCCCATCTACTCTATCTCCAACACAGATCCTAACTCGGTTACCTCTATGTGCTTTTTCACTGACCTCCTTCAGGCTGGAGGGATCTCTTGCATGGGCAGCTATAGCAGCCTCTTTTCTGTTTCTGCTCATCTTTACGTTCCTGCTCCACCACAGCAATTTCTCAACTTGGTCCCTCCTCAGTAGTTCGATTTATCTTTTAAGAAATCGTCATCAGACCACTTCATCCTCTAGCTTATCTTTTCCAGTAGCTCCTCATTGCACTTAGGATAAAATCCAATTCCTATAAGAATCTATATTACAATGTGTGTAGCGCCTGCCTCTTTCTCTATTGAGCATATGTATATACAACCTGCAGGACTGCAGTATAACAATGAAATGCTGAAGTTAAGATCAGTTGTTAGGCTTCTGTTCTTTAAATGTACTATACACATATATAAATCTAATAAATTATATTGTCAATGTGGATTTCATGTGGCTTACTAAGAGAGAGGAGTTATCTTATTTTAAAAGATAAAACATGGGGCTTCCCTGGTGGCGCAGTGGTTGAGAGCCCGCCTCCCGATGCAGGGGACACAGGTTCGTGCCCCGGTCCGGGAAGATCCCACATGCCGCGGAGTGGCTGGGCCCGTGAGCCATGGCCATTGAGCCTGTGCGTCTGGAGCCTGTGCTCCGCAACAGGAAAGGCCACAACAGTGAGAGGCCCGCGTACCGCAAACAAACAAACAAACAAAAAAAAACCATGGAAAGTTATATTAGGTATGTTGTGCATAAATCTGAAATTCTGGATGTTGTCATTTCACTTCCTACGTCATTTTGTGCCTTTCCTCTGCCACACCAAATATAGAATGTTCATGTAAATAATTTATAAAAGTCTATTCTTGGGGACCCTAGGGCAGCTAAAACAAAAGTAAAATAGATAACAGAGTAAAATATATCAGAGGATTACCATGACATATTACAAGAACTCAAAGGAGTTCTAGTTTGTTCTAGGCTCTAGTTTGTTTTTGCCAGATGTGTGATCCTAGAGAAAAATAATATCTTAGACTCTATTCCTTTGTCTGTAAGATGTAGTAATGAAGATTTCTGTATTCTTCACGAATGTACTGTTGAAATGAGATGCACGAATGTGTAATGAATGGCAGTTTGACATTCAACTCTCTTTTTTCCCCCATTCCTATTACTCTTATCCTTCTCTGCACTGTTAAAATGGTAGGAATATTAGCCTTGGGGTCCTGAGTAGGGCATCCAAGTATCACTTAGAACAAAGAACTCAACTGAGAAGCTAAATGGATTTTGAAATTCATAAACACAACTGTCTAAAAGCCAAAGAGTTATTCACATGTTAGACCCCAGGCATTTATTATGGGGACAGTTTTCAGTTTGTGGTTTTGAATTACGAAATAGACTTGTCTTGGAAGAACAGGAGGCAGAGCCTAGAAGACTAAATAAAGTCTATGAAACAAGCACAGAGTGAAGGAGAACTGAGGATGGTATCCAAAGAGCAGCTTCCCTGCTACACAGGGAATAGCTAAACACACACAGACCTCTGGAAGAAGAAGGAGTTTGGAGAATATTTGAAGGTAATAATTTAAGGTTTTGATGCTCTCTGGATTCCTGAGAAGAGCACCAGATCCCCTCTTTTGAGTCTTGACCTGTTGACGTGGGGAGAAAAGAAAATAGGATATAAATACCCAGAAGGGATTGGCAAAATCCCAGTAGAGAAAATTTATACCTTACATCACAGGAAACATCTAAGGAAATTTCGAGCTTTTGAAATTCTTTATTTGGAGAGGTGCCTGGACGTCAAGACACACATGGAGAGAGATTAAAAACTGGTAAAAGATGTGTTTCCTTGGATGAACCTAAGGACACACCTTACAAAGTCCAGTGGGGCTAAGAGTGGTAGGCAGGGCAAATGAGATCACACAACTCCCAAGGGATGAGGAGAGGTAGAAGCACCCTCACAGGGTCTTCCTTAGACTGAATGAACTTTGGCCAGGAGTTGGGACAGGTGGAGAGACCACGTGACCAGAGACCACAGGAACTAGGGAAAGTAGCTGTGGATGTCAGTCTACAGAGCCCCAGAATCAGACAGAACAAGAAATACCATAGCAGAGGGAAGTCCAGACAATGGCACTTATGTCAGACTCCCTCAGGAGGGAGATTGTTGGCAAACCAGAAGTGACTTCGTTTTCTAGAAGTTTCTAGATTAAGCATGTTACATTGTGAAAATGGGAGTTCCACAACATTGTTAAGTTCACTTACTAAAAATGAAAGACAAAATCAACTTAAATAAGTACACATCTGAATTGTGACTGCAAAATATCTAGTCTCTTATAAATATGCATCAAGGTATCTAGCAGATGAAATTTTAATTTATTCTTGTTGCTGTTGTTTTGTTACTGAGATAATGGATCACTGAAAACTTACAGGCTGCTGCCACTTCTAGCAGCAAAGATGACAAATCTCTGCAGAGCAGTACGCCCGTCCCTGAGACTGTTGATCAGGATGGCAGCAAATTATGTGGACCATCTCTTCTTCACTATATATAGCTAGAACAGAAAACCAACTCTTTTCTTTTTTTTCTTCCTTTTCATAGGGAGAATTTAAGGGAATGTGATAGCTTCTAGGAGAGAAAACACCTTTCATACAATAGTGATGCATAAAGGTATCCCTTAATGTGAATGTAAAGGCTTGTGACATTCTGGAGCCCAAGCTGTTGAAGGAGAATCTGATATTACAAAGGAAATATTGCAACTTACTGCCTGGGAGAGTAACAAATATTAAGGGATAGTCAAATTATGTATGTCTTCTTTAACTACATAAAATCTTATGAATGTATTTAAAATGAGGTTACAAAAAATTGAATCAGAAACATTAACTATGCAGCATAATCCATTAACTCAAGATTGTCTGTAATAAGATACTAAATACACTCAAGAGACTTACTCTTATACACTGGTGCTAATTAAAAGTATGATTCTATTTCTCAGTCACAGATAGGGAATCCTTTATTCCATTAACTTTACAAATTCTTAGACTCATTAAGACTTACTATAGGTACCCTGAAAAATCACTCAGCCTTCCCTCTGACTATGTGAAAAGCAGGGCAATGAAAAAGAAAATCATATCACTTGATTATATGCCAAGTGTAGAATTGTCAGGATTCTATGAAAAAATGGGTGGGGTAGAAAATGAAAAGGGGATATATATTTTTATTTTCCAAATGTTTGAAACATTGTTGTCTTGAACCAAATACACTCTGATAAGAAACGTAAACTAAATACAATGACTGTTCAGGAAACAATGCCAATAGCTAAAGGATCATAATTGCATATGGAGAATTTTCAGTGCTCTAGAAATATGTTTTAAATATTCTGCCAACATGTTTCAATTGCCAAGTCTTATAAAAATGTAGTCTTTCCTGAATATTTTGAAAAATATTTCTAATAGCTATATTCAGTAAAACCTCATTTATCTGACAACAGCTCATTCAAAATAGAGTAATTTGAAGAACTACTATGCTATAGTTGGAGAGATAGAGTTTTTCTGTTAATATTGATCGTATATTTTGAAATAAAGTTTCAAGGTTACAGAAGTATATGTAAGGAAATCAGATGGCTACTCACCAGTTGTGAAACTATGCTGTGCTTCTCCATATGCAAACATCACAAAGATCAGGACATTTTTCCTATACATTTAAATGGCTTCACAGTAAAGCCCAATCACCATGTCTGAAATAGTCACAAGGTGGTCCATTTGCTCTCAAGGTCACTAAAATAAATGGGCTGACCCTGACATTTCTACTCACATAAGAAAAAGCAGCGGGACTTAGGACTATATAATGGAGGAAAAAAATCCTTATAAATATTGCTGTATATTGTTATAATATTAAACTTTTACTTTAGTATCTTCCCCAAGACCACAAACAAATATATTTAAAATATTATTTTATAACCAGGACATGGAAGCAACCTAAGTGTCCATTGACTGATGAATGGATGAAGAAGATGTGGCACATATATACGATGGAATATTATTCAGCCATAAAAGGAAACGAAATTGAGTTATTTGTAGTGAGGTGGATGGACCTAGAGTCTGTCATACAGAGTGAAGTAAGTCAGAAAGAGAGAAACAAACACCGTATGCTAACACATATATATGCAATCTAAAAAAAAAAAAAAAAAACGTTCTGAAGAACCTAGGGGCAGGACAGGAATAAAGACGCAGACATAGAGAATGGACTTGAGGACCCGGGGAAGGGGAAGGGGAAGCTGGGACGAAGTGAGAGAGTGGCATGGACATATATACACTACCAAAAGTAAAATAGATAGCTAGTGGGAAGGAGCTGCATAACACAGGGAGATCAGCTTGGTGCTTTGTGACCACCTAGAGGGGTGGGATAGGGAGGGTGGGAGGGAGACGCAAGAGGGAGGAGATATGGGGATATATGTATATGTATGGCTGATTCACTGTGTTATTAAACAGAAACTAACACACCATTGTAGACCAATTATACTCCAATAAAGATGTTAAAAATATATATATTATTTTAAATTAACAAGTAAAAAAAGAATAAATACCATAGCTTTTCTTTTTATTTTTTAGAATTTATTTTTCTAAAGTTGTAATAAAGGCACAGGGAACAGAGTTCAAATGATATTAATGTATATACGATTAAAAGTAATTTTCTTTTTTACTTCTGCCCAGCTTTTGTCCTCCAAGGCAACTGCTATTATTAGCTTCTTGGATATCCTTCTATAGATATTCTATACACAAATAAGTATTTATATGTAGATTTTTTAACATAAATATTAGCATATGGAGCCTTTTTTTGTCTTGAATTTTTTCACTTTATATAAATGGGAGATCTTTCAATTTCATTGCATATAAAACTTCTTTATTCTTTTTTATATTTGCATAATATTCCATAGCATGGATTTACAATAATTTATTTGAACAATCCCCATTGATATACATTTTTCAGTGCTGCAAAGGCTATCCTTATACATACATTATTCTGTGCATGTGAAAGTATATCTGTAAGATAAATTCCTAGAAATTGAATTGCTCGGGCTTCCCTGGTGGCGCAGTGGTTGAGAATCCGCCTGCCGATGCAGGGGACGAGGGTTCGTGCCCCGGTCTGGGAAGATCCCACATGCCGCGGAGCGGCTGGTCCCGTGAGCCATGGCCGGAGCTAGTGGGAAGCTCTGGAGCTGCGCGTCCGGAGCCTGTGCTCCGCAAAGGGAGAGGCCACAACAGTGAGAGGCCCGCGTATCGCAAAAAAAAAAAAAAAAAAAAAAGAAAAAAAAAGAAGAAATTGAATTGCTGAGACAGAGGACATGCATTTACATTTCTATTAGATAAAGATGTATTTAATTACAATTAGATCAATTTATGCTCTCATTTAAAGTATAAAAGATCCATACTATAGGGTTTAGAACTTATTTATTGCCATTTTGAAAGTCACCTAACTGAAGACTTATTCGCCTACCACTGCAAAATTTAAAGAAAAGAAAGAAAAAAACATGAATTAGAATTGAAAGGTTTGCATGTTTCCTTTTAATAAAACCAAATATAATCTCCAAATCTGAATTTTCTTTGAATGGATAAGATGACATCATTTTTCACAAAGCCAAGTTATGTAAGACTAACAATTTTCTCCAAATTTCAGCATCATTGCAAATAAACCAAGATAAAATAACTTCAATATGAATGGAAACAGTATAATCTGTAGAAAGCTATGCAGTTCTTCATTTATATTGTAATGAGGTAGAGAATGTTAGTAATCAATTTAAGATCATTCAACAGTGGCGTAGTGGTTAAGAATCTGCCTGCCATTGCAGGGGACACGGGTTCAAGCCCTGGTCTGGTAAGATCCACATGCTGCGGAGCAACTAAGCCCGTGCGCCACAACTACTGAGCCTGCGCTCTAGAGCCTGTGTGCCACAACTACTGAAGCCCGTGCGCCTACAGCCCGTGCTTCGCAACAAGAGAAGCCACCGCTATGAGAAGCCCGCGCACTGCAAGGAAGAGCAGGCCCTGCTTGCCGCAACTAGAGAAAGCCTGCATGCAGCAATGAAGACCCAGTGCAGCCCAAAATAAATAAATTAATTTAATTTAATTTAATTTAAAAACTCTACATAAAAAAAGATCATTCAACAGACATCAAATATTTAATTCTATTTTTCCCAGTTTACTTATTTTCTCAATATTTTATCTTTTTTTCTAAAATAGGAAAACCTGGGGCTTTAGCTTCTCCAAATAAAGTACACTCTTAGAGATGAAAAGAAAAATCTTCAGCAAAACATTTCCTCTTTCAATGATTAATTCTTTTAGCAATTTTTTGGAACAAATTTGTGGACTTCTGCATAGAAACCTTTACTCTCAACTTTAATACCTGAGGAATTTCAAGACGACAACACCTGATTAAGATTTACTTATTAACAATATTTTCCTCTAAACAAAATCACATTTAAAAATTAATCAATTAAAACTGATCACGTTGATAAATACATTTTTGCCATATTATACCTTCGTATGAAGTTTTTATATTCAAAAGATCCATGTGGATGTAAAATATCCCGAACACCTTTGAGGTGTTAATATTTTTCTGTTTGTCCATTAGACATGGGAATAAATTTTCAAGCAAGGAGAAGAGAACTTCTTGAGCATTTAACTATGTGTTATGGATAAATTCCACTGCCCACAATTATGTTTATTTGCTACTTTATTTTCTCTAGGTTGGCTAACTTTCTCTTACATTTCTTTTCATATCAGTACACATTCAGAGTAGCGTTTGCTCTGATACAGCCCTATTCATTTTAACCTCATACTTGGAAGCATGAAGCATCAGAGTTAAATGAAACTCCTTGGGTGTCAAAAGTGTTCTTATAAAGAACTGCTCAACTGAAATTTATATCTCTTAGAGATTCAAGAAAAGGCATGCACAAGGCTGGCTCTCTGAGCCTCTTCAACCAGAGTCTTGTGACACTGCATGTAAAGTCTGGCAGGGGTACCAGCCTGACCTATCCTTGACCAGCGCTGGGTTGAGGGAATATCCAGGCATGACTAAATAACAGTGGCAGGAGGTCAGTTCCGCTGAGGAATTTGAATGAGGCTTTCAGTAGAAGGAGAAAGAAGGGATGCCTGGGGAAATAGTATAGAAAGAAGAGCCTGAGTTGTGTCTCCAATTTGCTTCAGATGCCTAGCTCCAAGGATCCTTGTCTGAGCAGAACCTGAAAGATTTTCATGAGACACTAAGGCATAATCATAAGGCTTCAGCATCTCATAAAATATTAATATTCCCCTCCACAGTGACTGTGTAGCCCCATTCTTGCAGTGAGGTTTCATTACATGGAAACAAATTTTTGGAAATTTCTTATAATTGGAATTATAAGTCATTAATATTCTCTAATTCATAAAAATATGTTGATGTCACTGGCTTTTACCATAGTACACGGGGCTTAGAGCATTAAAAACATTTGTCTATAATATCTTCCCACTATGATCCATAATCAGCAATGTTGTCAGCTGTCTTTCTAAAGTGAGGCCTTATTAAAGTTCTTTCCCAACATCACCTACATGATTTGGTCCTCACCTACATCATTTGGTCCTCACCACCAAGAGATAAAGTCCAAACTCCTAGAGTATTTGATATACTATTCAGAATCTGGCTCCAACTAACTTCTAAGTCACATCTCTCTCCATTCACCTATACACATTTTGCATTGTGGACATTAAACACTTCTTGAAGTTCCTCAAACATGATATTTTTTAATATAACTCTGTGCAATTGTTCTTACCAGTCTACATGGTACACTCTTATTATTTCTTTAAGGTAAATCATGTGCCACCTCTTATAAGAGGCCTCAATAATCACTATAAGAAAATTAGTAACTTCTCCCACTATGATTCCACAAATCTACTAGAGATTGTGTTAACTTGTAATTATTTTTCTATATGTGTTTACCCTTCATTAGACCATTAGTTAATTTTCAGGAATTGATTTTCATATTTGCACACCTAATGCCTACATGACATTTGGCCCGTGGTAGGTAATCAATAAATTTGAGTTTAATGGATGAATAAACAATGAATTAAATACACAAATGAAGCAAAAATACACAGATCTATAGAGTTAAATATTTTTCTTGTAGAAGGCTGCCTCATTTTTAATATAACTTTATAGAATATATATTTCTTAACACAGTATTTTTTGGCCAATATTTATATAGAAAAATTTCATTTATATCTCTAAAACTCAATATGACATCTTTAAACAAATTACATGGGAAAAAGTAATTTTCTAAATAGAATTGATAAAATGTCAAAATCACATAGATATTTTGAGAAGGAGGACAAATCTCAACAAAGGGGATATTCATCTTAGATGTTGCTGGCACTAAGACCATGTTACTCCAATGTTTTGTTTTTTTTTTAAATAAGCATTTCAATTACATTTGGTGACCTGGAAGAAATTTTTTAAATAGTTAATAGACATGTGTAAAAATTGTACTGTTATTTAAGGAACTGGGAGTGCGGGGCTGATGAGTAACTTGCTATAGAAATAAGAATGGAAAGAAGTGATCAAAGCGAAATAGTGCCAGAAGCAGAGCTTAGAAAAGAAAGGACTCAGAAAATTCAATAAAAGCAAGTAGTCATGTTAGTTGAAGCCAAATGAATTCTTCTAATCCTCAGAAGGGAAGTATAGGGTAACTCCTAAGAAAGTCTCCTTCAACTGGACCAAAATGACCAATGAGAAGCCTTTTCAGTGGAATAGCAATCCCACAATGACTTCGAAAATTAAAACTGAGAGCTACCAATTGCTAGTATATGGGAGGAACTAATGTTAATTGTAAGACAGAATGTACTAAGTAAAGGGGAAAAAGTGAGGAAAAATCTTGACATAACCTTGATTCAGTTAATGAAACATGGACTGAAAAAAAATCATATAGCATTGTAGTTAATAATCTAATTAATAGGGAGTAGTAGTAAAAAGAGGGAGAAATTTTATTTGGGACAGAAATACAAAGTTGCTACCTTTCACAAGGTAAGCTCAAAAAGAGAAAGAAATTATTTCTACCTGCTGATAGACAAAAAGTCCAAAAACCTCAGAGCTAAATCTTCAACAACATCTTTTCAGGAAACATTATGCATCCCACATAATTACTTTAGACCTCCTAGGAATTATACGTCCTGGGATATTAGTCCTGATGGAAACACAAACAGTTCAGGATCATTCTTTTTTTTTTTTTTTAATGAAAGCTTATTTATTTATTTATTTATTTATTTATTTATGTATTTTGGCTGCGTTGGGTCTTCGTTTCTGTGCGTGGGCTCTCTCTAGTTGCAGCGAGCGGGGGCCACTCTTCATCGCGGTGCGTGGGCCTCTCACTGTCGCGGCCTCTCTTGTTGCAGAGCACAGGCTCCAGACGCGCAGGCTCAGTAGTTGTGGCTCACAGGCCTAGTTGCTCCGCGGCATTTGGGATCTTCCCAGACCAGGGCTCGAACCCGTGTCCCCTGCATCGGCAGGCAGATTCTCAACCACTGCGCCACCAGGGAAGCCCCAGGATCATTCTTAAATTGTCCTCAGAGTCATCTTCATGAAGAGGAAATGAGAGAAAGTATATTTGCATGGAAGGCAAAAGAGGCTTACTGAGAAAATTAAATTTGTTTTGTTATCAATCAATTTACCACTTTTATTTAATCTCTTCTTCGTCTTTTCTGTATAAAAAAAATTCTTGCCTTCTTATTCTTAGCCTCTTTACCAGTCTTGTGTCAAGCTAATAGTAACTTTTTCAGCTCATAAAATGCTTCTGTGCCTATCAGCTATCTTGAACATCACCTAATAAGTAAAATATGATTATTTTATATCCTAACCTTTCTTCTTCCCACTCTCCATTCAAATGCTTCAATGCCTGTTGTACCAGTCTGGGTTCAGAGTATGGAAGTAGTAAGAGATATATATTAAGAGATTTACTGCAATAAAGTGGCTTACAGGATCATACGGGCTAGCTAGGCAAGTCTATATCTACAGGGCAGGCCATCAGAAACGTCAGGCTGGAACTTTCCATCATGGATTGAAGCTATTTTCCGCAGGCAGAATTCCATCTTCTTTCAGGAAAGTTTCAGGTTTTAAGGCCCTGTTTTTAAGACCTTTCAA
The DNA here is from genome assembly GCF_002837175.3 of Physeter macrocephalus. Taxonomy (NCBI): domain Eukaryota; kingdom Metazoa; phylum Chordata; class Mammalia; order Artiodactyla; family Physeteridae; genus Physeter; species Physeter macrocephalus. The sequence goes on along the minus strand of NC_041228.1, from coordinate 23,019,885 downwards.
CCTATTGAACTGTCCAACTAAGATTATTGGGGATAATCTCTTTTGCTTAAAGTCTCTTTTATTTAAAGTCAACTGACTTTAAGCACATCTAAAAAATACCTTCATAGCAACACGTAAGTTAGCACTTGATTGAATTACTGGGTACTGAAGACTAGACAAGATGATGGTCCAAAAAAACATCACGGCCCCGCCCTTGTCAACTTGGCACCCATATACATTTTTTTAAACCATACTTACTATCCAAATGAAGACAATAACAAAGTCAGGTTTCCATCTAACATGATACAGCTATCCTCCATACAACTGAAAATACATTAATACTTAACTGCAGAAGAGGATTCAAAGATCTTCCCTGATATTCACTATTCTCTTTTGATATCCTGTAACTTAAAAACTGTGATATACAATTAATGATTATTAATATATCTTATGTTAGATAATAAGGAGATAAGAGAGGGAAGAAAGCAAAATTACTTGGTTAATATATATGCAAACATATTTATAACAAAATAATCAAGAAATACTCATAATTATTACAGTCCTTGTTTCTGCAACTAGTAAAACAGTCGTTGTAGGCATTTATGACTACCTTCTTCCCCTGCCCATTTTTTATTCCCCTTTCACTCAGCAACCGCCTAAGCTGATTATGATTCTTTGCATAGCAAAGTGACCCAAACCTTGATTCATGAAGGTTCTGAACCATTAGCACTCCTGCCTGAATTGGGTTATTTTAGTTTCGCATTGACTTTAATCATAGGACATGGTAGAACTAAAATATATCCTAAGGGATCTCCAGTGTTCCAGACAAAATCTTCCATACTTCCATTTTTCAGTAGCAACTTTCCCTTGGCAATTAATATCATCCCAGACAGTACTGTAACTGCCTTCTTTGCCTGTTGATTCAAAGATGTAAAGAGGCTGGGTGACAGTCTTAACTTTCAGTCCACAATAATAATTGTGTCTCCTGGTGGAAGCATTCTTCCCAATGGAACTAAGTCCTCCAGACCATCATAGCCTAGGGTTATGAGGACTAGAAGTGAAGATTTTGCTGGTGGAACACTAGGAGTAATAGAGGGTGGAGCCACTCCCATTTCTGTGTTTTCATTCCTGGACCAGTGGATTGTGGTTAAGGGAGAAATAGCAACATATATTGGATGCTGATTCAGAGCATATGCAGCCTCCTGCAGAGTACTGCCCCAACACTGAAAATATGGCCACATAGCTGACATTGCAACAGAGTCTTTAAAATGTCATTTCACAGTTCTATCGAGAAAGCTGCTTTAGGTTGGTTGGGAACATGATAAAACCAGTGAATTCCATGAGCATAGGCCCATTGCTCCACTTCTTTTGCTGTGAAGTAAGTTCTTTGATCAGAGCAATGCTATTTAGAATATGGTGATAGAGAATAATGTATTTGGTAAGTTCAGCAATGGTATTTTTGACAGAAGCATTGTGTGCAGGGAAAGCAAATCCGTATCCAGAGTAAGTGTCTACTCTAATAAGAACAAAATTCTGCCCTTTTCATAATGGAAGTGGTCCAATGTTATCAACCTGCCATCAGCTAGCTGGCTGATCATCCCAAGAAATGCTACCATGTTGCAAACACAGTATTGGTCTCCGTTGCTGGCAGACTGGGAACTCATCAGTGACTATAGTCAGGTCAGCCTTAGTGAGTAGCAGTCCATGTTATTGAGAATAACCTGCATCTACGATGGTCCATTGGACGTGACAAGAGTGCCAGGGGAAAGAGACTGACAGGTATCCACAGAATGGATCTTCCTATCCACTGTATTATTAAAGTCTTCCTCTGTTGAGTTCACCCTCTGATGAGTATTAACAAGGGACACAAATGTCTTTATAATCTTTGCTCATTCAGAAAGAGCTATCTATAAATCTCTTTCCCAGTCTTCCTTGTTATGAATTTTCGAATTATATTTCTTCCCAGTCCCTGACCATGTAGCCAAATAATTGGTCAGAGTCCACGAATAGGCCTAGACTCATAACTTTGGCCATTTAGTCTTCCAGGCAAAATGAACAACCATGTACATTGCTCTAAGCACAGCCCACTAGGAGAGTTTCCCTTCACCACTGTCCTTCAGGAATATCCCAGAAAGGGGTGTAGTGATAGAACTGACCACTTTCAGGTGGTGCCTGCATATCATGCAGAATCATCTGTCAATCAGGCTTGAGTTTTCCCTTCCTCAGTCAATTCGTAACAGGGAATTCCCCATGAGGTCCTAGGTGCAAGCTAAAAGATAGAAGGCAATGTAGCAGGAGTATTGGCCTTGGGTATTTGGGCTACTTCTTCATGCAACTTACTTATACTTTTAAGGCATGCTCAAGTGTGATCTCTTATAACCACCTTCATATCATGGTTAGCGTACATGCCCAAATGTATGGTTTTATGGGTCAAACAACACCCAGTTCACAATGGAAAGCTCAGTCCACAAGATAATTTTGTGGCTCATGATTAAGTATTCAGTATCTACTTAAGGCCCAGGATAGATAGATAGTTGATAGATAGATAGATAGATAGATAGATAGATAGATAGATAGGTAGATAGACAGACGATAGATAGTTCAGTTCTATAGTTTCTGTTTCCCTGGAGAACCTTGACTAATACAGCCCATATGAATAAATTTAGCCTGATTCAACATTATGTTTCTTCCCCCATTACACCCTTAATATCCATTCCTACACATATTTCACAGATTTCTATCTATATAAATTGAAAATAATGCAGTTATGCAGTTTTTTTGGTACGTGGTGCAGCGCACTTCCTGGCAGGTCACACTTTGTTCCTCATCCTTTGCGAACTGTGGGGTCTTGAATCTAGTTACAGGTCTAGAAACTAAGACAGGTGGTGCAGGTAGGTCATGTGGAGAAGCAGCAGTGTTTTGTAAGGTAGCCACAGCAGAGGAGGCCATTACAGGTGCTTTAGGCTAAGGAAGACTACCCTCCTCATAAGTGAATATTTTTACATCATTTAAAAAATGTGTTAACAAATACACACACACACACAATTCATCCTCCAATTTAGCATCTTCCACATATTTCCAGTAACACACTCCTCTACTCTGAGATGTATTGGACACCTAAAATAATGACTGAATGATTATTAAACATTTTCTAATTTTTTTCATAAAGCAACTTATGTTCTACTAATTGGCAAAGAGGAAAAACAAAAGGCTCAGATGGAAACTGTGGAAGTTACTATTTTGCAAGAGTCCAAATCTAGCTATAAAATGCTTATCCTTTGAGGTGATTCATCTTTATACAAATTTACATCTCCTTTGTCCTTATGTCAGTGGTTCATTTCTTAGTTCTATCTCAATCCATCAGACTCATCACAAAACACTGTTTCTTTTATACATCAAGAACTCCCAGTTGACTTCAAAATGTATTTTTGTCTTGTTTTCACAACAAATTAATCTTTACTCTCTCTTTGATTGCACAGGGAGATTTATGTATATATATGTGTGTATATATATATATATATATATATACACACATAAAAATACATGTATATTTTTTAAGGATTTGACATAAACAAAAACAGGATAAAAAGAATTACCTTTTATTGAGAAGTTACTATATAAAAGGCACTATACTGATTATATAAAAAGAGAGAGAGCCTTCCTTCTATAAAACCCTATTGTAGAGTCTATTGTGAAAGATGAGGTTACTGTAATATTATCCCTGTCTTTAATGGAAAAGACAGATATATAGGCATATGTCATTATATGAGGGAAAATAAAGTGTTAGAATACAGATGTGAGTAGAGTGCCCTGACCATGTGTGGTACATGGAGTCCCTAGATTCCCATCCCCTGGTGCACATGCCTGTATAACCCCTTCCCCTTGAGTCTTAATCCTGAATCTGTTGACTTTGAGCTAAGCAAAAGGGAGATTATCCTAGGTGGGCCTGAGTTAATCAGATTAGCTCAGAAGTCAACTACTCAAAACAGCAACAGACACCCTCCTCTTCTGTTGGCCTTGAAGAAGCCAACCACCATGTTATGAAAAGGGTCACATGGCAGGAAATTGCAGGCCTCTCTGGAAGGTGACAGTCTCAGTCCCATAATCACAAGGAACTGAATTCTACCCACAATCTAAGTGAGCATAGATAAAGACTCTAAGCTCCAGATGAGAATGCAGCTTCTCCAGTATCTGATTTTTGACCTTGTGAAACCCTAAATGAGAATTCAGCTACACTGTGACTCAACTTCCAACCTACAGAAACTGAGATAATAAAGGGGTATTGTTTAAAGACCATGTAAGCGAAGTCTGTAATAACTTATTATATAGCAACAGAAAACTAGTAGAAAAGGAAGGGTAGGGAATTCAAAATGAATTTGCCAATGTTTCATTTTAAGACAAATTTCCAAACAGATCAGAAGCCCTTTCTAAGTGCCTTCTCTTGTGATCCTCGCTGTTACACTGACTTTAAGCATTTCCTGTCTTTCCCAAAGAGATGTGCTGCTAGGCATACCTGCCAGTGAAATAGGCAGCCAGCCAAGTCACAGAGAAGAAAGAAAGTCTCAATCCCAATGAAATCCACTGAAGGAACTGAAGAGCAAGCCAGCCTTGAGTGTTGCCACAGGCTTGCTGCTCTAGGATTTCCGAGGCCGTATTTTCATCAAGCTTTGTCTCTTTCATCACTCAGACACAAATACTATGAATTCAATAAGTCAATGCTTTCAAAGTGATTTGGGTAGATCTGTATACTACTGGAAAAAGTTTCTCTTCTGCAGAAATTCCTTAATTGGTGGGAATCACTTCTCTCTAATAATATTGTTTTCCCACTCCAAATATGGATGCCTAACTTCCTTATGTATGGACTGCAGACTTAGGTTAAATGTATTTGATTATTTACATCTTCTCAAGCTCACTTGCCTAGGAAAGCATTCTTGTCTTAGTGGACACTTGCAATTGCTTTGCTTACACAAATGAACATAACTACAAGTTGACATGTGGTGATATTTAATTTTAAAAGCACCATATATTCCAATGGAATACTAAAATCCATGTTATTTCTGCATTAATTTTAAGTCAAATCATTAAATTCCACTAATGATTTTTCAGTAGTTGCCATCATTCATTCAAACAGTGCTGTCCAATAGTCACTACTAGACATGTGACTAGTTAAATCTCTATTTAAATTAAGCAATACCAAAAATGAATTGCCTCACTCTCGTTAGCTACATTTCAAATGCTCAATAGCCTCATGTGGCTAATCTCTGCTATGTTGGACAGTACAGATTATAGAACATTTCCATCATTTCAGAAAGTGCTATTGGACAGTGCTGAATTAAGCCCAGATCCTCAGGCATTCTGTTAAAGCCTTTCAAGTTTTATCCCCTCTATGTTTTTATATCTAACTTCCCTCTTCCTGCCACATCTAGCCAGTACTCTAACCATTATAAATTACTTCCCTTTCGCAAATCAGATATTATTTAACTTTTGTCCATATCACTCTCATGGTCATTAACATCATTTATTCCCTGGTCCAATTGATGAATTTCTGCTAATCCTTTAAAACTCAGCCCCACTATCACCTCCAGTGAAACACCTTTCTTGATATCCTCAAGCACAGATAAATGTTTTCTCCTCTGACCTCCCATGATGTCCTATTCACACCTTGATTATAGCAAAGCTTATATGAGTGTAATTCATTCACATGGGTTTGTCCTCTAATTGATCACGAACCTCCAGAGGAAAGGGACCTTATTCTTTTCACCTTTATATCCCTCCATACCAAGTATGTAATAGGTACTAAATACCTCATTATATATCCATTCATATGCTTATTTTCCTCATACTGTTTCCTGACTGAGTGACTTGGGGCAATAACTTTATTTACTGGTTACAGAAAGGAACCAAAAATAATCCATATGTGATTAATCAAAAGCTGACCGTATAAGAAGGAAGCTATGGTAAGAGGAAAGGTAGAGCAAGAAGCTACCTTAAAAAAAAGAAGTATGATTTGGCAGATAGTGAAACAAGTGAATAACTTACTCAATGAGAAGGTAAAAGTATCCTTGAAACTCTATAAAATCAGACTCTCATATGTAGAAAACTGACTATACACACACACACACACACACACACACACACACACACACACACACACATATATAATTTGCAGTTCCATGGTTCTTGGCTCCCAAAGAAAGTGGTAGGTAATCAGAAAATTCACTGAGGCCGCTGACTTTTCCTTTATTATTTGGTGGGGTGAGCGAAGGGACAGCTTTCCAGTGCATTGTAATTCTTTCACTATATAGGTAACCAGCCTCAATTTATAATATATTCACTTGGATATTTTCTTAAATTCTAATTATACTATTCTCTATTATGTTGTTCTGTCTCATTCTAGAAGGTGGTTAATTGTAAAAAGAGAAACTAAGATGTGCTACTAGTAAATGTTGCACTTATGAATAAAAATATTGTTTCACTGTCTCGATGTGAGTCATATTTTTTGTTTGTTTTAAAAAATCAAAATGCTCTAGTAGCTCCCTGTGGCAAAAGCAGAAGAGCTCTACAGATTTTAGTCTAGCTGCCTGCCATCAGTCACAGTGCTGGAAAGGCCCTCTAGCACACAAGACCATCTGAGTGACGCAGAAGAGTCCTTTTCAAGGGTCTTGGAACATGCAATCACTTGGCTGCCATCAGACATTTCTCGAGGAAAGGAATCCTCAAGTCCAATAGACCAGAGGGTCTTCTGGCTCTGCCAAGAAGAGTGACAGAGGCTGTAAAACTGTCTGCTCTCCTCCTCTGCTAAATGTCTTGCCAGGAATCACACAGACTGAGAGCTGTTGAAAATACGGCTGCTTTATTTCAAAATGCACCCTGAAAGACAGGTTGCTGCCTACTCTCTTGCGCCATCTACTGGAGTTTACTAAAAACACTGATCTAGTTAACACTTCGGAAAATTACATTCCGGAGTAACTTCCATTCCCTTATTGTTTCCCCTTAATCATTAAATCCTCAGGGAGCAATGCGTCTGACTGCCTGAAATGTGAATTTGTTTGCTGAATACTGTTTTTAAAGAAAAAAGCAATGGGCCAGCTGAATAAAGCAAAGTCCATTCTGAACACATATCTGCTTTCTAAGTTCTCCTTCAGAATAACTTGTGCCTTTTACTGTTTTCTCCAGAACTCTCCTCCTTTTCTATATTTACCTTATAATTCGTGGTAATTATATCAGTAACTTGCAGTAGAGGAAGGGGTCCAGGATTTGAAGTCAGAGGATAAAAATCCAGTTCTCATCTGCCTGCCTTAATACCAGAGATACACTGGTGTTCTTTGTGTCCAGAACAGATGCTCTTACTTATGGGGACTCCATTAAAAACTCTGGTGTGACAAAAGAGGTGCTCTGTAATATCCCTACTATCCCTAAGTATGGGACACCCACCCTCATTTTTGACCCCTACCGCTCTCTCCTGTTTGCCCCTTGCACTTGCCCATAATCTTTTGCAAAATTATTATTGAATAAACTTTATTTCTTAGAGCCATTTAAGGTTTACAGAAAAAATGAACAAAGTACGGAAAGTTCCTGTATACCTCATCTCCTCCAACCCGTTCACAGTTTCCTTTATTATTAACAGTTTGCATTCGTGTCATATATTTGTTATCACATATGAACCAATATCATTGATGAACACTATTATTAACTAAAGTCCATAGTTTACATTAGGGTTCACTCTGTGTTATACAGTTCTCTGGATCTTGTCAAATTCATAATGTCATGTATCCACATTACAGTAGCATACAGCAGCTGTCCCCAACCTTTTTGGCACCAGGGACCAGTTTCATGGAAGACAATTTTTCCATGGACCAAGAGCCAGGGGGATGGTCTGGGGATGATTCAAGCGCATTACATTTATTGTGCACTTTATTTCTTTTATTATTACATTGTAATATATAATGAAACAATTATACAACTCACCATAATGCTGACAGGAAGGGGAGCTCAGGCGGTAATGTGAGTGATGGGGAGCGGCTGTAAATACAGATGAAGCTTCTCTCGCTTGCCGCTGACCTCCTGCTGTGCGGCCCGGTTCCTAACAGGCCATGGACCAGTAGTGGTCCGTGGCCCAGGGGTTGGGGACCCTTGGCATACAGAATAGTGTCACTGCCCTAAAATCCCCGTAAAATCCACTTATTTATTCCCTCCATCATTGATGACCACTGATCTTTTTACTGTATAGTTTTGCCTTTCCCAGAATGTCACACAATTGGAATCATAAAGTATGCAGGCTTTGCAGATTGGCTCCTTTCACTTAGCAATTTCCAGTTAAGGTTCTTCTATGTCTTTTTGTGACTTGATAGCTCATTTCTTTTTATCAGTGAATAAATATTGCATGGTCTGGATGTACCACAGTTTGCTTATCCATTCATCTATTGGAGGTCGTTGGGTTGCTTCCAAGTTTGGGCACTTATGAATAGAGCTCCTTTAAACATTTGTATGCAAGATTTTTATGAACGTAAGTTTTCAACTCTCTTGGGTAAATACCTAGCGGCATGTTGCTGGATTGTGTGGTAAAACTACGTTTAGCTTTGTAGGAAACTTCTAAACATTCTTCCAAAGTGATTGTGCCACCAGCAATGAGTAAGACTTCCGGTTGCTGTATATCCTCATTAGCATTTGGTATTGTCACTGTTTGTATCTTACCCATTCTGTAGGTATATAGGAACTTGTTATTTTCATTCCCTTTTCTAATGGCTCTCTGAGCTTCACTGTGATCTCTCCACTGCTGCCTGCTCTTGAGGGCCCTATAAGAATAAGAGCCTCATAATGAAAGTATCTGCCTTTGTCTATTTCCATATCTCCAGTGACTGCAAGGCTTGGCAAGTAGAAGGTCCCACACATTGAATGCAATCTCCTGACTCCAATTTTTCCTTCCCAAATGTCCTTGGAACCAGTCTCTGTCCAGCCATATCACTCTGAGCACCTCATTTTGTGGTGATATGACCTTGTGCAAGTCACATAATCTCTCTGAATAGCTACTTATTTACTTATCTAAAAATGTAATTTTCAATAAGCTCCATGACAGTCATAAAGAATTTTGGTAAAGATGAAATGAGTCAACTATGAAGCTGTTTTGTATGATACACAATATAAAAGTCAATTCTTTCTTTTTCAAAGAAACTTTATTGGAGCATATTTGATTTACAATGTTGTGTTACTTTCTGCTGTACAGCAGAGTGAATCAGTTATACATATAGTCACTCTTTTTTAGATTCTTTTCCCATATTGGTCATTACAGAGTACTGAGTAGAGCTGGGCACACATATTGTGAAACCACCTAATTCAGGAAGCACAAAGAAATCACTTGCTTCAAAATGTCTTCCTCCCCTCTGTTCTGGAGTACATTATATTATAGACACACACACAACACACACATGTACAAACATGTGCATAAAACTAGTATCTGAATTGAATAGATAACCAAATCATAGTAATATTTGAGAATGTGTCCACATAAATTATAGTACCCACCAAATATTTGCTCCTGAATATAATGTATAGACAATTATTGTAAATTCAAAAAGTCAAGTTTATTATTTATTCTTTTAGTTATTTTGTGTGAACGATTCCCCAAATATCTGATTATAATGAAAGGAGTTGATGTGGACAATGTGGCGTTGGTGTTTGGTAACACTAGAAAGTGGTAATCAACAATGCTTAAATATTGCTACTCTGACATACGAAGCAAGTGAAACTATGTTTCCTATATTCCAGAGACTGGTATAATATTGTCCAAAGCCATTAGGATCTGAGATGAAGATAACCATACGATTGTTTTCTGGACCATAGTCACTTCAAATATGGGAATTACTATGTAACTTACCACTCTTCAAACTCACAGGTATTTGGGCCATGAAATGTTTGGTTTATGTATCTTAATAATATACAAACTGACCTAGATTTGCAAGAGATCCTGCCTCTAAGAATATTAGGAAAAGAGGAGCTATTGAATTAATGCTTCAAAGAAGCTGACTTACCAACAAATATTTACTAAGTATCTACAATGTCTCAGGCATTGCACTTTCTCAGTTTTTGTCTTAAAAAAAATCTCTACTTTGCCAACGTTATTGAAGGATAGTTTCAATGGATTATCAGTTATTTCATTTCTTTTATAATATGTCTCTGACTTCTATATGTCTTTTCAGAAGTCAAATATTAATCCACACACCACTCTTCGAAGGTAATCTGTATTTTTTGCTCTGGGTGAGTTTTAAGATTGTTCACTTTGTCTCTGATATGCTGAAATTTCATTTTAATGTGACTGAGGTTGAAATAATTATTATTTCAAGTCCTCTTTGAAATCCATGGGGAATCTTAAATCTGTTTCTTTCTCAGTTCAGATAGTTCAATAAAGTTTTATTCATTATGTTTTTATGTATTACCTCTTCTCCATTCTCTCCACCTTCTACTGGAAAACCAATTAATCATACCACTTAATCTTCCTTTGTCTTCTAACCTGTTCTACATATTTTCCATCTTTAAATTTTTCTGTGTTAACTTAAAGATAATTTTTTTCTAACTAATCTTTCAGTTCCTCTTCTCTCTTCAACTTAGTCCTCTTTTAAAATTATCCATTGAGATTATACTTTCATTTATTGCATTTTTTATTTCAAGAAGTTCTCTATTTTTTTAGATTTCCTTTTTTTCTTATTTATTTTTATTGAATTACAGTTAATTTACAATTTTGTGTTAGTTTCAAGTGTACAGCAAAGTGATTCAGTTATACGTATGTGTGTGTGTATATATATATATTATATATATAATATATATATACACACACACATATTCTTTTTCAGATTCTTTTCCATTATAGGTTATTAGAAGATATTGAGTGTAGTTCCCTGTGCTATGCAGCAGGTCCCTGTTGTTTATCTATTTTATGTATAGTAGTGCGTATATGTTAATCCCAAACTCCTAATTTATCTCTCCCCCTGTCCCTGCTATCCCCTTTGGTAACCATAAGTTTGTTTTCTATGTCTGCAAATCTATTTCTGTTTCATAAATAAGTTCATTTGTATCTTTTTTTTTAGATTATACATATAAGTGATATAATATATTTGTCTTTCTCTGTCTGACTTACTTCACATAATATGGTAATCTCTAAGTCCATCCATGTTGCTGCAAATAGCATTCTTTCATTCTTTTTTATGTCTGAGTAATATTCCATTATATATTTATACCACATCTTCTTTAACAATTCATCTTTCAATGGACATGTAGGTTGCTTCCATGTCTTGGCTATTGTAAATAGTGCTGCTATGAACATTGGGGTGCATGTATCTTTTTGAATTAGAGTTTTCTCCAGATATACACCCAGGAGTGGGGTTGCAGGATCCTATGGTAGCTCTATTTTTAGTTTTTTAAGAAATCTCCATACTGTTCTCCATAGCGGTTGTACCAATTTACATTCCCACCAACAGTGTAGGAAAGTTCCTTTTTCTCCATACCCTCTCCAGTATTTATTATTTGTAGACTTTTTAATGATGGCCATTCTGACTGGTGTGAGGTGATACCTCATTGTAGTTTTGATTTGCATTTCTCTAGTAGTTAGTGATATTGAACATCTTTTCATGCGCCTGTTGGATAGAAGTTCTCTGTTTTTTTTAAAAAAAAAACTCTTTTGGCCATTTTTTCACTTTTCTACATGTATATATTTACCCAGGAGTGGGGTTGCAGGATCATATGGTAGCTCAATTTTTAGTTTTTTAAGAAATCTCCATACTGTTCTCCATAGAGGTTGTACCAATTTACATTCCCACCAACAGTGTAGTTCAGGCTTATCTTTTTATTTTTTAAGCACATTTAAGTATATTTTATACTCTGTCTCTGAAAATTACAATATCTCTAATCTTTGTGGCTATGTTTCTGTCATCTATTGTTTTTGCTGATTCTGACATGTAATGCTATGAATCCTTATATGCTTGATATTTTCAACTGTGTGCTGCTCATGGTCTTGAAAATTTACAGATGTGGATATTTTGAAAATTTTAAAAAGGGAATCCTTTTCTACAGATTTGCATTGGTTTCTTGCAGACACCTAGGGGCGCTACTACTCTGTGATCGCTTTGAAATGTATTCACAGTTTGTAGGTTATTTTATAACTACCAGATGATATTAATCTGAGCTACATATCTTTTATTCAAGTTGGTTATAATTATCATTTCTTAGGGCTTCCCCCACACTCTGTTCTACACATTTCTAAGGCAACTTTCCCTAATGGTCAGGGGATGGAAGGGAGATTCATTTCTCATTTACTATTACTCTAATGCTGTAGTTCTCTGAAGCCCTAGCTTAATGTAGGAAAAATCTCTTATCAGATTTGTGTGGTTGACAGATTTTGGGCTTTAACTTCTATTCCCCTCATGTTTAAGCCATCAAAACTAAAGTACAAATTAGCCTTGATTAATAATTGCATCTCAGGCAAAAACAATTTCAGTACTCCTTTACCTCTTGCACTCCAGATTTTCTTGGACTTTGGCTTGGTAATTCCTTACTATCTCATAAGATTTTTGATGGTTTTTGAAAGGTAGTCATAAAATATTTTATCCAGCATCTGTTGTTGGTTTCAATGGGAGTACTGGTTTGACTAACCCTACCTGCTATAACCCTGGAAAGAGAACAAGACATGCAACATTTTCTAAACAAATTGCTTAAATTGAGTTTGAGTCTAAGTCTGATTCAAAGTGGAACAGGACGCTTTGTGAAAACAAACCTGACCAGAAAGTATATTCATGAACCTACCCCAGGGTCTCAGAAATAGTGATACTATTATTCTGTAATAAATATGTACTGGCAAGAATTTTGTAGTGTGCTTTTCAGGGACTCAAAGTACAACTGAAAACTGAATTTAAAAAATCAACACTGTACTTGAAGAGAAATTTTTGCAATTGTGGATAGAAAACAAAGTGTGTCTATCGAACAATAATAAAGTGTCTTATTCAAAGAAATGACAATTCAACCTAAGCTGTAGTGGTACAAGAATGGGATGGAATAAAGAGAAGACTATTAAAACACTGCTAATAATTAAAGAAGATAAATTGGAGACATTGAAACCAGTCCTGACAGAAGTTCTTTGTTTCATAACTAAAGATTTTACCAATTTCATAATGATGAAACATTACAATTTCACTCTATATCATTCACAAGTTTAATTTCATTATATAATTCTACCCTAATTAATTTAAAGTAAATTATGTATAACTCCCTTACTATAATTTGAGTGCAGTCATTTTTTTTACACATCTTTTTGTAGTCTATATAACATCTCAAGTTAAAGAGTATCCAGGAAATATCACAGGTAGATGTCTGGATCTAAAGAGCTGTACTTTTTTCAGAATGTTATCAAGTCGGGCTCTTTTTCTGGCTGTCTATCTACAAAAGTAAGATACAGATATAGAAAGGACAATAAATGTTCAATATTTCTTTGTTTGTTTTGTTTTATTTTCTGGACAGGAGCATAGGAAATTGATTCCCCAGCAGAAATATCTGTACTTTGGAAGTTCTGTAATTATGTAATGTACACATTTCTTTCTATTTATCTCTGTTTTTTTAAAATTCTATTATCTAAATTTTGACCTCCATAAGACTGCATATCAAAAGCTTAATCATAACATTTCAAGTTAAAATGGTCTTATGGAAACCTTCATTACCTGAAAGGCTTTGTCATCTACTTTCTTGATCAAAATAGGTAGTGACCTGTAAAGCAGCCAAGAAATTTATATTCGGAGTGCTTTCTCCTGATGGATGAAGGAGCAGGCAAAGATTCTTCCTGGTAAAGTGTGGGCGGATAATTTTATGTGACAGACTCATTATGAATGAGGCAATATGAGCATGAAGTAGTTCACAGCACTTACTTCTATCAAGTTCTGCTGATTAAAAAAGCAAGGTGTGGTTCAAAAATATTTGAGTCTCCAATAATTTTTGGCTTCTCTGTAAGTCAGACTACACAAGAATACCCTAGAGGTTCTGGACAGGAAGCCATGTCATCATTGGCAAGAAGGCTTCTAGAATTGGCCCCAGTTGGTTTAACTGAGCCTTCCAATGCAGCATGAAGGATGGAACTGGTGCATGTAATGGCATGAAGCCTTATATATTAAAACTGAATATCACTCAAAGCAATTGTAAGTTTTATCAGAAATCCTAGACACAGGCATCTTTTCAAAAGCTCAAACATTGAAAGGATCTTTTATAATATTGCATACCGTATAACAAACATTGTTGTCATCAGCAGGTTTGGATCTTCTGGAAGTCTGCATTCTGTCAAGGCTTTTGGCAGAGATTCAGGTAGAGAAACATTTACTTTAAAATGATTAATGATTCCCAACTCTATTTTGCCAAGGACCAAGCTTTTTGTCCTCTCTTTTTAGTCATTGATCCTGAAACACTTCTGCAACTTACTCAGCTTTCAAATTAACATATATACTTTGAAAAATACACATACTTGATTAGATCTTTCTTTTCCCTGGAAACTGATCATAGCAGGCTCTGGGACAAGCACTATGTACATATCTATTTCATTAGTATTATTATTTGAATGGAGTAATTTAATTATTCTAAACCACATTCATGGGCCAACTGGTGAAGCCAGGATTCCATGTTATGACCTTGATTGGATAGGGTTTTAATAATACAGTTATTGTAACAGTGTGTATGTATTATACAGCAATACCATTAAACTATTTCACTATAAACAATAGAATAATCTAAGACTCTTTTTTTTCCAGTACATGTGACCTGCAGCTAAGAAGTCAAAATCTCAGATGGTTATAAATATAAACTTTGTTATAATTCATTTATACTAGTATTGAAATATACTTTAAAACTTTCAGGCAAGTGAAAATTTTTGCTTCATGTCTCTATCAGATGTGCTTTGCTGTGAGGGAAAGTTTTCTCTCTCCCTTTAGGTAAGGGAAGAAGGGGGTCAGAAGTATTGTGTTGTCAGGTGTTAGTGTGTGTGCGTGTGTTTTTCTTAATATGACCAGTTAGTGAAATAATGTAATTAATTAACAATTTACTACACTTACATTTAAATACATGTTTAAGTCTAAAGTTTTAAAATAGTTTAATTTTTGTTTGGGTTGGGCAGAAAAAAATTAAATAATAGGAAATTATTTTGGAGTCAAACTTTCTCATCAGCTTTTATTTGTAGGAAAAAAGATTGGTCAGGGGAGATAATTTACTGGACATCCACAAACTTGAAAAACTTGATGGGAAAACTTACTTAACACCAAGGAAGAGACAATCCATGCTCGGCTCAAATGTGGTACAATTTGCAACTCCTAGTGGGAGGAGGCAACATATCCAAACTTTTCCAAGAATCAATAAAATTAACAATTTTTCCATGATGATGATTACATTATACAATTAAGAATTATAAAAACTCTTAATCTTTATTGTCTTTTGACTTGTACTTATATTATAAAAAGTGATTTTTAAAATCAAAAACTATTGAAAATAAAATCTTGAAATCTTCCCCATACAAAATTCTCACATCCATGAATGAATACAGGTATTCTTATAAATTAACCATTACTGGATTTCTCTGGTTGTAATATGTTGTAGTTGTTGTAGTGTTTACTGGTTGTAGTGTGTTTTCACTTCCTATATCATTCAACAAGTATCTATTAAGTACCTGTGTGTACCAAACGCTGTTCTAGATGTGGGAATTTGACAATGAACAAACATACAAAACTCCTATGTCAAGATTTATAGCAGGGATCCACAATCTATGGCCCCTTAGTGAAACCTGAGCCCCTGCTCTTTTTAAAATACATTTATTAAGGTATAATTAATACATAAATAATAGCACATAATTAAAATGTATAATTTGATGAATTTGAACATATGCAAACATCCATGATATCATCACCTCAATCAAGGTAATAGACATATCCAGCTGCTGTCAAACTTTCCTTGTGCCCCATTGTTTTTGCTTGATTTTGTTGTTGTTGTTGTTGGAAGAGGACTTAACATGAATTCTAACTTCTGAACAAATGTTGAAGCTTACAACACTATATCGTTAACTATAAGGCACTATGTTGTACAGCAGATTTCTAGAACTTGTTCATCTAGCATAAGTGAAACTTTATATCCATTGAATGATGCCTCACTTCCCCTTCCCCTCAGCCCCCAGCAGCCACTATTGTTTTCTCTATTTCTATGAGTTGGACTATTTTAGATGCTTCATACAAGTGGAATCTTACAGTATTTGTCCTTCTGTTGTGCAAATTGCAGATTCCCATCTTTTTTAAGGCTGAATAATATTCCATTGTATGTATATACCACATTTTCTTTATCCATTTATCTGTCAATGTTCAGTTGGGTCATTTCTATACCTTAGCAATTGTAAACAGTGCTGCAATTAACTTGGGAGTGTAGATATCTCTTTAAGATCCTGATTTCAATTCTTTTGGTTATATATCCAGAAGTAGGATTGCTAGATTTTATGGTAGTTCTATTTTTCATTTTTTGAGGAAGCCCTATTTTCCACAGATGGTACAGTATTTGACATTCCCACCAACAACATACAGGGCTCAAATTTCTCCACATGCTCATCAACACTTATCCTTTGTTTTTTGGGGTAATAGCCATCCCAACAGGTATGAATGGTATCTCATTGTAGTTTTACACTTCCCTGACAATTAATGATGTTTTTTCATACACCTGTTAGCCATTTGTATGTCTTCCTTGGAGAAACATCTGTTCAAGTCCATTGTCCATTTTTAATAGAGTTATTTCTTTTTTGCTATTGGGTTGTAGGAGTTCCTTATAT
The DNA here is from genome assembly GCF_002837175.3 of Physeter macrocephalus. NCBI lineage: Eukaryota > Metazoa > Chordata > Mammalia > Artiodactyla > Physeteridae > Physeter > Physeter macrocephalus. The sequence goes on along the minus strand of NC_041228.1, from coordinate 23,003,084 downwards.
ATTTTTAAAATTAACTCCTTATCAGATGTATGATTTGCAAATACTTTCTCCCATTCACTAGGTTGATTTTCATTCTGTTGGTTGTTTCCTTCGCTATGCAGAAGCTTTTTAGTTCAATGTAATCCCACTTGTCTAATTTTGCTTTTGTTGCCTGTGCTTTTGGTATAATATCCAAAAATCACTGCTAAGATCTAAGTAAAAAGCCTTTTGCCCTGGTTTCTTCTAAGAGTTTTAGGTTCAGGTGTTATGTTTAGTCTTTAATTTTTTTGAGATAATTTTTGTACACGGTATAAGATAACAATTTGATTACATTTTTTTCTTTTCCATGTAGATATTTAGTTTTCTCATCACCATTTGTTGAAAAGAGCATCCTTTCCCATTGTGAGTTCTTGGTGCACTTGTCAAAGATCAGTTGACTTTATATGCATGGGTTTATTTATGGGTTCTCTAGTCTGTTTCATTGGTCTATATGTCAGCCTTCATGCCAGTACTATACTATTTTAATTAGTATAGCTTTGTAATATATTTTAAAATCAGGATGTGTGATGCTTCAAGCTTTGTTTTGCTTTCAGTATTGCATTGACTATTCAAAGTCTTCTATGGTTCCATATTGAATTTTAGAATATTTTTGCAAAAAATGTCGCTGGTTCCATATTGAATTTTAGAATATTTTTGCAAAAAATGTCGACATTTTTGCAAAAAATGTCGCAAAGCAATTGTAGATTGCTTTGGGTTATATGGACATTTTAACAATATTAAGTTTTCTAATCCATAAACATGGGATGTCCTTCCACTTGTTTGTGTCTCCTTTAATTATTTTCATCAATGTTTTTCAGTTTTCAGTGTATAAGTCTTGCAATTTATTACAATTGAGTATGATGTTAGCTGTGGACTTATATATGGCCTTTATCATATTGAGGTTCATAGCATCTATGCTTAGCATTTTTTTGTGGAAAAGTGTTGAATTTTATCAAAGTATTTTTCTGCAACTATTGAGATAATCCTGTGATTTTTATCCTTCTTTCTGTTACTGTAGTGTGTCACATTTATTGCTTTGTGTATGTTGAAACACTCTTGCTTCTCAAAGATAAACATCACTTGATCACAATGTATGATACTTTTAATGTGCTGTTGTTTTGGTTTGGTAGTATTTTGTTGAGGATTTTTGTATCTATGTTCATCAGGAATATTGGCTTGTAATTTTTTTCTTTTGTGTGGTAGTGGTTTTGTCTGGCTTTGATATCAGGGTAGTTCTGGCCTAACAAAATGAGTTTGGAAGTATTCCCTCTTCTTCAGTTTTTTGGAGGAGTTTGAGAAGAATTGGCATTAATTCTTTAAATGCTTGGTAGAATTTACTAGTGAAGCCATCTGGTCCAGGGTTTTTAGTTGTTGGAAGGCTTTTATTACTGATTAAATCTCCTTACTCATTACTCCTCTGTTCAGACTTCCTTTTTCTTCATGATTCAGACTTGGTAGTTTGTATGTATCTAGCAATTTATACTTTTCCTCTAGATTATCCAGTTTGTTGGTGAAAATTTCATAGTAGCCACCTATAATTCTTCTTATTTCTGTGGCATCAATTGTAATGTCTATTCTCTCATTTCTGATTTTATTAATTTGAGGGTTTTCTTTTTTTCTTGGTTAGTCTAGCTAAAGATTTGTCAATTTCTTTCTCTTTTTCAGAAACCACTCTAGGTTTCATTTATCTTTTCTACTGTATTCATGGTCCCTATTTCATTTATTTCTACTCTAATACATATTATTTCCTTGCTTCTGCTAACTTTGGGCTTTGTTTGTTCTTCTTATAGTTCCTTGAGCTTTACATTTAAGTTGTTCTTTTGAGATCTTTCTTTTTCAGTGTGTCTGTTTATTGCTATAAACTTCCCTTTTAATATTGATTTTGCTGCATCCCAAAAGTTTTGGCATGTGGTTTTTTCATTTTCATTTGTCTTAAGGTATTTTTCTGATTTCTCATTTGATTTCTTCTTTAACCCATTGGTTGTTCAGGAATGTATTGTTTAATATTAATATATTTGCATATTTTCTCATTTACCTTCTCTTATTGATTTCTAATATCATACCATTGTGGTTGGAAAAAATACTTGATATGATTTCAGTCTCTTTAAATTTGTTAAGATTTGTTTTGTGACCTAACATGGGATCTATCCTGGACAATGTTTCATGTATATTTGAAAAAAGAAAATGTGTATTCTACTGCTATTGGGTGGAATATTCTGAATATGTCTGTTAGGTTCATTTGAGCTACAGTTTTGTTCAAGTCCCCTTTTTCCCTACTGATTTTCTGCCAGATGTTCTATCCATTATTGAAAATTGGGTACTGAAATCTCCCACAATTATTGGATTGCTATGAATTTCTCCCTTGAGTTCCTATAATTTTTGCTGTATATATTTTGGGGCTCTGATGTTGGGTGCATATATATTATAATTGTCATATATTCCTGATGAATTGATCCTTTTATTATTATAAAATGTTCTTCTTTGTCCCTTTTGACAGTTTTTGACTTAAAGCCTATTTTGTCTGATATAAATATAGCCACCTCTGTTCTCTTTTGGTTACTGTTTACATTAAGTATCTTTTCCCATCCCTTCACTTTCAGACTATGTGTGTCCTTAATTCTAAAATAAGTCCCATTGTAGGCAGCATGTTGTTGGGTCTTGTTTTATTATCCATCAGTCATGCTATGCCTTTTGATTGAGGAGTGTAATTCACTTAATCCAATTACTTTTAAAAGTAATTTTTCATAGGGGAAAACCTTACTATTGCTATTTGGGGTTTTGTCCGTTTTGCAGTTTTTTGTTCTCTTTTCCTTCTCTTGCTATCTTCTTTTGTGTTACTTCATTTCCTGTAATCATATTCTTTGATTTCTTTCTCTTCTTTTTTGGTGCATATTTGCATGTATTTTTTGTACCATAAGGTACATTTTTATGTACCTTGAGGCTGACATAAAATATCTTACAGTTATAGCAGTCTATTTTAAGTCAATAACGATTTAACCTCATTTGCATACAATAGCTCTATTCTTTTATTTCTCCTGCCCAATACACTCTACATTATTGATGTCACAATTTATATCTTTTTATATTGTGAATCCATTAACAAATTTTTGTAGCTATAGTCATTTTTAATATTTTTGTTTTTAACTTTATTGTTAAATTAAAAATGATTTACACACCACCATTATAGAATTATAGTATTTTATATTTGTTTTTATATTTACCATTACCAGGGTTTTATACTTTCATGTACTTTTGTATTGCTGTTTAGTATCACTTTATTGCAATTTGAAAAACTCCCTTTAGCATTTCTTGTAAAACAGATTAGTAGTGATGAACTCCCTAAGCTTTTGTTTGTCTGGGAAAGTCTTTATCTCTACTTCATTTTTGGAGAACCATTTTGATATGTATAGTAATCTTGTTTGGATTTTTTTGTTAATTCAGCACTTTGAATATATCATCCTACTCCCTTCTGGCCCACAAGGTTTCTGCTGAGAAATCTGCTCATAGTCTTATGGGGACTCCCTTTTATGTGATGAGTTTTTTTCTCTACTGTTTTCAAAATTTATTCTTTGTTTTTGAATTTGTCAATTAGATTATAATGTGTCTCAGCATAGACTTACTTAGATTTATTCTATTTGATGTACTTTGTGCTTCATGAATCTGAATGTCTATTTCACTCCCCAGTTTGGGAAGTTTGGGGCTATTATTTCTTTAAATAAGCTTTCAAATAACAGTGGCGTACAGAGTGGTAGCAAACAGACTTCTTATGAGATGCAACACTGATCTCATCACCCTTTTAATTAAAATTGCATGACTTATAGCTCTTTTAGATCTGGGTCCAGCCCACCTTTTCAACCCCCTCTCTCCCCAACACTTCTCTCTCCATCCTTCGAAGCATAAACACTGGTTATCCTGGAAAATTTGTATCTTAAGACCTAAAATATTCTCAACTTCTTCACAAATGCTTACAATGGCTTTGCTCAGCTGACTAGTTGATACATTAGCAGATTCCCTCTTCCCAAGGAATCATCTATGTTCTTCTATGGCACCAGCATTTCTCGCTATCAATTATCACAGTGTATTCATTCATTCCCCTGGCAATATTGAGCACCTAGTATAAGCAAGCATTATCCTAGTCGATGCATAGATATTACTCTTATCCTTTGAAACTTCAATATCTAATAGCATGTCAGAAATGTCAGCCTACTTACTTCTTACCTCTCATTCTTATCTCTCAGTCTTCTCTGTGATTGGGATTCAGAAAGAGCTATTTATAATATAAGCACAATTTAAGACAATAAAGTTTAAGAGTTTTATAATTTTTAATTGTACAAAGTGATCATCATTTTCTTAGTTTGATAGGTGCTTTAGAAAGCACTCAATTCATCTCTAAGCACAGAGTTAGCTAATAGAAATATGATTTCTGAATGAATAATGAAATAGATGGTCACCAAACACCTCCTTGGATCTGAGTTGTCCATTTTATATTTTTCTTGTCTTTTGGTAGTCTATCCTTGATGATAAAGAGACACCTCCAAGGAGCCATTGCTCTTCTAAAATTTCAAGGCTGCAGGTGCAGTTCTATAGTACAATAAGACGTCCCTATATCACACATTTAATTAACATACCTGAGACCCTCTAGTATAGGAGATACATATTCCTCAGAGACTCTGCTCCTCCAGGAAATAATGCTTGATCTGTTTTTCCTAAGACTACCTGTTTCTCAGCAATTTTATTTCTCTTGTTATCTTGTTTTTTGGCAGAAAAAAAAAACTGTTGTGTTTTTTGAAGATAGTGACCAAAAAAACTCTTTAAAAAGATATTCGGGGGCTTCCCTGGTGGTGCAGTGGTTGCGCGTCCGCCTGCCGATGCAGAAAAAAAAAAAAAAAAAAGATATTCGAAGGGCCATCATCAAAAACAGTCCTCTAATAAATTGTTGATATCACATAACAGATTCCTAGCAAACATGATATTTTGGCCATGTATGAACAAATAAAACTAGAATAAGGGAAAATATGTAAAAAAAAAATTTTCTTTTTCTTATTAACTAGAACTTTGAATGCACTGAGTTGTAACATACTGATTTAACATTAGCCTCATACTAGACTCTTTATGAAGCAGAAAACAGGACCAATTCTGTGATCTCACACATGGCATCCTTTTAAAATCCTAGAGCAATGGGTGAGGTCTTAAAGTAGAAACCCAAGAAATGAAACCATATGCAAACTGCATCACCTCCGTGTAGGTCATCTATCTTCTGGTGTTTTTATGTCTGCTTTATTACCAGTTTTATTTAGGTTGCAGAACCACTGGGTTGAGGCCACATCTGTCTTTGTGTTGTGGAGAGTTCTTCACACATTATAAGTACTTAGGAAACATTTTCCAATGGTAACAATTCAACAAAACAAATCACAAGTAGTACATTCTGTTGCACGATACATTTATTTATTAGTTCTCTCCAAAATATAGATTATTATTTTGAAAACTCTGTTTACTTATTTAATGCATTTTCCTAGCCAAGAAGCAATTTCACACCATTCTGAAATACACTCTGTGCCAGCTACTTGGGTGCCATTAAGTGTCACATGAGTTTTTACCTAAATTCTTGTTTGATACTTTCTCAAAGTTTAATAAATGTCTGTCTCAGGTATGGTCTTTCTTCTTCAGAGTCTTTTTAGGTCCCACTTGAGTTTTTCAGTTTGCATCAGAAATCATTTGTATTTAACATATGCTATATTCCTAAACTTGTGAATAACGCAATTTTATAGACTTTTTAAAGGAAGCTCACATTTCATTGCTTGACTGACAAAGCTTCATGGAAATTGTGGCTTAGAAGTCTGTAGTCAGTTTTACCAGAAGTTTGACACTGATATCTTGGCTTGGCCTCTTCATATGGTTCATAAAACTTTAATTCCTACAAAATATCCTGACATTTCTGAGTCAGTTTGGGTCCCTTACATTTTTTAATTAATTAAATAGAATTTTCAAACAAAGGCAATATTGTATTACTTAGTTTTGACGAATATAATGAAAATACACAGATACTCAAGAAATATTTTAATTTGTAAATAGTATACTTAGCTTTTTAAATGTTGCACTTCCTTGTCAAAATCCAGAATATGTTAGGTGAGTGGAAAGAGAGATTCTATAAAGGGGGCAACTTTTAATACAGTTTCTGAAAGTTATGTAGTAGAAATGTGAAGTTGATGGAGGAGACAAGTGCAAGTTCAGGTCTAGTGGTAAGATGTTCCAATATGAACAAGTCCTTCAAGGAAAGATAGAACAGGAAATATTCAAAGAAAAAAGGAAAGCACAGAATGCATGAAGGGGGATTGCAGGAGGTGGTATCAGAAAGGTAGCTTTAGGTCAAAACTTGGCGGTACTTGGGACTTCCCTGGCTGTCCAGTGGTTAAGACTCCACTTTTCCAGTGCAGCAAGCACGGGTTCGATCGCTGCTCAGGGAACTAAGATCTCACATGCCGTGCAGCGTGGCCAAACATTGTTTTAAAAAAACCAACTTGGTGGTACTTAAGAGGTTGTGGAGAAAGACAAGCAAGATTGTCCAGTGAATAAATCTTGAGGCTCAGACTGCCTTGCAAAGGACTGACGGAGACCAACAACTCCCCTGTCTTGGTGGCAGGGACTGCAACCCAAGCTCAGCTTCCTGTGGGTCTGAGTTAAGTCCCTTCCCCAAGCAACTGGCATTTTCCAGACAGCTCTGAAGAACTGGCATGAATACTCATATTGAACTTTGACTCTTACGTCTCCCAAAGGGATTCTTCCCATGCACAACAAAGAGGTAGTCTAGCAGAGAGACAGTTATGCCCACCTGGAACACAAACTCTTGTTGTATTCAGAAGGATCCTGTCCTCAAAGAATCTCTCTAGGGGGTAATGAGGCATCAGGAGACGACTGTCTTCTCTTGCTTCACCTTGCTATATGTTTCCCTATCGAAGCCTATTCTTTATACTCAGACCCTTACAACATTATGGAATTCCCTCTGATATACTTCCCTACGGTTACTGGGTATTTTTAATCACTATAAATCGCTGTTAATTTTTGAACAGTGAAATGTCATTACAGAGTCATTCACTATTCTGAAAAGAGTACACATGAGAAAGAAACAACTAGAATCGAAGAGATAAGTCAGGAGCTGGGTAAGATTAAAAGATCTTAGGAGCCCTAAAGCTTGAACATTTTATGGTATTACCTCCCCTAACTGTGGATCAAAAAGAAAAATCAATGCTTAACTATTAAGAATGAAACGTGTAGCAAAATTTCAATATATTTTTCTAGGTTTTCTGATAGAAAAATCCTGGAAACTTTCATCAAAACTGAATTTTATGATATACCTATTTTGTGGTTCTCTAAGGCTATGCTTGACTGTCTTTTGGGTAATCCACCCTAGGTTTGGGGCTAGTGCTTTCTAGATGAAAGGCATGGACATATATACACTACCAAATGCAAAATAGATAGCTAGTGGGAAGCAGCTGCATAGCTCAGGGAGATCAGCTTGGCTCTTTGTGACCACCTAGAGGGGTGCGATAGGGAGGGTGGAAGGGAGACGCAAGAGGGAAGGGGTATGGGGATATAGGTACGCATATAGCTGATTCACTTTGTTATACAGCAGGAACTAACACAACATTGTAAAGCAATTATACTCCAGTAAAGAAATTTTTTTAAAAAAGAAGTCATAGGAATATTAAACATGTGAGTGGCAGTGAGCATGAAATGGTGGAGACAACTAAAGGATGTGCGAGTGAAATTGACCTTAGAAGGAAATTAATTGGAAAAGTAAAAAGGCAAGGAAGAGAATGAATCATGACCCTGGTTTTGAATGTCGATGCCTGTGAATCAGTAGCAGAGCTGTAATGGCATTATCAGAGAAGCAATGGCTATGAGGAGGAAGAAAGTGCAGAAAAGGAGGAAGAGGAGTAGAAACAGAAGGAAAAGAATAAAAATAATATTATTACAGCAGTTAACATTTATTGAGCACTTACAAAGTGCCAAGAACACTTCTGAGCACTGTATTTGCATTTCCTCAAATGTCTTGGCATGTGATTATTCACAGGAGGACTGGTCTGCTTTACATGAACATATTTTTGGCTGAACATATGTTCTTTGCATCTCACTTGTACATATATGGAATTTTCACAGAAATATACGGCTATATTTCTCTCCTATACATAGGGACATTTAATCTCTTTAGGAGCCGGAGTCAGTTGCTCTGCCCATATGAAATATAACTCTTATCCGGAGGAGTTTCTATTATATGAGTTAAAACTGGAAGATTCTGTAAACCACTGCTATGACCAGCAGCAACCTGTCCTCAGATTCTGGCTTCAAAGGAGTGAATATTAGGTAGTATCTGTGTAAAATAAGTGAGTTCATCTGTGAGTTGGGAGCTGGACCTCCTGGGCCACTATATGTGTGTAGTTCCCTCTCATGATTTTATCAGTTGACCTGAACACAACTGATTCACTGTAAAGGACTTCCAGTGGTTTCTAAAGGTTTTAATTTTTTTTTCTTACTAAGAAATTGTCTACTTGGCTTCTCTACCTATGTGTGAAAACACCAGACAACTGTCATATCCAAAACAAACTCAGTATCTTCCACCCACTCGCACACATTATTCTGTGCTAACCCAACAGAGCAGTCCATTCTCTCTTGATTCCTCCACTATGGAAATTGGAAAACCTGAATACAGGCACCTCCCACATACTATCAGTAATTCATTTCTGAAAAATCCAATATTCTGGGTAAGAAATTCCAAACAGGAACTTATTTCCCATTATTTAAAATGGGAAAATTATAATCCATTGCATGTGAACACTAAACCTGTAATCAATTTCCTAAAACGTAAGTAAAACATACATGTATAAAACACCCACCTATATACAACTAACACGTTATAATATATTACTTACTAGTCTCTAAACAAATATGATATGTTATTAAGAAACATATATAGAAACATGACATTTATAAGACAGCATGACAGGTACAAAATAATAAATAAATAGATTTTTAAAATGCAACAACATGCTCAATAAAAAGCAAGGCAATTTCTTATGACATATTACTCATCAAGTCAAGTGGAGACTTAAAGGAAGTCGAGAAGGGAGGAGGAGGGAGAAAGTGGAAAAGTCACTATTTGCCATTAGTTGTGGAAGATGATGGTTCTAACAAATGAGTAGGGAAGAGGCAATTTTAGACGTTCCAGTTGTTTTTTGCTGTATAACAAACAGTGGCCTAAAATGCCAACTCATAATTCTCCCTACCTACATCTACCTAACTGAGGAGGAGAAATTCAGCCTGCAAGTTTTTGAAGATTCTTTCTTCCAATTTGTATGGTACGAAGTTATAGGAGAGCAATCTACTTTGACCATGCTGGTCTACTCCATGCTACTTGTTTATTCTCACAGGGTGTTTTGAGAAAGGCAGTGGCACCACCTCCCATGATAACCTGGTGTTCCCAAGGCTAGTGCCTCACTGATCAGGAATAACCCACACAGACTGACACTCATGAGCTCTTACAGCAGAGATCCAGTCATCTCTCAGCAGGTTCTTTGCCAGGACCCATGCCAATCTCAGGACTGGCAAACTCTCATCCTCTCCCCACTACCAAGGAGAACTCTCCAAACTTCTCTTTGGTATGACTCTGTCCACCTTCCAGCAGATTCGTAGCTCCCTTCTCTTCCTTTTACCTGGTAGACCACATGACCTCATCTTTACATGTCTTGAAAAACACAGTACAATTTCCTATCACCTGCAGCTGACAGCAGAGTCAGGAAGGGCTGTTTTCCTTTGGTTTGGTTCCTTTCTAACTCATTCAGTACCATGCAATCTATTGTTTATATTATGGACAGACACTTTTTAAAATTGTACATAATGTCGTCCTCTTAATCTTAAGAGTTTAGTGACTTCGCATTAGAATCAAGACCAAAATACTAAACAAGACCCATAAAGGCCTGGAGGATCTGCCTCCACACTTCCCTTTCCCCTTTCTTTCTCAGTTCCAGCCATGTTGGCTAGCTTCCTGATCCAAGCAACACCAAGGTTTGGCAGCTGGTAGGCTGTCCAACTCTCTCCACCCTTCACTGCCTTCTTCTTAATGCCCACTCATCCTTCAGATCTCAGCCTAAATGGTAGTTTTTTAGTAAAATTCCCTACTCTTCCAGGCTTTATTTAGTCACTTTGTTAAAACTCTAATCATTCCCTCTCCCTTGTACTTTTTCTTCATAATGCTTAAAATACTCTGTGGTTATACTTTGTTTGGGTGATTCTTATTTTACTGTCTTCTCTATTAATCCATAAACCCCATGAGAGTAAGGAATCACATCTGTTTGCGTTCTCCTGATTTTTCAGTATCTATCCAGCATGTGTCTGGCACATAAGAATTTGTCTAATTAGTTATAGTGAGCTAGTGGTAAGTGTGAACCAGTATGGCTCACAGAAGATTCCATGTAATGGTAAAATCTGACCTTGCTTTTGTGTTCCTTATTTTTCTCCTCTGGTCTGAGACCTTCACTTCTTGCTTCAGGGTCCATCGTACCAAGGCTTGGTCTTTGTTAACACAAACCCCTACTGTAGGAATTTTGAAAACCAAACCTTTATTTGTTAACCCCTCAAATACCTATGTAACTCATTGTTGCATTGTTCTGAATAGAGCATTTTGTGTCTATCATTTCTCTCCTGGTCTGTCTGTGGGGAAAAATGCCATTTTCTGCCTCAGTGATGTGCTCTCTTCACCTAAGTGTGAAAGGGCTTCTAAAGGCTCTCTGGGTAGTCTGTTCCTGCTTCGAGACTGAAGGAGGCATAGATTCTCCATTTGGGCAAAAACCATAACTCTTACTTCATAGCATCATTAAAACTTCCCAAGGCAACAGTAGATGGGAGACTTTCTGTTTAATCACTTTATACCCAATAAAGTGTGGATTACATAATATTTTCATAATGCCATGGAAACCTAATGAGTCATCTTCCATTATAGGCAAGCATACTTGTGTCTATGATCAGGGCAGAGTGTCATCAAAGCTGGGAGGGAGGCATACTGACAGATTCTTACCAACTTTCCTTTTTTTAGACTTTATGATAACCACCCAAAACGTTTGCCATAGTCCCTGAAGCAACAAGCTTAATCCTCGCAAAATACCTTCATTATGTATTGTGATTTTCACATTTTGAAATTATTTAAACTTGATAGCATTTAAAGGGACCAGGCCTCTGATGACATTGTGAAAGTTCTTAATCTTATCAATAAAATATTTCCAATTTATGCTGAAGAATGATAACTTCTGGGTAGTTTTCCTGCCCGTGGTGACTGGATTAGCTGAGATTGCAGAGATGCCCTTCCCTGACATGGATTTCTTATTCACTTCCTGATCTGTTGTCAGTCATTTCTTCTTCTGCAAAGTGACATTTTCCACAAATTAATATTTTCATTCCCTATTTTACTGACAGAAGTAAAAAAAGGCAGGTTTTTTCACATCACTCAGCAGAACTGTTAGAATAGATTAATGTTTTTTGATATACTAATCCATTCAATCTCTGGTTAATTTGTTCTCTACCATGCATTAACATCCTGATTTACTGTCTGTCTGTCTGACTGTTTGGTGGAAATGCTAAAGAAGATACAATTATTTATTTTAAAATGTCAAAATATAATTGAGAATAAGCAAATAATGCATGACAACGTAATACCTAATTTAGCACTCAATTTGGTAGAACAACAGACAGTACTAGAGAAGTTCAGAGGAAAGGAAGCTCAGTAAGATTTGAAGACAGAGAAGATTTGGAGGAGGAATAAGTGAGTTTTCACTGAGCTTAAAAAGGGGTACTGAGCATAAGATTTACCTAAGGAGTGAAGGGAAGAGCAGTGAGCGATCCAACTGAAATAAATTTTGTGAACACAAGAACACAGACACAAAGAGAAAAGTATGATCATGGACAATGAGAGGGGATAAGTGGAACAAATGACAATTGCTATAGGGATGGAATTTACAAATACAGCATTTGGCTGAATTTTACTCAAAGGCAGAACATTAAATGCCAATTCCATTAACATTTTCTGAGTGTCAGCATAGGAACAAGTGGGCAGTGAAGCCAAGCCAGAAAAATATGGTTTTAAATCCCAGAACGCTACATCCTGGCTCTGAAAACTTAGGTAATTATTTAACTCCTCTCAGAATTACTTTTCTTCTCTGTAAAATGGGAGGAGGAGGGTTGTCTCATGAGTGTTTTGCGATTATTATACAAGACAATGCATGTAAAGGACTTAAACTCTCACTATATATCAGCTGCTCTTATTATATCCTACTGAGGAATTCCCAGCATCTAGAACAGTGTCTAACATATATTAAGTTCCCAATATATTTTCATTAATTGAGTGAATGATTATTTTTAAGTGTCCCAAATCTCTCAGTCTTATTCATTAAGACTCATGTTGTTGTTACTGTTGTTATTTAAAAAGCAGGTGAAAGAGTAAAGATGGATCAAAGAATGTTAGTTAATAGTGTCACCCTCATATATGAGCCACACATGTTGAACCAAGCAGCAATAGAGTAAATAACAAAATCAGCTATGAAATAAGAATTTCTGATTATATATGCTACTAGAAGTCAATTGTAGCTCTAACATATACCTGCTAAACTCTTTGTAATTTCCATAGAGCTATCTGAGAATTGAGCACAAACCCCCCCATCATACCCCCAACACACATAAACCAAGAGTTTTGTAGATAAACTTAGTTAAATATTAAGCATACATTTCCAAATGATTCTCCAGTTCCTATGATTAGTGTATATTTTTAATAAGATAGTCAAGTTAATTCTTCCTAAATAGTAATGTAAAACTATATTTTTGCAATTTACATTCAAAATATCCAAAGAAAGACACAAAATAAAACATAGAAAATATGTTACCCTGCTTTCACTTACATTACCTAAAAATGGTAAAAAGGTAGTCTATAAATATATGACAAATTGATGAAGAAATCTGGTAGCTAAATCAACTTCCTGCATTTCAAATATCAATGCAAAGAGGGCCAGATGGTGAATTAAAAATCTGCATAAGTATTGACTTTTAATGAAAAAACTTACATGCTCTTCATGGCCACAATTAGTATAGCTTCTCTGCTCTCCTCCCTTGATGCTAGGACCTTGTTACACTGACCTCTTATGTCAGTAAAACCAGCTTGAAGTTCACATGCAAACACATTCATAGTAAGCAACCTCTCCAGCTAGTTAGAAAGGTTAATCACGGGAAAGCCCTTGGTAGAGGCAGGATATTTATTTCTAAATTGAAAAGTCCTCTTGATATTAAAGTTTGGAGAGAAAAATATTTGCTAACCCTATAAAATTGAATTATCGTCAAGCAAGGAAAGTGATTCTGCATATTTCATACATGAAAAGGAAATATTTGGTATCCCTTCAATTTTTTGCTCCTAAGTCCTGTCTTAGAGACTTTGCACACATATGAATGGAGAAAAAGCATGAAACGAGTGCAATACCTTTCCAATAAGTTGCCTCACTTTCTTCCTGAAGCCCATTTTTTTCTTTTCTTTTTTTTTTACTGCTGTGAAAAAATAAAAAGAATATACAGGACACAGAACAGCAGTACTCAGACTTTACGCTTCATGAAAACCTCATCTGAAAAGCTGTTGTTCAGAGCTGTTGGGGAAAGATGGACATCTGCTCTACAGATATCTCACTTTAACCAATATTAGTTTTCTTAAAATGGTAAGTAATATGGATTGGGATATCCATCTGTCCATGTTCTTGGTGTGAATACTAGCATTGTCGATTTCAGACTTTTCTTTGTCAATATGACTTTCAAAAAAGCAAAATGAGAAAGAATTGAAAAGCCAGCAGCAGTTCTAGTACACCATGGAGAGGATCAGGGAAACCTGCATTTAATGTGGGAGACAGTATTTCACTGGTAATGGCACTGAAACCCATCAATTCTCCTTCTCATTTCTAGGATATGAGGGATATTATAAATGTTAAGTATCTGCAGTATAATCCTGTTCCTAATAGGATTTTCAGACTTATTGCATGTGTCTTTTAATATCTAACCTTTCCAGAAATTTACTTTCTTGTACATTTTTTTTTCTTGCACCTACGTCACTAGCAGTTAAAGCTGGTAATCTTCTGAGTATTTCATAAAGAAGACTAAACAACTCCAACCAGTGCCACCTAAAGAGCTCAATACTGATTGGTATTCTGTCAACTCACATAAAAAATTTTTGTAATAAAAGTATAACAGAACAATCAAATGTATGTTGTGACAACAACTGCTATAAAATCAGAGATGAAGGTATTCACTCTAGGAGGAAGAATCTGTAAAAAGCTCCATAGAAATGGAGTAGAAAATATCCCCTGTGACTGAAACTTGTTTGGTGATTAACTTGAGAGAAATTTTTAAAATCTGCTTATGGAGATACACAGATAAAATGAATGGTGTAAAGGCTGGGTGATGTGGTCCAGCCTAAGAAACTTGCAAGGGTAATTTTAGCTTAATCCTTAAAATATTTTTGGATTTTGATAGGTAGAGAAAAAAGAGCATGGTATTTTTAAATGGAGGAGATATATGAGGGGAAAAGGTAGTAGGTCTTATGGGGCACCGTGGGTCCAAATAATATAGGCATTAAGATCATGGACTGCTGTCAGAGAATCTGTCTTGAACACCAGCTTCTCAACGTACTAGCATGTGACTTAGGATAAATTACTAGACACCCCTGTTCCTCAATTTAATCATGTACAAAATGGGGATAATAGTACTTACTTCTAAATGTTGCTATACAAAATTAGTAAAGACAAAGAACTCAAGACAATTCTGGCACATCACAAGAACTCCATAAAGATGAATTATTATTGTTATCATCAACATCATCATTATTGGCTCCAAGATATGTTTGTTAAATGAATAAAAGCATTCAAGAATGTGTGAATTAATGATAGCTAAAGGAACAATAAGGAAACAAGCTCAGACTGAGTAGAGGAGGTGAGAACTATAATTAGGAGGATCCTTCCCGAGCCTAGATTGTTTTCTTATCTTACTATTCAGGCTCTGAACACCAGCTGTACAGATGAGGTTTACATGAAGGGCTTAGGGTCAACTATGGGGTAGTTAAAAGTAAGGCCTCTGGACTAAGACAGACCTGCATTTGCATTCTAGTTTCAGTCCTTACTTGTGCTTGATCTTGGAAATCTGTTTAGATTTCAGCTTCCTCAATGATCAAATCAAGAAAATAATAGAGTCTACCTAAAAGAGTTGTTGTAAATGTTAAAAAAAGATAATGCACAGATAGTTTTTGATCACAATGACTGGAACATAGTATTTAGTAAATAATGACTTGATTATTATCTTTATTATCATTCTTCTTTTTCTTCCTGAGAGGAGCATTTATAGTATAAATAAATACTTATTTGGGTATGTATGTGGGATCTCAGGGGGGGTGGGTTTTAGAGAGATATTGGCCTGCAGGCAGAAAACTGCATTTAACCAGACTGGAAATAATGAAGTTGACAACATTGATGCAATCATAGAAAAGAAAAGAACAGGAGAGATAAAATGTATGTTCAAGGATGAATCAATTAATCATCTGAGTTTGCCTGAATAACTATGGAGAGTAAAGACCAAAAGGTCTTTGGATTCCAATTAGCAGCAAAACAAGACAGCATTAACTCAATTACTAGTCAGTAATGACCTCGAATATCTGGTAGACCTGTATACTAACTTGTAGGGAGTTTTCCTACATGCCACCTCAGCTGATTTTCATAGAACTTTTATAATGTGAATTTTATTATGTTTTTTTAATTTTATTGGAAAGGGAAACAAATATTCCCAGGAAGAAAGGAAATACTCCCAAGGTGCCATAGCCAGTAAGTGGTAAAATCAAAACTCTCATCCTAGTTTCTAATTTGAAATTCCATGGTCCTTCCATTATATTATTGCCTTTCTGGAAATTAGGTTGTCTCTAAGGCCTTGTCTGTGTAAATCAATTATGAGGAAACAGTTGATGGGTTTTCCAATACTGAAAATTGAATTTGACCAATTGACTTTTTCAGTCATTCCCGACTCTGATTCAGTAAGAGTGTAAAACCCTTGGGGTCAGTCTGGGTTTACTCAAGGAAAAACTGAACTCAGGAATTGTCCTCAGTCCACAAGCATCGTTTTGGAGGTGAACGGAGGGCTGTTGGGTTGTTTATTTCTAGCTGGCACAATTTGCCTGGCCTTGATCTAGTCCTGAATCAAGTGAGAAGCAGGCCTCATGAGATTATTGTCTAGCAGAGTGGTTCTCAAAGTGTGGTCCCCAGACCAGCAGTAACAGCATCCCCTGGTAGTATGTTTCACATGCAAATCCTCAAATCCCCTCCCAGATTGAATGAATCAGAAACACTTGGGGTAAAACTCAGCCATCTGTGTTTTAATAAGCCTTCCAGTGATTCTGCTGCACATTAAGCTTGAGAACCACTGATGTAGAGGAACACCTTACAAAAGCATTTATTTCATGGCAGAAACCATGTTGTATGTAGCTTGGCATTCAGATTTTCCAGCATATTATAGCTGTCTAATAAATGTTCAATAAAGCAATAAGTGGGGATCAAGCAGTGGCACTATCGGCAGTTTTAAAGCCCACATATGTCTTTATTTTCATATCTGCACGTTGTAAAATTTTCTTTTCATGCCTTGACAGAATTTTTAAACTGTTTATTACATGACGTTGATGTATTGCCACTGGAAATCAATAACTGGCACATTTATGCATTGAGAGCGGTCAAGGAGAGAAAAGATCATCTGGACATGGTGCCTCAGAAAAGATAAAAATTAAAGAAATATCAGAATAAGAATTCACATGAAATATGTAAAACTGAAAAATAATTTGCTAATAAAAAATTTACAATTTTATTTATTTTCCACTTAAACAGTATTACTGACCTGTAATAACCCAATACACTTCATGGAGGGTCCTGAAAATGACTAAGACAGCAAAAGCAGATGACCTAAACAAATTGAGATAGCAAGTCTCTTACAAGAAGTTTCCCCAATGAACCACATTCCCTGCAATTTATGCCTCCCATAGTGAATTTGGTCTGACCCTGTGTAAACAATAGAATTGCTTGGTTTCTGAAGCTAAGTCACAAGCTTCTACCTCGGTTTCTTGAAACATTCTGGGGAGAATCCTTCACCATATATATAGTTCAATTCTTTTGAGACTGCCATTTTTTGAGGAAGCCAAACTAGCCATGTGGAGAGGTCATGTAGAGAGAGTATGCTACCCAGGAACCTTCCAGGGGCTCAAGCCAGCCCATCTGAGGCACCAGCCATGTGGATATAGCATCTGTCTTAGATGTCTGGCTCAGCTGAGCCCTCAAATAACTCGTCTCAGCCACCATTTTACAGCAATCTCATGACAGACTCTTAGTGAGAAGAGTCCAGCTGAACCTGATCAGTCCACAGAACTCTGAAGAGAATAATAAATTATTGTTTTAAGCTGCTAAGTTTTGAGGTGGCCCTCTTTACATCAAAAGATAACAGAAGTACTAATGTTCATTTCAAACAATCTTTATGCTATCAATCGCAGTGACAAAATATACATGAGTGCATATTAGTCATACCTTGCTATTTGTTATTATTTCTATCACTTCCTTTTCAAGCCATATGAATGTAGATTTACTCCTCAAATGTGCTAGATATACCCACGCAATTCTTTCCCTTTCTACCTATACAATTTGATCAACCAAAATTTGGAGAAACCTGAATTTCAAACCAGAGAATTGGTGCAGTTTTATGCACACAATATCAGTCATCAAATTACTCTCCATTGAGCTCTGAGCCGTAAGAGAGGGGAAAAAATAAGAACAGCACAGCAGGTAATGAAGCTTAGAATATAAATGAGAATGGTTGAAAGACAACACTAAACAGTATGATTGAGGAAGTTAATATGCTTAATAAGATGTAAGCACATTTATATTTTTATTCATAATGCTGCTCTTCATACATTGATAAATCATGGATAAAGAGAAGCTACTCCTCTTTACCATTTGCTGTTAAAGATAATCAGCCACTGCTTTTGTCAGCTTTACATTGTCGTTAGGGAGGAAATGTGCAGCTAAAAGAAGATAATATATAGTTGATATATAGTCTTGTTTTATACATTAGAATATAAATCACAGCAGGGAACCAGATTGCTGCTAAAATATTATTAGCATGGCTCATCCCATTCACATAAATTGATCCATCCACGATGTGCAGGTGAATTCCAAAAAACAAGTTTCATATAGTAATTTTTTTATGTAGTTTGATTATTTTGGTCATCATGTAACAGAGTCCAGCTGATAATATAATTGACTGCAGTATGTGGAATTTGCTATTAAGGAGCTGCTTGATTTACCACCTTCTAAGATTTTAGTTAACAGAAGACATTTATCCTGGCTCAAAGAAAACTATCCTTTCCAGACCAATGGGTATCTGTTTTATCTTCAAATCATCCATCACCTTCATCCCAGAGAGGCCATATTGTGTAATTGAATGAGCTGTGGACTAGGAGATGCGAAGCATCACTCATTCAACTGGTGTTGTAGAGTTGTCACAAATGGCAGGCTCCCCATGTTAGGTGTTGGGGAGCACAGCCCCTGTCCCTGGGGGTTTTAATACTTCCACATGTTAGTGCTAACCCTATCATAAAGTATCTATGTGAACAAGAAGTCATGTGACCTTAAACACAACAGCTGATTTTGGATTGTCACTTGTGAAATGAGATTGAGTAGGTAACTACCAATATATCATGATCCTAACATCTTGGAGGAAACTTCTTCCTTAAGTTCTAAACACACCATATCTTCATCAAAATATGATGTTTCATGATTCAACACAAGAAAAATAACATTACTCCTCTTTTTTTCTGAATAATAAATTTTTTTAAATGTTAAATCCTATTTCACTTTGTAACACATTTTACATTTCTTGTCCTTTTAAAATCAGACTGTCTAAAAAGCTTCCTGGATGCCCCACTAGTTTATTCCATTAAAAATCTTTGCACTGAGTTCCCACCTTGAAAATTAACGAAGAACAGCCATATGCTGCAAGGGCTAAAAATTATCCATGGGAGATAGTCACAGAGTGACAATTTTTTTTAATGTGGAATAGTGTGATAAATATATGTGAAAGCGCCTATGGAAACACTGAATAGGGACACTTCACGTGACCTAGGTGGGAATCAGAGAAGACCAGAGGTATCTCTCTTATCAAGGATAAAGCTAACTGGTTCTCTACAAAGAACTTTTGGTACCTTGGATGAGAATAGCCTTCATTGTATAGAACTGTACCTTGTATGGCAGGTCATTTAGCGCCCCCTGGCCAATACCCAAGAAATGGCAGTGGAAATCCCCAGGCATGTGAAAAAATCATTCTCCAATATTTCCCAATGTTCCCAGGGAGAGGGGTGATACCACTGGGTTAAAGGATTCCATTATCTCCTGTCTGCTGAGACGATTTAGACAAATTGAGAGAATGAATCTGTTTACCTGGGAATAACAGGAGAGAACGTGAAATGAATAGATTCAGGAGACTTTATGTTGTTCATTGGCTTGGTGGAAATAAGATGAACTTTATCTTAAATCCCAATTCTTTGGCAATATTTTGTTTACTGTTTAGAGACATGGTTAACTATTCATGAAAGATAAGAAAAACTGTACTCTTTAAAATCCAAAAGGAAACACTTTGTTCAGTGAAATGAAATAGGAGAAATACATAGTACACTCACCACATTAACATTGTCTTCTGTCTGAGGGAGGGAAAATAAAAAATTTAAACTCATGTCATGGTTTATGATCTTTTTTTATGGACTGAAAAAGTCCAAATGAAGGAAAAAAATAGAGATTGTAATATCTTAGCTAGTAATATTATCTTTAAGACTTGTTTTCTTTAAGGTCTCTACCTAATAAATTTGAGAGACCAGAGCATTTAATAATCTAATATAGTCAAACCAAAAAGAACAGAACAACTATAACTCTTTTTAACAGGTAACTATTCGTGTTACTGTTGGTTATAATTTTCTTTGCACATAACATGCAATACTACTAAATATTCACTGACAGAAAGGCAATTAAACTTTATGCCCACCATGAAACTACTTGTAGGCAATAAGGCTTTCTCTTATGCTGACCTGCTTAAAAAGATTTAAATTGTTAGGAAGTTTCAATGCTAGGAAGTCAATGAAAATTATGTTTTGGGGCAGCACTGCACTAGAGATTGCAAGTTATGCTGCATTAAATTGCCATGAAATATCAATAAAGCCTCTTGTGCATACACATTCCAGCCTGAAACGTATTGCTTTTACCCCAGCGATGCAGGCTCAATTTCTCACAGAGGAAGTTTCATTAAGGGACATTAGGGTAACTCTTTATTCTTCCTATCTATATGGGGGCACATTTTCACCAGTTCCAAATAGTGCTTCATAGAAAATACTGATCCATGTATAGAAACTGTCAGCTCCCTGTGCGCAAAACAGCTCAGTATTCAGAATAATGGTGTTGCTGTACCCCAAAATAATTTTTTTCTTTTTTTAAATTTTTATTGGAGTATAGTTGATTTACAATGTTGTGTTAGTTTCAGGTGTACAGCAAAGTGAATCAGTTATACATATATGTATATGTATATGTATACATATACATATATGTATACATAACTTTGACAAAGTTATGTAAGGTTTTACTAATATCTCGTTTATGAAGAGAGACATAAAGGTTATGATGTTGGCTTGAAACCAACCAGAGAGGGTTCGAGTCCTTCCTTTCTTGATCCTTTTGGATTGATGTATACAGGTTCTTCGAATGTGTGGTATGGTGGAGGACATCCATTTAGTCATTCGAGGTTAGTAGAGGTGAGATGTACTGTTGTTACTTCTCGTTTGGATGCGAAGGCTTCTCAGATGATGAAGATTATTAATATAACTGCTGTTAGTGAGATGAATGAGCCTATTGATGAGACTGTGTTTCATGTTGTGTAGGCGTCTGGACAGTCCGAGTATCGTCGAGGCATGCCTGATAGGCCTAGGAAATGTTGAGGGAAGAATGTTAGGTTTACGCCTACAAATATGATGAGGAAATGGATTTTTGCAAGAGAAAAATGAAGCCTAAGGCTCATATTAGGGCGGGAGATCATTTAATGTTGCCTCCATGGAGGGTTGCCAGTCAGCTGAAGATTTTTACTCCTGTAGGGATGGCAATGATTATAGTTGCGGATGTAAAGTATGCTCGTGTGTCAACATCCATACCTACAGTGAATATGTGGTGGGCTCATACGATAAAGCCTAAGAATCCAATAGAGATTATAGCCCAGACTATTCCCATATATCCAAAGGGCTCTTTTTTCCCGGAATAATAAGTTACGATGTGGGAGATTATTCCGAAGCCAGGTAGGATTAGAATATAGACCTCAGGGTGACCGAAGAATCAGAATAAGTGTTGATACAAAACAGGGTCTCCTCCTCCTGCCGGGTCAAAGAAAGTTGTATTTAGGTTTCGGTCGGTTAACAGTATGGTGATTCCAGCTGCTAAGACTGGTAGGGATAGGAGGAGCAATACAGCCGTGACTAAAATAGATCATACGAAGAGAGGTGTTTGGTATTGAGTTATGGCTGGGGGTTTTATGTTGATAATGGTTGTAATAAAGTTGATGGCTCCAAGGATTGAGGAGACACCAGCTAGGTGTAGGGAAAAGATGGTAAGGTCTACGGATGCTCCTGCATGTGCTAAATTTCCGGCTAGAGGGGGGTAAACAGTCCAGCCTGTACCTGCGCCGGCTTCGACTATTGAAGAAGCTATTAGTAGTAGGAATGAAGGGGGGAGTAGTCAGAAGCTCATGTTATTTATACGAGGAAAGGCTATGTCAGGTGCTCCGATTATTAGAGGAACTAATCAGTTTCCGAC
The DNA here is from genome assembly GCF_002837175.3 of Physeter macrocephalus. Classification (NCBI taxonomy): domain Eukaryota; kingdom Metazoa; phylum Chordata; class Mammalia; order Artiodactyla; family Physeteridae; genus Physeter; species Physeter macrocephalus. Next base: position 22,981,131 of record NC_041228.1, on the reverse strand, counting down.
ACCGCCAATTATGATGGGTATGACTATGAAGAAAATTATCACAAAGGCGTGAGCTGTTACCAGTACGTTGTAAACTTGGTCATCCCCAATTAATGTACCGGGTTGACCCAACTCGGTGCGGATTAGCAGGCTTAGGCCAGTGCCCACCATTCCTGCCCAAGCACCGAATAGTAGATATAGAGTGCCGATGTCCTTGTGGTTGGTTGAGAATAGTCAGCGGTTTATGAACATAGGTAAGATGGCCGAGTAGGCATTAGACTGTAAATCTAAAGACAGAGGTTAAATCCTCTTTTTACCAAGCCTTGTGGTGAACAAGGGGGTAAATTTTTTTCTCATATAGGCCATGACAATATTGAGTAGAGTTCCCTCTGCTATACAGTAGGTCCTTATTAGTTATCTATTTTATATATGTAATGTGTATATGTTAATCCCAATCTCCTTTTCCTTTACTATTACCCTACTGTTTGTTTCCTTCATTTTCCCTGAATTGCTTACAGATTCATTTTTCAACTCTATGCTTATTTGCCAGTGAAAACACATACGGGCACACACACACACACACACACAACACACACACACATTTTGCCTCACGAATTATGTGAAAATATACCAAGAATAGCTAGTCAAGGTGTAAATTATTAAGATCTTAGAAATTTTTTCTCATTAATTTTTAATCGTGTTGATTTAATCACATGCATTGAATCATCATAATGATATGTATGCACTTAAAGAAAATTGCACAATAAGCATGAAAATGAAAGGCTAGCCTCTGGTACTATTTTCAAGCAATTATAGGAAAAAAGTGGAGAAGAACAAAACTGAATATAAAAATAATACAAAGCCCAAGGTAAACCTAATAAACTAAGGAGACTTTTAATACAGGCCCACATCCATAGAGAACTATTTCAATAATACAGCCACTGATGTTTACAGTAATCTAGTTTGTGTATGTCTTTAGTGATGAAGTCTCTGTTTCTGCCCCCAGGAGATTATCTCAAAATCCAATCAATAGTATCAAAAGATTTTAACTAACTATCCTACTCTGACTTCCCTGGCATTGGGTAATAATGCTTTGCTCATTGCTGTTTACTGCTCTTTTATATTTATGACTAGTTTTCTTGCCATTCCTCTGATGCAATTCAGCTAAATAAAGAAAAAATATATATATATATACATATATACACATATCTATAAATGAACATGTGCATATATTATATAATGCCTGTAAACACACACACACTCACTCATACACACCTACACACATGCACACACATACTTTATAGAAAAGAGGCCTAAATGAAAATTGAAATCTGTATTACTGATTTCAACCAGAGCAAATTTTAATATCAATTAAGTTTGCAACATTATTTATGGTTGAGAACATGCAGGAGAAAACATTTTTTCTCTCAAGAATATTTCCAGTTAAGATAATCATAGCCTCACATTGTGGAAAACCGAGAGCAAAGGAGGTGGTGGCATTCTGTCATTTCTGTTTCCAATGCCAATAATTGTACAAGAGTTGCCCACTTGGGGATGGAGGGGAAAAGGTTTTAAACACCATAACTTAAATGAATAGAATTAAAGCAATCTATTTGCTGCAACCTGTGTGTAACTACATTTAACCAAACCAAATTACATTAAAAAGCAACTGGGGGACTTCCCTGGCGGCGCAGTGGTTAAGAATCCGCCTGCCAATGCAGGGGACACGGGTCCCAGCCCTGGTCTGGGAAGATCCCACATGCCATGGGGCAACTAAGCCTGTGCGCCACAACTACTGAGCCTGCGCTCTAGAGCCCGTGTTCCGCAACAAGAGAAGCCACGACAATGAGAAGCCCGCGCACCGCAACGAAGCGTAGCTTCCACTCGCCACAACTAGAGAAAGCCGAGCACAGCAACGAACACCCAACGCAGCCTAAAATAAATAAATTTTAAAAATTAATTAATTAATTTGAAAATCAATTGGACTTCACAGTTTTTGTTGGCCGTACCAGGCTTGTTCTAATTTTTAAGCTCAAGAATGGGTTAATTTTTCTGGAAAGAAAAACTATTCCAGCAGGCATAACCAGCATATTAAGTAGTGTTCTAAAAATAAGAGTGTTAACTTTGAACAAAGGAAGCATTGTGTCTACGGCATCACCTAGTCATCAAGATAACCCTTTAACAAGATACTTGTAGCACCGTTTCTGGTGACTTGACACCATGCTCTTTCCCCTTTCAGTTGTTCCAGCATTGCTGAGACTTAATTAATAGACAGACTTTCAAACCTCCCTCTGCTGAATGATCCAGGAAGTATCCAATAGGATACAAGAGTCTCAGTACTAATGACACATCTGAAGTATATACAAGGATATCCACTTCTGAGACAAGGGCATATGCTGGGGAAGACAAGATGTAACTAAATGTTTGGGAGTCACAGGTGCCAAACTCAGTCTTCTGGGAGACTTGTCAATTGAACAATTGAATAGAAATTGACTAAATATCTCCTACATGCTGAGTGCTAAGAACGTAGCAGTGAACAAACCAGCCAGGTAAATACCTATCTTCTGAAGCTAATATCCTACACAAACCTGTCACCTTCACCCTTATCAACTTATTTCAAAATGCCAGGAAGCTTACTAGGGAACCCTAAATAGGATCCACTTTTTACCTGAAGGCATTTCTGTGGAATAACAACCATCACAGTTGGCTATGCAGTTCTGTTCATATGAATGCAAGAACCTAGCAAGGATAAAATAAGCGTGGGAGCATTTTTTAGTGCCCTCAATTCAAAGTTCATCTGTTAGTCTTTCAAATATTCTGTGCCTTGAAAATGGTCATGGAATCCCTCATTTCTTTCTCAAACTAGTCTCCTCTCTGCCACCCCTGAACTTGCATCTCTGGTTACTCTGATTAATAACCAATTCAACTCTTGGGTTTCTGAATTACCTTAAGTCACAGGTGGTGCCATTTGCTGTCCCCCAACCTGTCACCAACTTAAGCACACATAGCACCAAAAATTACCCACTTCAAAATCATTAAATAAGAGGGTGGGAAAATATTTCCTCTTTTTCCTCTTGTCTTTCCTCTCTCCTTTTTTCCCTCTTTCTGCTTCTCTCCTCTGTCTTCTTTCTCCTCCTCCCCCTCTTCTTCTTTTTCTTCTTCTTGTCTTCTTACTTCCTTTGCTTTTATCCCTTATCCTCTTCCTGCACCTGCTTCTATTGATTTATTTCCATATTTCTTTCTTTATTTGAAAGACACTCCTCTCCCCCTTGCATCTTCTAATGGATGCTCCTTCCATTCCTATCACCAAATTTGTACCTCATTATTTTAGGTCAGTACTTTAGTCTTATATCACAAGCAAGACATAGAACATCACATAATGAGAAAATTGTTTCAATTTCGATCTACTTTTCAAAATTATTTCTAGCAAAAGATTAATGGGTTAAAAAAAAACAGAAAAAAGGGAAAAAAAAAAAACCTGCAGAGGAAGCCTAAGTCATGAATAGATGCCAACTCTGTTTAACGAAATGAGGAGAAGAAAGTGGCAGTGTTAACATAATTCTTGTCTGTCTGGGCAACCCAGAGGCTTGTTAAGTTCACTACCTGCAAGCTGGAAAACCCAAGGAATAAACTACAGGCATGTTCCAATGCCAAAGTCCTCAGTGGAGCTCTGTTCTCTTAAACACATTTTTGCTAAACTGAGAAAAACAGACACATATCATAAGAGCGTATTTAATCCATGCAAGAATGTAACTATTAACAAGGCTTACTCAGCCACAAGGAGGAATTCTAATATTTCATTCTTTTTTTATATATAGTACCATGACCCTTTTCAGAACGCTCACCACTCTGACACAATAAATGCAAGGTATTTTCAGTTGTGCAGCAGGTCAAAGTGATAGCATCTAAACCTCTGGGGTTTTCACATCCTGCCTCTCAGAAATTCTTGCTACCACAGGAATATCTTTCAGTTTGTTCAGTCTCATATCAGCAGTGACACCCAGTGGATGGAAACATCTTGAACAAGCTGGCTCTCAGCTCTCTTGCTGTCCCCCTCCTCCCCTTCTCTCTCCAGGGAAAGAGTTTTGTAAGTGCTTTGTTTCTCTGACCTTACAGCTCTCCACAGGAAAAGAATTTATCAGATTGCCTAATGCCAGCCAGCTTGTCTTTAAAATTCACTCAAATTAGAAAGCCTCAGACATTTCCTTTGCACTGAAGACATTTAAACCTATCAAAATATGTTCAACTAATCTGATATTTGGTTTCTAAAAATAAAACCAGATTATACACGTGTAGGGATAAAAGAGGAGAGAGGTGGTCAATTAATTTCCTACATTTTGCACTAAAAAAATGTGATTGCCAGCAGAAATCATGGTTTTATTATTTATTCATAGCAAGTCATTCAGAGCATGTTAAACTAAATTGTGAGGAAAAAAATAATATAAACTGTGGACTAAAATCAACTTCATTCCAAATGATGCCTATCAGTAAAAATGTATCTACTCTTTCTAATGCAACTATTTTATTAAGATTAACCAGTTCAGCTGGTCTGAGTGAAATAAATGTCTTCTGATTTGATAGAAACTAACAAGCTATAACTCTGTAAAAACTTTCTCATTATAGCTTCTTTATTCCAAACTCTCATTTGTACAATCTTTTTTTAATAAAATGCCTTTAAAAGCAAAGACAGAATTTTTTAATGTTTTCTTTAAAAAACAATTTCTTTTCCTCTGTGTAGTTAGAGCTAAAGGAGATATTATGCACCTTTAAGTAGATCATTTTCCAGAATGAAACACTAGCACCAGCTCTCTTAGTTACTTAAATATAAGTCAAGGAAACACTTACTGGCAGAGATTAGTGGGGGTAAGGCTGAGAATATTTCCTGACTTTAACAAAACAACTACTCTGAGATATCTGGTTTTCCAAATGGAATCTAGCATGGAAGTGGATCCATTTGCATAGAGAACTGAGGGGATTTGGGAAGCAAAAGAACCAATACTCAATCTTATTAGTGACTGTCACCAAAGTTAGGAAAAGTCAATACGTTCCTTGAAATAAAATTACCTTGAGGGAATAGGAGGTTGTGCTTGTAAGCTAGGCCCAAGAAAAGGGGTGTATTTGGTGGGAGATAGTTGATTTGGTTTGGCATAGTTTATGCATATTGTTGAAAGCTCCTATATACTTAGATACCATGAGATTGACTGGAGATTGACTGAGCATGGAAGTATGAAGTAACATTCCTCCACCGTGCCTAATATAGAGCAACACTCCCCAGCAGGAGTGAGTCCATTGGATCTGCAGGACAGTTAATAGGAGAAGCAGGATTTAAGAGCCATGACTCCTCTTACAGGGCATTCAAAAGATTGCGTTTCGCAAGGCACCAGCCTCTAGGGAGACACCTTTCATCTCTTCAATGATGGAGTAAAATGTAGGCGTCCTGGCTAGATGCTGGAACAGCAGGAGAGAGGCAACCCCAGCATAATACGTATGAACCCACAGGGTCACACACACACATTTGGAGGACCGCAGTCTTCCGCTCGCTGGAGCAGCTGTTCCTGGCCCTTGCTCTCCTAAGGTTGCTTCTGTCATCCAGTCTCAGCTAGTGGACATCCAATTTCACCTGCTCACTCACTCACTTTCACCCTACTTTGAATGTGACAGGTTGCTTTACTTGAGAGGGCATATACGTGTGCACAGCCTCTATGGCTCTAAAAAGCTCTCCCGGACCAGGCTGTTCGGATGGTGCAATAATACACTCACTTCCAACAAATTTCATTTTCACTTGAGGAAGGAACGCTTTGTCTAATGCTCACAAAAGGAGGCGTCACCCAGGTTAATTATAGTCCAGGATTTTCTCATTATTGTTTGCAAACTGGAATAACCCTCTTTGGATTATGTCTTCTGCTATTTAGAGAAAGAAAGCTGAGGGCTAGGAAAACAGGTCCACTAATGTAAATTACTAAATATGTTCCTAACTGAACACGTGATGCTCAGAAAAACAGTTATTGGAACAGTGATTGGAAAAATAAGAGAGACTGAGCCATTTTGTACTTACATAGGTGCAACAGGCTATACCGTCTTTCTATTCGTTCATCCTTTGTTAAACATTTTTTTAGTTCCTACTAAAAACTAACCTACCAGTTAAGGTGATCAATGTTGGGGATCAAAGATAAACTACATACCTTTTCTGCACTATTGACCTCTAATATGTTGTACGTGTGTATAGGGGCAAGAGGGTAGTTGTGGGTAGATGGCGGGGGTTAGTTGCAAATCTTTTCCCCCAAATGATTTACCTATGTTGGTCTCAAAACACCTTGGTCATCCTTCTTTCTATACCATATCATGCATTTAGTCATCATGTATTTCTTTGATTTTTGTCTCTTTTAAAAAGGGACTGTGGGGCTTCCCTGGTGGCGCAGTGGTTGAGAGTCCGCCTGCCGATGCAGGGGACACGGGTTCGTGCCCCGGTCCGGGAGGATCCCACATGCCGCGGAGCGGCTGGGCCCGTGAGCCATGGCCGCTGGGCCTGTGCGTCCGGAGCCTGTGCTCCGCGACG
>NC_041228.1:22965058-22974435 GCF_002837175.3 Physeter macrocephalus | reverse complement strand
GAGCCTTTGCGTCCGGAGCCTGTGCCCCGCGACGGGAGAGGCCACAACAGTGAGAGGCCCGCGTAGCGAAAAAAAAAAAAAAAAAAAAGGGACTGTGAGTATAAATACATTAATTCACATGGAAAGTTGTTAGAAATTTTCCTTTTAGCAAAGTAGGGGTTTTTTTCGTTTTAAATAGACTTTATTTTTTAGAGCAGTTTTAAGTTCACAGCAGAATCGAGCAGAAGATACGAAGATTCCCTATATACTCCCTGCTCTCCCTGCATGCATAGTCTCCCCTGTTAGTCACATCTTCCACAAGAGAGGTACATTTGTTACAACTGAGAACCTCCATGGACCCATCATTATCATCCAAAGTCCATAGTTTCCATTAGGGTTCACTCTTGGGGTTGTACATTTTATGGATTTGGACACATGTAGGAACATGTATCCACCATTAGCAAAGTAGGTTTCCATCAAAGAAAGAAGGTTTGTAACTCCTGATATCTTATAAGGACTTAACCCAGGGATCAAGAAAGGTACTGAAAAACAAGTTGGGAAAAATGGCAAAGGGAAGGAAATATGAACAAGAAAGGGAGAAAAAGGAGGAGGAAAAAGTGACTGCACACTAACTTCGTCTGCTTTAATTACTGCCAAGAGTGGCCAATCTCAGATAAACTGATTAATCCTAGGAAAATATATTGTAGTTCTGGCCCAGGAAGCTCGGAAGGCACCATTTACCTACCTGAATGGCAAACATCAGATGGAAACCACTGATGTAGGGAAACATTCTGCAGGCCTTGTGAAAAGAAACTTTAAAAAAAATTCATATCAAAAATAGAACACAAGAAGGTGAACGTTACCTTATATTAGGAACAAAATGATGCAGAAATAGGCTTAAACGGTTTTCTTGTTTTAAGCTTTTTGTAATTTTTGTTTTGTTTTGTTTTTTGGCTGTGCTGCATGGTATACAAGGGTACCATACCCGACCGGGGAGAGAACCAGTGCCCCCTGCAGTGAAAGGGCAAAGTCCTAACCACTGGACCGCCAGGGAATTCCCTATTTTAAGTTTTTTGGTTTTGGTTTATTTTCTGAACTTCTTATTAAACTATTAAGATATTATTTACAAATGCACAAATAATAAGTGTACAGCTTGGTGAATTTTTGTAAAGTAAACACACTCAGGTGACTAGCACCCAGATCAAGAACAAGCACATTATCAGCACCCTAAAAGCCAATCTGAAGCCCCGTCTATGTTACTCCCCTAAGACCCCTAAGAGTAAACATAACTTGTCTTCAAACATCATAGATTAGATTTTAAATTGCATATAAGTGGAATTCTACAGAATATATTCTTTTGGATTCTGACTTCTTTTGCCCAATGTTAGGTTTGTGAGATCCATTCATGCCATTGCAGGGAGGAAAAGTTTGTTCATTCTGTGTTATACAATATTTCATCAAACAAATATACCACAGATTATTCAACCATTTTGCTAATAATCAAAGCTTATATTTGTTAATATCTGCTATTATTTGCCGTAAAAAAAGAAACTTTTTAAATTTTTCCATGAACTTATTTTTAAAGTAGATTCATATAAGCAAGGAACAGTGTCATATACATATTGTTCTTAATTAGATGAATTATTAAAAGGCTACGTAAAGGAGGGGAAATTGAGAAAAAGTCTTCTTGTCCCAACACACACACACACACACACACACACACACACACACACACACACACAAAGGTTGAGTGAAAGAAAGGAAGGCAGATTGGGTCTGTATATTGAATGAACAGTGTGGGAAGGAAAGTGTGGTTGCCAAGTTATTTTTGAAACCAACTGAGCTAAGCCCACATTGGAAAAAATATTTATGACTGATACCACTTCCCCAAAACACAAATGTATGGAGGTCAATAATGACCCTTATGAAACTCATGGGCTTATTATAGAATGATTTTATTCATGAACAATAAGAATTCCTTATTCCAGATCAGGTAAATTTCTTAAATCTATACAAAAAGAAAATTACAAAAGTTGGTTGGGGTTGGTTTGTTTTATATCTGTGTGTGAGTTTATGCATGCTTACACTCACACACACACACACACACACACACACACATACACGTGCTATACACAGGCTGAAAAATAAGTTGTTTATAAAACCTACCTATAGAGATTCCACTAAGGAATGAGTGAGTTATATAACTACTCCTTTTCTTTACTGAATTGAAAAAAAAGGTCTATTTCACAAAATACTTGTAGCATTCAATGAATCCATTAGAAGTACAAGTTTATACAGGTTGCCTGTATAAATGTCTACATTGTACTGACCTAAAATAGAGGCCTGATCTCAGTTTTAAACTGATGATGGACTCCCTCCATGCCTGTAGTGTCACAGCAATAAAATCTTTGCTTGAGGACTAATTACCCCTGTAGACCAGCCATTTTTTGTTCCACTACATTCAGAAGTCACTAATGTCCTGGGTTCGCCTGGTACATGCACTCACCTAGTAGAGCTAAAGGGACCCAGCTGTCCAAAGTGAAGTTGAAAATTTGCTTACCCACCACTTTGCTACAATGAATATAGGTTTAGTGTGTGTCTCTGAGTTGTCAAATTTAGCTGTCTACACAGCCTGAAATGAACAAAGTTTACTAATTCTCCACCCCCTTTTTTGGCTCTGTGTGTGTGTGTGTGTATATGTGACTTAACACAAATTTTATCATTATAGAAGCAGACACTACTAAGCTCAAGAATAAAATCAAATGTTACCCTGCCTTACCAAAGATTTATGGTTGGAATTTTATTTTATTGGGAGATCAAATTTTATACTTAGGGGGAGGGAGACACTCAATGTATATCCTTCCCAGCATATTCTCACTAAACAACTTCTTCCGAATAAAAGGAAAAGGACTTAGCTATTTTTAAAATAATATATGTCCACTCTTAAATAAGTTTCTTTTGGCCACAGTGATTATTCTGTCCTCTCTTGGAGAGAAGAGAATTGCAAGTGAGTTTATGAATCAATTCACTCCTGAATATTTACCCTCTTTTAGCCTAAATGTTGCCTCAGTTCTTTAATGACTTTGACATGTATTGATAGTATTTGAGGAACAAGTGAGGTGCTGGTTTCCAGAACTGAGGGGGTAAAGGAGGAAACTGAATATGAACATAGGGGATTTTTCCTGCTCTCTTTACATCGTTACGATAAGAGAGGAGAAACCACTATTCCTTCCAATGATACGAAGTAAATGATATCACTTCCACTTGCATGCTACTGAGTTGGCCTAATCTGGGCATTGGTCTCAGAGTTCGGAAAGCAGATTGATGATTATTGTGGAATAGTTATTGAGGAGTTATTCTCTGGGGGCCAGATGCTTTCACACATTTTACTAATCCCTATGTCAAAACTCATGTAAGAGCTGACTAGTATTAGTTATTAACAGATGAGGACTTTTCCATGCGGTCTTTGCAAATTCAGACATTTCTGTAGTATTCATACCATGATCAGATGATACATGCAAAATGAAGTAGAATTTAAACGAATATCAAGATAATTCAAACTATATAAAAACTTTGCCTGATACCTCCAGGTCATTGAAGCAATATTATTTAAAATATTCCTCCAATACTATGAATTATATCCTCTAGTCTCCATTTCACTTGTACATTGTTGGTGCCTCTGTGGGGAAGGCAGGATTAGCACCTCTGCTTCTGCAAACTCAGCTGGGCCTCTTTGCTAACATCATCCAGGAGGAAGCCTGCCAAAGAGTTGGGAAGTCTATTTGGGTTATATTCTGAAGGCTGTGGTCACTGGAAAAAAATTCCAGTCTCCCATTTTTCCAATTCCTATTTCTGCATCACAAAATTAACCAACCCAAAGCTGAGTGGTTCAAATCAATCGTTTCATTATTCTCACAGAGTCTGTAGGACAAGAATTTCGATAGGAAACCTCAGAAATGGACTGTCTCTGGTCCACAATATCTGGGGCCTCCCTGGAAAAACTTAGAGGTTGAGGATGACTTGCAGGCTGGGAGGTGGAGTCATATAAAGATTTGTTCACTCGTATGTATGACCCCTGGGCTGGCAGATTTATGCTGCCAGGAGCACCTACCGTTATGTAAGGCTTCTCCATGTGATTGGGGTCCTCACAGCATGGTGGCGTCGGGGTAGCTGGAATTTTTTACATGGCAACTGAGGTTATCCTTTGCAAGTATTTAAATGAACAAGGGAGAAACAGCATTACCTTTTGGATTCCGTCTCATAAACCACATGGTGTCATTTCAACCATGTTCTATCTGCTGAAGTAGTCATAAGCTCAACCATTATTCTTTAAACCTGCAAGTCATCTAAATATGGTAGTGGGACTTCCCTGGTGGCGCAGTGGTTAAGAATCCGCCTGCCAATGCAGGGGACATGGGTTTTATCCCTGGTCTGGGAAGATCCCACATGTCACAGATCAACTAAGCCCATGCGCCCCAACTACTGAGCCTGCGCTCTAGAGCCCGCGAGCGACAACTACTGAGCCCGCGTGCCACAGCTACTGAAGCCCATACACCTAGAGCCCGTGCTCCGCAACAAGAGAAGCCACCGCAGTAAGGAGCACGCACACCGCAACAAGAGTAGCCCCGGCTCGCCGCAACTAAAGAAAGCCAGCGCGCAGCAACGAAGACCCAGTGCAGCCAAAAGTAAATAAAAGTAAATTTATTAAGAAAAGAATATTACCTTTAAAAACATAAAGATGTTGGGCTTCCCTGGTGGCGCAGTGGTTGCGCGTCCGCCTGCCGATGCAGGGGAACCGGGTTCGCGACCCGGTCTGGGAGGATCCCGCGTGCCGCGGAGCGGCTGGGCCCGTGAGCCATGGCCGCTGAGCCTGCGCGTCCGGAGCCTGTGCTCCGCAACGGGAGAGGCCACAACAAAGGGAGGCCCGCATACCACAAAAAAAAAAATAAAAAAAAATAAGATGTTAGCAAATATCAAAAGTGTTTTCCATGTATTTATATGAATATAATAAGCTTTTTGATAATATCTCCTGTAGAAATTGCTACACATGTCTTTTTAAGACATCAAGAGAAGCTAGAATAAACCTAGTTTTCAGGTTACATTAGCTTATAACAAAATATCCATTTGAAAACTTAAAATTTTTACTCTACACCAAAAGAGAGTCTGGCCTACCTATTTGGACTGAACAGCAAGTGGTTGACTGAATTATTACACAAGGTCCACTGATTTATTTTGTACTTTGACAGCTGAGCAAAATTGGCTTTCTTTTTTTCAATCTGTAGTTTCCATCTTGTTTGAAACTTATTTCTCTTCTGAAACCAAAGAGGATTATCTAGGTTTATGGTCAAACATTACTGAAAATCCCCAAGACTATGTAGTTATTACTCAACAAATTTTTCTACTTGAACATTTCCAGCAAGATTAGTTACCTACTTCAAAAAAAATAGACAAAAATAAAAGCCTACGTATTAAAATATCTATTTACTATTTACGTTAACACTTAATTTACATACAAGTGATAATGAGAAAATTATGTATATGAGAACATCATAATGAGCTTTCCTTTATTTCCTGCTTTGCTGAATCTACTTGGAGATAACATTCCAATTTTAATGGATATCACAATCCTAAAGTCCCCACTATTTCTTAGGGGTCTGTGTAATCTCATGTTACACAGAATGATTAAGTTTCAGAGATGTATTTTTTTTTCCAGAAATGCCAAGCTGATAAACATCTGAAATTTCCACACAGCTGTTCTGAGTGATTTCCTCATTGCTATAATCACATCGAGAAATCAAAATTGGAGTAGAATATTTGGAACGCATTTTCTCTCCTATTTAATGGCCTGTTGGAGTGTTTGTGGTGAGGGGATGGTTCCAAGGGAGGTGGGAGAAGAGTTGTCTTTTTCATGATTGTCACTATGTGTCTAGTGCTTAAAGGGTGGGTTTTCTGATATTTGCCTCAAATGTTCCTTGGGTCTGATGGTTGGCGTCTTTTCACATAGCTTAGAAGAAAATTCATTTTGAAACTCAAACTAGCTTTACCTACTCAAGGAGAGCGTGGAGTTGAAGCAACAATTCGGGTTATCCAAGCCCCAGATTGCTTTCATCTCCATTTAAAAAATGTTTTTGGTATTTGATTTCATCGCAGCTACATTTTTACCGATGAACTAATTTAAAGGATGGAAAAGACAATATTGAAACATATCAGCAGCTGCTTCGAAAGCCTACACTAGCCTGGTAACATACCCTTAGGTTGTTCGATTTATATTCCTCTACTACGTCCCTGGGTTCCGTAACACCTCTTATCGCTGCTGCAAAAGATGCCTCGTGTTAGGAGCAGACACCAACATTTTTATCAGAACCGAGGATTCTCTTTACCAGGTAATGGATGTGACTATTTCTGAAGCTTTTCCTTCCTGTAAAACAGCAATAAAACTAATGCCTACTTCATAGGAATCAAATGGCATACTACGTATGAAACCACTTTGTAAATAGAAACAGGCCATACAGTGAAAACGGATTCAAGGTCCAAGGCTTAAAAATGACTGCTGTACACAAACTATGAGTTTGTTAATAGGAGGCTACTGTGGGTCGTATGGAAAAAGGAGAGGTGCAGTGCAATGAAGTGTGTTCCCATGCATTCATTCGTTCAGTGTGCCATGAGAACGAGTAAAAAGGGTGGATTCAGATTAGATCGGGGAGTGAGCCAAGATCTGAAGGGTGAATGATTGTTAACACCCTGAGGAAAGAGAGAAGAGCAGGTGTGAATATTCTGAGCCTCATTAGAGCTTGGTGCATTTAACGGACTCAAATAAGCCGTGACTACCTGTGTTTGCCTGTTTCTCCAATATTGGGGGCAGTGGTCTGCCCTATGTACTCCCTCCCTTCCAGATCCAAGAAGAGTTCCCGGTTCTTCAATCTGTTCAACTTTGGGCTTATCAGGATGGAGTGGCACTTTCTAAGCTCCTCACATGCAGAACCAGAATCCGAAAGTCCTTACTTGTCCATTTGTTCTCACTTCTCATCCCAACAGTTTTCCACCAACAATATGCATTTGGTTTGTATGGCCACACTGCTCCCTGCCTTGTACTTCTCTCCCTGATCCCAGGGTTGCATGCACTCTGAGTTCCCTGACGATGCAGGAGGAGTCCTTCCTTCAGAAGGACTGCTAACAAACCTAAGCCTCTCTTCATTTCATGGATTCAACCTCTATTAGCGCAGAGGGTTTTGTTTCTTTGTTTCTGTTTCTGTTTTTAAGATTCTTTTTAGAGTGCTTTATAAGTTGATTGAAATTTCAGCCTCTCTTTTGTAACCCACCTTTTGCTGGAGGTGAAATAAAACGGTCTTCCCATAGTCCAGAGACACAACAGGCATGCGAAATGACAAAAGCAGGGCAAGACACTCACTAGTTCAGATCCAGGCTTCAGTGCCCTTTGAATGAGATTTTTCTGGGAACTTCTACTGTGTGCAGGAAGGGAGAAATCAAGCGTGAGGCTGGTAAACTTCCCACTGGTCCCAAGCAATCCGAGGCCTTTGACACTGACAGGTATGAGAGGAGTGGGAAGCCAGAGGTTACTGGGAAAAATGAACACCTTGTTACAAAAGTAACTCCCTGAGCTGTGATCATAAGCAAATTTGGGATAAGGGTGTTTCCTCCACAGGAAAGGTGTTGTAAAGGTAACAAAGATAACAATTGTGTCTACTGGTTTGTTAATGGTAAATTAATAGAAAGATATTATCTGTAATTTTTATCAAACCATGAACTCCTTCAAGGTAAGAGGGGGAGTCAAACTCATTGCACTTTCTTGCATCCAACACAGGGCAGTGCAAGACAGGACATCTAGATGACTCTAAATAAATGTTTGTGGAATTAAATAATGAACCTTTCCTTTTTCTGAGCAGTTAACAGTCAGGAATGTTAAAAGTCAGAGAGAGTTGGCTTTGCTGCTTATTTACATTAAATTGTATTGTATTGTACCATGTTACGTTGAGCTGTACAGTGGTGTGGTGTAGTATAATATCCATTTCTCATAGCCTCATAGCTTTTGAATATCCACTATAATGTAGAAGTCAGAGAAGGTAATTGTGTGTGTGTGTGTATGTTGAATAGAATTGGAGAGAGAGGGGGATTGATTTTTCTTAATGACACTGACGTCTTTCTGTAAACAAAAGTGAGAATCAGGGCTAAGAAGGGCTATAACAAGGGCTGATCACAGGATTTGCACAGGAGTAAGACACATTTTCCATCAGAATTCTAGGGCAGGTGGGTTAGTGGGTGAATGGGGGTGGTTGCTGGCTAGGAAAGATGTTAAAGCTTTAATAAGGCAGGTTCCATGAAAAGAGCCGCTGGAGCTAATTCTGGCCCCTTTCCAGGTGGTTTTATGCTGCAGGTGAGATATATATTGTCTCCGAAAAGAGAAAACAGGGATGAAGCCAAACAGAAAAACAGTAGCTCCCATTTCATTTCTACCTGCTGCAAATAAACCGCCACGTAGTCCCAGTGA
The DNA here is from genome assembly GCF_002837175.3 of Physeter macrocephalus. Lineage (NCBI taxonomy): Eukaryota > Metazoa > Chordata > Mammalia > Artiodactyla > Physeteridae > Physeter > Physeter macrocephalus. The sequence goes on along the minus strand of NC_041228.1, from coordinate 22,965,950 downwards.
AGTAACTAAAACAACGTTCTGCCTGTTGTGGTTACGTTTCTTTTAATGGCCATATTTAAGTGCCACTTTCTTTTAAGTGGCGGTGTTCTGTACCCAAGAGGAGAAACGTAAAAGAAGGTGATCTAAAGGTTATAACTTTGTAAGAATCACAGGAGGACATACATTTAATAAATTGAGAAACTGAGAGTTTAAGCCAGGTTTATCTGGTCACGAAGGACAGGAAAAATCCTCCATGATACCTGGGTAACATAGGTAGCCAACATCTCCCCTGTTTTAGCCATGTCATATTCAGTCAATTTGTCTGACCCCAATATCCTAAATAATATAAAATAGTGTATATGGTTTACAGATTAATAATCAAGATAATCTCTTAGATTTTTTTTTTTTTTTTGCGGTACACGGGTCTCTCACTGTTGTGGCCTCTCCCGTTGCGGAGCACAGGCTCCAGACGCACAAGCTCAGCGGCCATGGCTCATGGGCCCAGCCGCTCCGCGGCATGTGGGATCTTCCCGGACCGGGGCACAAACCCATGTCCCCTGCATCGGCAGGCAGACTCTCAACCACTGTGCCACCAGGGAAGCCCTCTTAGATGTATTTTAAAGCCCTTGTGGTTATTATAAGTCCATATGCAGGACCATACTCTTTATGATGTAGAAAATTCTGAAAATGTTTCTATGGACAATCTGACATGGTCTCCATTCTTCTTTTATTCATTGACTTTAACCAGAATACACACTCCACTCTGATAAAAAAAAAAATGCTGGAGAAAAACATAATTTGAAAAGACACATGCACCCTAATGTTCATTGCAGCACTATTTACAATAGCCAGGACATGGAAACAACCTAAATGTCCATTGACAGAGGAATGGATAAAGAAGATGTGGTACATA
>NC_041228.1:22900336-22964932 GCF_002837175.3 Physeter macrocephalus | reverse complement strand
ACAGAGAAAGACAAATATCATATAATATCACTTATATGTGGAATCTAAAAAAGGGTACTTATCTACAAAACAAAAATAGAGTTACAGATGTAGAAAAAAAACTTATGGTTACCAGGGTGTAAGTGGGGGGAGGGATAAATTGGAAGATCGGGATTGATATGTACACACTATTATGTATAAAACAGATAACTAATGAAGACCTGTTGTATAGCACAGGGAACTCTACTCAATACTCTGTAATGGTCTATATGAAGAGTGGTCTAAATGGTCTAAAGAAGAGTATATGTATACGTATAATTGATTCACTTTGCTGTATACCTGAAACTAACACAACATTGTAAATCAACTATACTCCAATAAAAAATTTTTTAAACCTGTTTAAAAATATAAAGAGATTTTATATGCTTTTGCAATAAAAGAAAAAAGTGTTTGGTTAGAAGATCTTGCTATTTATTTCGATACATGAATGCTTTCTAATTCATTCACTTAAAAGCTTAATTTTAGGGGCTTCCCTGGTGGCGCAGTGGTTGAGAGTCCGCCTGCCGACGCAGGGTACATGGGTTCGTGCCCCGGTCCGGGAAGATCCCACATGCCGCAGAGTGGCTGGGCCCGTGAGCCATTTGCAGCCTGCGGGTCCGGAGCCTGTGCTCCGCAACGGGAGAGGCCACAACAGTGAGAGGCCTGCGTACTGCAAAAAATAAAAAATAAAAATAAATTTAAAAAAAAAAAAGCTTAATTTTAAGTACTGATAGTTGGGAAATGTATTAGCAAGTGGACATCCTGAAAGTACTTTACTCACCAAGTTAATCATTTTCACTTTCTTTTCCTACACAAATTACAGAGAGACATGAAGAGAAATACTTTATAGGCATTAGAAAGAAATAAGATTTAAGTTTTAACTCTTGAAAATAATTACAAGAACACCTTGGATGCCAAAGGAATATAGTAATAAAAGAAATATTACCTCTTTAACCCCTGCTGAATACGTAATTGTATCCTGATGGTTGCAGAAATTTAAATTACCTACAGTTTGAAAACATCAGTACCTAGCGCCAAATACTTGATTTTTATAACTCTTGGGCTTTGTCTTAGCTTTTTTGATGAAATTCCACAAATACATCTTTCTACTCATTGAAGTTTAAGGGAAACAGTTTACTTCTTCATGAAATAAAGGCTTTGGGAGAAAAAGCTACAACAAAATGGAAAGAGCACCAAACCAAGAACTCAAAAGTCCATGTTTCTGTCCTTGTTCTGCTAGCGGTATGCTTACTGACCTTGGACAATATATTCTGCTTCTTTTTAATCTTTTCTTTCTTCTTACTCTTTTATGCCTTTAGCTTTTATATCTTTAGGATTATGTTTGAACAAAATGTTCTGGAGCTAAAAACAAAAACAAAATAGAAGGTGGAGAAGGGTGATAGGAGAAAACTGTGGATTAGACAACCGCTAAATGTTTCTTCTATGTCTTAGATGATAGCAAGCTATAGTAACAAGCACAGTCCTTGATAATAAGAAAAGTGATATTATCTAAAGCACTTATGAAAGTAACATAATAGTACTATTTTACAAGGTAATAATACAAGCCACCATTTATATTGGAGATTTATTTCCTCCAATGTCACAGAAGATAAAAGAGAAGGCGTATACAAATGTAGATGGATTTGTACATTTGGTGTTCAGAACATGTTGGTAATTCCTGGCTAATGACTTCTGTTTCCTTCCCTAGTTTCTAGACAAATGACTGTGGCCAAAATACTTCTCTGAGTTTCGATTTTCCCTGTAGTGACAGGTTAATATGAGAAAACACATGCGAAAGAGGCTCATACACACCCATTGCAGGTACTCAGCAACAGCGCATTTCCGTGGGAGAAGAGAGGAAGAATTGTGTTCGTATTTGGGCTGGGACAGCAGCAGGATAAGAAGGGTTGTCATGAGAGACTTAATATAAGAGCCAAATACTTGAGAGTGAATAGAGTTGTAAAAATATGAGACAAGGATATTCAGACATGGAGGCATGAGTACACCGCGGTACCTATGGGCAATGGAAAAATGTTTGCTATGGCTGGAAGGTGTGTTGGAAGAGGTGGCAGCAATAGCCATTTTCCATAACTCATAGAACAGAGTTTCAGTTTTATCTTATAAACGTGAGCTTTCCAATACAGTAGCCGCCAGCCATCTGTGGCTCCAGGGTATTTGAAGTGTGGCTAGTGTGACTGGAAATTAAATTGTTGATACTTCTCTTCAGTTAATTGAAATGTCAAAGCTGAAGCAATGCAAATTTTGTGTCGTTGCTTGTTAAACATAATGATTAGGAAGCAGGACTTCATTTCACTTTACATGCTAAAAGTTTAGCATCCTAATTTAAATGTTTAAAGTGTGAAATACACATCAGATTTTGAAGACTTGGCACCAAAAAAGTGAAGTATTGAAAATTTCCAAAGTAATTACATTTCGACATGATAATACATTGAATATTATTGGGTTAAATTAAATATATCATTAAATTAACTTCCCCTGATTTTCTTTTTTTTACTTTTTTAATGTGGCTAGACATATGAAAATGTCTCTCCCTGGAGTGAAATGGCTTCCTACTATCTAAAGCAATGCTGTCCAAGCACTGTCCATGTTATTGTTCTAGGATCTATGTAATTTAAGAGACTCTTGTTAGAGAGAAACAATAAATTAATATACAATCTTGGCGAATATCCACATTTATATGGGATAGAGAAATAAAGTAGAAGTAGACTAACTCCCTACCCTCCACCCCAGATGCAACTGAAAAAGAGTTGGCAGTTTTTCATAGGTTTTAACATGTATTTGAAAAACTTGAAAATGAGTGTCTGCTGGCTGGAATACTTCATTGTTTGTGTGCATGGTTCCCATAAAAATATTTTTTAGATCATGCTCTTTCTTGAATATCTAAGATGCTGTATCTGCTAGGGTATCTGTATCTGGAAGTAAGATCTCCATTTTTAAATACCATTTCCTGCCCTGAAGCTGGGAAGTGTCTGGCTGGAACATTTGTGAGATAATCAGCTACTACTCACCAGCTATCTCGATGGCCTGGCGTCCTGGAGCTGGTCATTTCAAAACAATGCAGAGACTGAGTTGTAACCCCATGGGCAGCTGAGAATTTAAATGGATTTCAGGTGCAGAGGTATATCACTTACAACTGAACACTTATAACTAGAACAAGCTTCAGACCTGGGAAAATTCAAAGTAAACAGAACAGATCTAATCATGACGAGCCAAGCCACAGCCTTGTAACTACAGCCCCAGCAAGCTGCATGGATCAGTTTGGACGGACATAACGCACTCATCATAATGGACTCATTGAATAATTAGTCTAGATCCAAAAGAAGGCAATATAGTTTTATCCAACACAGCTTTTCCCAGCATGCTTTCTCAAGCTTAAGAATCCATAGGGGCTCTCTGTCATGTGGGTTTATGACAGAATTTTGCTGTGGTGTAGACTGCCTGGCAGTTTATAGAAGGAGTACTGGTTTGTGAAAGGGAAGAAGGGGTTGAAGTCAGGAGACTTTGGTCTGGGAGCCTGTGCTTTGATCATCAGGCATCTCCTCCTCTTCTCAGAACTTTACCCTCCATCTTTCCACTGAGGGAAGAAGAACTAAAGGGCACTGATTTTCCCCATCTTTCCTGACTTTCAATGATTTGCTATCAGGGCACCCTTAATAACAGAAAGTATGACATTGTGCATGGCTCCGTCCTTCCTTAACTAGCTTAAAAGTGAGCACTGTATCTTAATATTCGTTCCAGTTCAGGGAATATAGATAATTAAATGTTCTGTGTTTAACCATAAACCCAATCCAGTTATCTTTACTCCAAATGGTGTCCAAAATTGAATTTCTCATCACTTACGCAAATCATAGCAAGGAAAAAAATAAACGAATGAATGCAGGTTTTCTTTAAATGCTTCAGTGTCAGGTAACCATAAAATTTTAGTAAAAATTTTTATTGTTTCCACATGTTCATATTTTACTTTCAACTAAACATAAAGATATATTTTTTAATTTACTTCCTGCACTTACAGAGTTTATTCAAAATGCAGATTTTGTACAAATTTTTAAAATTTGTTTAATCTAAGTCATAATATGCCAACTGCTGATAGTAGTAACCACTTTATATTACTAGGCTCCACATATATGTAAGTCACTATGCTAAGTACATTATAGATATATTTCATCATCACAACTAGTAGATTTCACTTCCCTGATCTGACATGAGAACATTTAAAGATTACATAAGTAGTCTGGCATTAAGTAGCAGATAAGTTGCATGACCAGGATTTGAACAAAAATCTGTCTGACTCTCACCTCCCCTGAACTTTTCATTTTGCACCTCCTACTCTGCTACTTCACTGACAATATTTTTCTCATCTGTCATCTCTCTAAGCAGTTAAACATTGCGTATGATCTGAGCCTTGTCTCTGGCGGTAGCATAAGCGCTCTCTTCGTGGTCTTTGAACAAGAACTTTACTGAATTACATAAGTACTGACTTTTGTGGTGAAAAACGTTTATATCTACCAGCATTTGAAACTTCCCAATTTTTACATAATTAAGAAAGAATGTGGAAAGAAAATTAGAGAATTTGAAGTTGCCCAATGAGTCCATTTACTATAACGGTGACCAAAAAACATTCAACTTCTGCTTGAATCCTTTCAATGACAAGAGATCAGTACATTAAAGGCATTTAATTCCAGTAAGGTGAATTTCTAACGTTTTAAAAACTATACCTGTGGAATAAATAACGTATATACATTTATGACAAAGCCTGAATTTTAGTCTAGTGTTTCTCACCTAACCTTCAGAACTATATATCCAGATATCAACTAATCCCTCTGTATGTTTAGATTGTTCGGAAGCAATTAAAACTCAGTATGTTTCAAAGTAAACCCATTCTCTCCTGCTCCATATCTGCTCTTCTTCTAGTTTTTCTTACCTCTGTAAACAATACCTTCACCCACCCAATTCCTCAAGACAGAAATGCTGAAGTCATCTTTCACTTTTTACCCAACATTCCCAAGAAAATGCCAAGTCTTCTTGTTGATTCTACCAACAAAAAAAGCCTTTGATTTTGTCTGTTCTCCATTCTTACTAACACCATCATATTATTGCTGGTTTTCTCAACTTTCTCTTGATTAATTTCCTTTCAGACTTTCGAAAAACTGATGAGCATGTAAATTTGGACCACATAGACTGAAACTTGAAACCAGTGGTCACTGTGTCCAAGCCAGGACCTAGACTAACTACAGACTCATTCTATAAGTGTACAAGCATTTTCCACAAGATCACCAACTGGTACACTATGCAATAATAACAAATGCTTAGAACTGGAAAACTGAGCAGATCTTCCAGAAGTAGGACTGAGCCCCTTGGTAGAGTGAGATCCAGAGACTATGGATAATTCAGGGAAGAAGCAGGAGGTGTCAAGAAAAAAACTTGAATTTATATATATATATATATATATATAAATATATTTTTTTTTTTTTTTTTTTTTTTTTTTTTGTGGTATGCGGGCTTCCCTCCGTTGTGGTCTCTCCCGTTGCGGAGCACAGGCCCCGGACGCGCAGGCTCAGCGACCATGGCTCACGGGCCCAGCCGCTCCGCGGCATGTGGGATCCTCCCAGACCGGGGCGCGAACCCAGTTCCCCTGCATCGACAGGTGGACGCGCAACCGCTGCGCCACCAGGGAAGCCCTTGAATTTATTTTTTAAAAAGGTAATGGAGCCTTGGTTACGTAAATAATAATAATAAATGTTATATAGCAATTGTATCCCTAATTAGTGAATCAGGGGAAATCATTTACGTTTAAATTTGAATTATTTTCATTATGTTTCAGTAACTAAAGTTCCCATATTTATCACAACAGCATACCTTCAGACTGCTTATAATGTGATAAAAAATAAACTACTATGTTTTAAAGATTCATAGTAGAGTTTTTTGTTCTCTGTAGCCAACCCGATTGCTAACCGGTATACCTACATTGGTCCCTTTATTTTTCTCCTATGTGAAATTCTTTTCCTCTTATCTAAAGTATTTTACCTCCTAAATATAAACGCACAATTGTCAATTTTCCAATGCCTTACTGTTATTTAGTTTATCGTAATTTAAATATGACATCACAGCAATCATATCTTATTATATTCTTAAAATGTTTAGACATTAACTTCTGAGCCTGAGATTTGACAGAAAGTAAAATAACCAGAAAAAATATATGAACAAATCAAAAATTAAAGAGAGAAAGGTATACATAGTGCAATTCCTTGGGAATTTTTCAATAAAATAAAATAAGTAATGAAGCAAGCTACTTTGTAGTAATATATGATTATTAAATGAGAGAAATAAGCAGTACTCCCAGTCTATATATACATGACTGTATTCACCCAGCATCAGATGTATCCAATCTAGTGACCAATTATTTTGAAGTTAGTATTTACTAAACACATGTTTAAGCCAATTCATATGGGAGACCGTTCCATTTGATTTGCAAAGAGCAAAACATAAACAACAATCTAAGACAAAATTCTATCAAATATAATTCTTTTTGAATTACACTTTTTCTCCCAAGGAAAGCATATTCTTCCATCCATCTTTGTTTAATGGGATTAATTGACTATTGCTACAGGATTTTCACAGCTGTATTTTTAATGTCTACGAATTTTAACTGAAATCGCAATAACTACAAGTCAGTCCATTTTCACTAGGGCCATTATCCTCATCCCCATTCCTGCCAGAATAAGTCTTTATAACTAAAAAGGGAGATGGTAAAAATAATTTTGCCTCAAATATTTAGAAACTTATATTAAAGCAATTGTTGAAAATTGATTATCACCAAAGCCCTCTGCATTGCACAACCCCAGAGGGCACCGTTCTTCGAGAATAACCCAGCTTGGATTTCAAACACACTACTCTTTCCTGTAATATTTTTTTTTTTTGCAAATCTTTTAGGGACAATTCCACAATTGACTGTTCTGTCTCACCCATAGATCAATGTCTTCAGTGGCAGAAGTCATGTCTTTATCTTTGTATCATTGTCTAGTACACTGGTTGATACAAAAAATACAAAGAACAAAAATTGTTCTTTGAACTGAATCAAACTGTCTGCTTTTCAAAGCATCAACCAGGGAGCTAGTTTGGAGATTCTTATCTTTTGTCTCATAAACTTGACTGTGACTTAATGCATCGCCTTAGGAGGTAAACACATGGAGTTTGGATAAAGAAAGGAAACAGTTGCCAAACCTGCTATGACACGATATCAACCCTGGGAATCCATGAAATGCAGGTAACTTGAGCTGAACCTCCTCCATATACATAACCAGTCACTTGCCATTCTAGTCAACCTTCTCTAAAAGTTAGCTCTTACCTCAAATTTGCACATCAACTCACCATACAGTTCTAATTTTTCAGGTCTAATTCTTGCTTTTTTTTTTTTCAGTTTTAGTTGACAGTTCATCAGCTGTCCACATAGGACAATCCCTCTATTCCTGCATCACTGAAAACTCAATTGCCAGCACTTGTCCAACATCTTGTGGTGAAAAACATTGCTATATGCTCCATATGGTAATTTTGGGGAAAGAAATTATCCCTCTAATTTTTGACTTATTTCTAAAAGGGGATAGGTGTTAAAATAGGGAGTATTTTTTCATTAAAATATTTACCTTTACTACTGTAAATAATTTCATAGTTTAACTCTTTCCTCTCTCCCCATCACAACTGAAAAAACGCTCATCCATTTTTTTCCAAGTGTAGTAATCAGAGATAACCCCAAAAAACACATTTAGAGAGTACTGTTTTCCCCCTAAGGGAACAAGAGGGACTTATCTTGGATTCACATCTAAGGATATAAGTTTTGAGATTCTAACAATGGAACTATGATGCCAGACCAGGAAAAGACTGAGATGTATTTGTTGGCAGCTGAGCTTGGACTGCGAGAGAGAGAGAGAGAGAGAGAGAGAGACAGAGAGACAGAGAGACTATGGGGGTTTCTTGTTGTTAGGAACAGAGAAAATTGAGAAGTTCTCCCATCAATTTCAGAAGGGATGTTCCTTTGAACTGGTCCAGAAGTAGACCATGGAAGACTGAATAGAGCGCTGGAAAATTTGTACTGTGTGACAACACCCAGGGTTCAAGTGATGTACACTGCAGTTAGATTGCCAAATGCAATACTCTCACCTATAGTCAAGGTAAATTATTTTTCCAAATAGAACAATAGAATATTCTGAATATTTTTGGTGCTAATAGCTCCTTATCTTTAGCATATATGGCAGGACCTGAATTAACCAGGGTGTTTTCAATATTTGCTATTTCCTATATTTGAAGATAATGCTACAGTTGGCAATCTTCTCACTTTCAGTAAAATAATACAAATATTAAAATATTGAATAAATAAACTCAATCAAAAGGAGCTCAGTGTTACAAACTGAAACAGAGTAGTTAACTTCCTAATAATATATTAGGAAGTATTGAAGAGAAGTCTGATACATGCCCTTTACTAATGTACAGAAATGTTATTTAAATGAGAAAATAGGTGTGAAGCATTTTGAGAAAGGTGATATATACCTACAAAGTGTCATTATGATGTTCAAGCTGGTATTTTGATTTTTGTGTTCTAGAAATTCTCTTTCTCTTGTAACAAATCCTTTAACATCTTTCAGAAGATTGCTGCACAAGTCATTCTCATATATCAGATCTAAGAGCCCATATGCTACTTAGGAAACATTAACACCTTCCTACAGAAATATTAACACATGATGCAAACTCTGTAGCATTAGTTTGCAGGTGGAAAATAAGTTATACTCTAAAGACATATGAGTCCCAGTTTTTAAAACATTTTAAATTGATTTTGTAATTTTAATCATTTTAAAAATTATTTTGCTCTTGTGGAGGAAAAAATATTCTTGCACACTTTTGAGGCAACGTTGCACAAAAATTTAACCTAACTCCCCTTAGAATTAAAAAAGAACTTGACAAACATTAATTCTCAAACACAGGCAATAATCTCAGTTTCCCCATAACTGTTCTCAGAACAATAGACCGCATTTGTAACTCTCCCTGCAATCTCCTGGAAAACTAAGCCCACTAGAGGTAGGACATTTAGCTCAGGGACACTGAAACCAGTAAATTTCATGCTAACAATAATAATAGAAAGAGAAGCTGCAAGAACTTTCTCTGGAATTTTCCTAAGAGCTTTTCATGAATCGCCTCATTTAATCCTCAGGGCAGCCCTAGGGAGTGAATGCTACTCTTCTTTCCATGGTATAGCCAAGGAAACTAAACTGGAGAAAGGTTAGAACTCAATCAAATTCACAGGACTAGTACCTGGAATATCTGTGATTGAAAGTTACCCAGGGCAGACCAGACCCTGGGCCCCGTCACTCTGTAGGACTGCCTGCCAGCAAGTTTTTTTTTTTTTAAACTGCTGAATTCTTCAACATGTAGGATAAAAAGTAGAAATCTGGGAGAAGACGTTTCTAAGTGATTATATTTTTGTTATATTAAACAAATTTCACTCCTGGAAAGAAAGTACTATAATTAACAGAACTCAAGTCACTGTTATAATTCATAATTTGCCAGATCCGTGCCTTTACTATGATATGTGCAATTATCATGACTGGGTACCAAGGGGTTAAGTCTGTTTGTGTTCATAGTTCAACACTAAGATCTCTATGAATCAGAGTCTGCATTGACAGTAACTACTAGTCCTGTCTTCTCCAGCTGTGCACATCTATGCAGAAATCAAGGCCAGATAGCTAAGAAGCTGATTTACAGAGGAAGCGAGAGTAAGTAGGTGTTGGAGAGTTTTGTTCTGGCTGATTGTAAATCTATGAAAAATATGTGTTCAATTCAGGAAGCAAGAATACATATATAATTATCCATTCATCAAATATTTATTGAGAACTCACCATGTACCAGGCACCATCGTTGGGTACTGAGCATATGAAGTCCCCACTTCCATGGAGATGACTATTCTACCTGTCTAAATAAAATTATGCAATTCTAAATTTTAGATATGTAATTGTCTAAGAGCAATAGGCAATAAACAAATAAACCAGCAAATATTCCGTCAAATAGTGGTAAGTACAAAAAGATAGATGTATGGTAACGTGGGTACCATTTATCACCGAGAGGTAAGTGAAGATCTCTCAGATAAAGTGACAGGTACCTGGAAGAAGACAGGGAGTGGCCCAGGTTTCATAAGGCAAAGAATAGCCCAGGAAGAAAAAGTAGCAAGTGCCCGAGCCCTGGAGTGAGAGAAGGCTTGGTACATTTGTAAAGCTCATAGGATATTGGTGTGGCTGGAACAGAGCTGGGTGGGCTTGAAAGAAGTGGTGGAAGAGCAGAAAACTGATAGGAGGTTAGGTCATGGGAATAGTGATCGGGGGAGAAAGGTCAGATCTTGTAGGGCCATGAGGATCACAGCCAAATCTCTAAATTTTTCACTGCAGTGAAACGGAAAGCCATTGGCAAATTTTGAGTGGAGGACAGATATGGAATGATGAACTTTAAAAGAATCACCCTGGAAGCTATGTCACAAGGAGTCTGTAGGGCAGCCAAGGTGGATACCGGTGAAAGAGTTAGAAAGCAACCGCAAGGATCCTGTCAAGAAATGTGGGTCTTAGATGAGCGAATTGTTGGTGGAAGTTGAGAAGTGCATTGATAGTGGATATAGCCGAAGACAAAAATGACACGATATGGTGACAGATTGGATGTGACGTGTGGCAGAAAGAAAGGAATCTAAGGTGACTGAGGGTTTTGACGTAACCGAAAAACAGATTGCCATAGTCTGTGATGGGATAGATTAGGAGAAGAGACTTCAGACTTTGGTTTTGAACCTGGTAATTTGTGATGCTTATTAGATATTCAAGTGGCGGGGGGTGAATATATAAGTTCAAATGGCAGGTGAGTAGTCCATGCCAGAGATCGAAAATGTGGAGCCACTAGCTTTAGATAGTGAAAGGCTTTAGTTGTAAACAAGGTCACCTACAACATAAATATAGATAGAGAATAAAGTCCCCATACTGAGCCCTGAGGAATCCAATGACTAGAGATCATACAGCTGAGAAAGAGAACCTAGTAAGGTACAGAGGAGCCCAGAAAATGGAACCCTGGAGGCGATTTGAAGAGAGGGTTTGATGAAGGAGAAAGTGATAAACTACAAAATGCATCTGGTGGGTCCATTCTCATGAGGACAGAGAAACGGTCATTGAATATGACATTATATAGACAGTAGTGATCGATGTAGGGCTGTCTAATTCAAGGGTGGGGAAGAATTGGGATCAGAATGAATACAGAAGAGGTTTGAAGAAGACAAGTTGGTAACAGCACGTATAGTCACAGCATGGGGATTTGATTTACCCAACAAAAATTCAGGATATATGGTTTCATATATCATGTGTTAGGAGTTGGGACAATCAAATTTAAAACTGTTCCAACAAGTGCAAGATCTATGCTGTTAGGTTACAATGCAAGTACATCTACAGTGACTTTCCTTTTATAGAACAAACCCAGTATAACTTTATCTTCACAAATCCCTGGTTCCTAAAGACAGCTTGTCACAGCACGCATCCTACCGTAGACTGATAAATATCTATCAAATGCTTTAGTCATTGTATGGTTTAGGAGGATGTTTCCTGAAGCATAAGGTGAAATACTAGCTCTAATTTTAAAATACCCTACATATGATGTTTATGCACTTGTGCATACTACCACATTTTCTCCCCATGAATAATGCATATCCTATGTAACTTGAATCCAAAATAAGAAAAAATGCCAAACATCTAATGGTCTTACGTTAAATACAAAAATAAAACTGCTGTGCTTGATAATATAAGCCTTGAAATAACAGCAGTTACTGGGTTAATTCTATACAGAAAAAAATAAGGTCAAATAATTGTCTCTATCTCTCTCTTGTTATATTTTTTCCTGCCATTCATTCACATAGTTGTTCAAATAAATGAATTCCACCTTAAAACTATAAGGCAAAGTGTTTATTTTTTGAACACCAGCTAATGAATGGGTCATTATAGACCAAAGTTTAAAAATGACAGAGGCAGTTGGAAGTGTACACAGCTGGAATCAAGAGATGCAAATTCCTTTATTACACATGTCACTAATGTTTCTTTACTTCAAACAAGTCAGACTACCTCAGTCCAGTCTAGATTACACAAAAATTATCTTACTACAAATTTAGATTCAAAAGGAAACACAGTTTTGACTGTGGAGCTGCAGGATTACTTGTGACTAATTATTTTAATGGATTGACTAATTTGTCAGCTAGAGTTTAATAACGTATGCTAGCTACTAATTAAACAGTCCTGGTCCCCACTGCCTCTGGGGGAATAAACTCTGGATTCAGCTCTCAGGAGACTAGGAATTGAGTTTTAGCTCTCAGACATATGAGGTAAGTGACATTTTGTAGGTTATGTAACCGTGCATCTTCATTATACTATCCACAAATTAATAACATCATGGTGATTATTATTGTGTGTGTGCTATAGACAGAGAGACAGCAAAGAGACACCTCAGTGAGACAACAGGCTCTCTAATCCGTTCCCTGTTGTATCCTCAGACACTTCACTTCCCAATTATTTCCTTCATTTGTCTTCAGTTTGTTTCTCTCTTCTGCTCAGAGCACTTTAACCTTAATATCTCTTTTAGTCACACTTCCTCTTCCATCTTTCATGTCCTTCTTCACCTTTAGAGCCAATTTTTTTAAAGAGCTGTCCACATACTCCTGTTCTCCTCCTTCTCTCTCTCTCTCTGCCCTCATTTTTCATACAATACTTTACTATAAATCTTCTTATCTGTGCAAGACTTACCTACAAATCAATCTCCTTCAACAGAAATTTATTAATATTAACCCAGTACTCATTCTTTCTCTTATATTCTTATTTCCCAGGAAAGAGTATGTACAACAGGAAACAGTATCCTATTTCTCAAGCCATAAACCTTGGGAGATGATCTCAACATCTCCCCTTCCCTAAACCACTAACTTACTACATCACCAAGTGTTATTGATTCTACCTCTCTGCACCTTATTTACTCCTCTCTAGTATCATAGTTATATTGAGTTACATCCTCAATCCTCTATTGTCCGCATCCCCTCAGTAGCATCCTAACTGGGCTCCTTGCAAGCAGCCTTACCCCTGTCTGTGTGTTATCTCTGGAAAGCCAGGCTAATATTTCTAAATGCAATCTGATCATGCCTTCCTCCTTCTAAGACTTTTCAGTGGCTCCCTATGTCCTCCTTCTCTATTTCCTTAGTATACAATCTAAATTTCCTGAGATTAAGTTTGGTTTAAAAAGCCAATTTTCATCTACATGGTAACTAATCTCTCTACTCTCACCCCTTGCCACTTCCCTGCTATAAGCTCTATACTAATGATTTTGAATTATTTTCCCTCCCTTTTATTTTTTTTCAGGTACTGTATTTTCCCATCTCTAGATTTTTAAATACTTGATTATCTCCCCAGGTAGACTTCTGTTACCCCAGGTTTGGAACAAGTGCCCACATTGTGAAATCTTCTCACAGTCATTTACTTATCCCATTGTGGCCCTTTCCACATTATAATGATATTGACCACCACACTCTGAGAACCATGTCAATATATCTGTTGGGTTTAAGTTGGATACCTTAGAATCTTCATAGTGCTTGGCATTTAGCAACCAGTCAATGAAAGCATCTGGGAAAGAACTGTGTAAATTGTTAAGCATTATACAATTGAGAGTTACAATATACCTTACTGAAATTCTTGTAAAAGGTAGGCATAGAAAATTTAAATTTTATTATAACAATTTCCCAGATGACAATTTCTTATCTACCTTCTTTTTTGAAGAGTTGCAACTCTTTGCTTAATTTACAAAAAACTGTAACCCAAAGAACTTTTCTGATTTTGTTTGTTGAAACTATAATTATACTGCCTTTCTATGTTACATCTATTTATTTACATTTTATGAGATACACAGATATGGGCTTCTTTTTTTATATCAATATAAATATACAATATATATTGATTTTTACAATGAATAATGTAATGGAGAAGGACTTCTATTAAGTTTAACATCTTTTTTTTCAATTCAACAGTAGTTCATATAAACAAAAGAAGGAATTACAATTTTAAGGAATCTTGAGGCAAAATCTTTTAAACAGAGAATAATCTGTCAACAAATAATCAGCCTCGATTTCAGTTTGGTGAAAAAAATTCTCTAGTTTTTTTTTTTTCCCCCAAAGAAATTCCTATCTATATCACCAAGAAAAGAAAGAAAGAAAGAAAGAAAGAAAGAAAGAAAGAAAGAAAGAAAGAAAGAAAGAAAGAAAGAAAGAAAGGAAGAAAGAAAAAAATCACGAGTGACTTGGTCCATCATAGAGAATAAGCACAAATATAATTAGCTGCTACATAATTTTAAAATATATGACTAAGTACATCACTTAATAAATTGCTGCAAACTACTGAAAGCTCTCTTAGCCTTTAAATGTTATAGTTCTTCATAAAATCCTTTCTTCTTTGGGAGCTATTTATTAGACTGTGCTCATATAACTTGCATAAAAACTACCCGTTTGGATTTTGGAAGGCACTGTAACTCAACGGTGGATATTTAATTTAACCATTGCTTCATTAAATGGATTTTTCTTCTGAAGCTATTAAAAAGCTGAATACAGACATTATAAATAAATAAACTAAATTGTAGTGTTTCTGTTGTCTGTTGAATAACAAATCATCTCAAAAGTTATTGGCTTCAAACAATGATAATTAATTATTTCTCATGACTCTGTGAGTTGACTGGGATTAGCTGGATGGTTCTTTTGTAATTAAAGTCATTCATAAGACTACATTCAACTGGGAGCTCAGTTATGGCTAGAACCTCCAAGATGGCCTTTATCCTCCATCATCTCATTTCACATAGTCCTCTCATCATACGATAGACCAGCCCAAGCTTTTTTACAGCATAGCATATGGTCCAAGAAACAAGCCCAACATTCAAGTGCTTTATCAAGCACTCTGCTGTATCGTACTTGCATGTGTCCCATTAACCAAAGCAAGCCACATGGCCAAGCCCAAAACCAATATGTGAAAGAACTACACAGAGTCTTAGAAACTGTAAGGCATGGCCTTTAGGAGACACCAATGGAAGTCTACCATAGACTTTTTAATTTGTATACTTGTGTTGTCTGATCATTTATTAAAATTCAAATCTAAACTCTCCATCAGCTTCTGTATCAGCATAATTTGATCAAAACAACCTTAAAACATGACAGTTTCCTTTTATAGTCTTATCCTATAACTTAAGTGTTAAAAACTCTAAAATCAACATTTTATAGATGATGGAGTTTTGATAGTGATTTGCATTCACTTACTTTTCCTGAAAGACCTAAAGCTTCATACATACTATCGTCTGTGTCCTTGAACTCTTCTAAAATTTGGATTTTACCAGTCTTTGAATTGTTTTCATTTTGACATGAATATTATGTTGTATAATATTCCTTAATACTGGCTTAGAGAAAAAGAAATTTAACATCTTCCTTTATTGAAAAGTCACAGTAGCAAATTCCTTACTTAGAAGGAACTTGCTATTTCCAGAGTCCTGGCCTTATTATGCAACATTTTCCTGTCTTATTAACAACTAGACTGAGGTTTTGTCAGAACACTTCCCATTCATTCAGCAATCCTATTTGAAATTCAAAGTTGGAAGACCAGAGAAAATACTGGCTGAGTTGATCGTCTTCTATCATTTCAAGAATTCCTGGAGTTACAGAAAGTCTTCCCACGTAAATAAGAAGAGATTAGAGCACTTTGCTTTAAAACAAAGATTGTGTTCACTTAAGCTTTCTTGCTACCCTTGAACTGGCCCCTTTTAAAATGAATCATTAATTAGTGAGATTTAGCATAGGAAAGGATTCTAAACCTTACTGAGTTACCTTAGTTCTCCTTTGGCTCTATAATTAGTACACATTAGTTGGAATTTTAATCATGGGGCCACACAAGGCAAGTCTAATCCAGCATCCATGGTTTCTCTGGTCAACAATATGTCACCATTACCTAGACTAGTAGCTCATACATAATACATACTCAATAAATGTTAGTCAGAGACTGAGAGAGAGACAGAGATACAGAGGGAATGTTAACAATTATTAAATGTTTACAATATGTTAAACATTGTATTAACCTCCTTAAATGCTGTGCATTATCTCATTTGAACACATTTATCAAACTTCTTCCTCCCTATGTTCCAGTATTTCTTCTTCAAGGCTAAATAGCCAATGGAGTTTCAACCATTCCAAATGTAACCTTGCTGTCATGGGTTGAATTATGTCCCCCCCCACCCAAAATTCATATGTTAAAGCCCTAATGCTCAGTATCTCAGAAAGTGACCTTACTTGGAGAGCTTGTCTTTACAATTGTAATCCAGTAAAAATGAAGGCTCTATTCCATTATGACTGGTATCTTTATTAAAAAGGGATATTTGGACAAAGAAATACATGTAGAGGGAAGATTATGTGAGGAGACAAAGGGAGAAGATGGCCATGTACAAACAAAGAAAAGGAGCCTGAAAGAGATCCTTCCCTCACAGCCCTCAGAAGGAACCAACCCCGCTAACACCTTGATTTTGGACTTTCAGCCTACAGAACTGTGAGATAATAAATTTCTGTTGTTTAATCCACCTAGTTTGTGGTACTTCATTACAGTAGCCCTAGAATAGTAATAAATTGGTCTTCTCTTGATTTTGGTCCACACTCTTAAGAATACTAATTACAATATAATACCTACCATTTATTCAGTACAAGAACTTTACAAATATTACTATCCAATTTTATACCAAAAATATCAGTGCAAAGAAGATATTATTGATCACTATTTTACAGATTAAGAAATGGAAGTACAGAGAGATAGATTCGCCTGGTGTCTGACAAGTAATAGCAGAGCCAAGATTTACACCTGTGATTACAAAGCCATTGCATTTAAACCCTGCTTTATACTGCTATTATTTAATTACAAGTTTCTAAATGTATGGTGGTTAGAAGTGAACAGGGTACTTCATTTGTAAACTTACCTGTCCTGTCACTTAACTAGGACCCCATACAATCTATTAGTTAATTTTTCTATGAATTTCCTAGATAATCAGGCATTTAATACATATATTTTGAGAAAGGATCAAGAGTGCTAAAGAATCACTAAATTCCTTTCTACTATCTCTGACCGTTTTCAGTTTACCACATTTGATTAACCTCGTTTAAACACAAAGATTATATTTACAAGGAATTACATACAGAATTTTAATTTGTCAAGTAATGTTCCCAATCCTCATTTAATGATCTGCAGTTCTTTGGAGGGATTCTTCTGTTACTCCATCATTATCTCAGTGAATAGATAACCACATGAACCTCAACCCATAGCATGTTATCCAAATAGGATAATCAAACTCTCTCTCTCTCTCTTAAATTTGATTCTTGGGGTTAAAAAGCTTTCAGGGACATAAGATAGTTGGAAATAAGTTAGGGTGAAGACAGAGCCTTAAAAAGTTTGCCCAGGTAATCTTGCTGAGTTAGGAGGACTTCTCTAGATTTTGTGCCTCCCAAAGGTCTAATTTTTCAGCATTTCCTTCTTTTTTGTCATTTATCTAACACTGTTAGAATAAACTGCTTGTACTGTTAAACATATTAATCTATTCTTAGCTGTTACTTGCAGCAAAGAAATAGAAACAACGCAGTTAGAATTGGTGATATTCCTCAGAGGACCTTCATAGTGTTGCAGGAGAAAAAAATTAATGGAGACTGAGGCAGACTCACAGGCAATTGGCCAGAATAGGAGAAATCTAGAAATGTAATACTGCCTAGAAGTATGGTCTAGGATACTTAACCTGCCTACTAGAAAGTGGGCATCCTCTCTCAGTACCAGCGATTATTCTAATATTTTTCCACCTCTAATAGACTGTGAATGATATTTAAAATTCCCAATCTTCCCTTTGCTTAGACATCAAAAATAATATCATATTTAATGCAGAATTATACATCTGAATCTACAATCGAATATTCTAATAGTACTAGAAGTAACTGGATGGAATTCATATGAATTTACCTGTAAATTTGCATCTGTTAACCAGACTTCAGCAATTAGACAACTTGAGTTCTCTCTCTCTCTAAGAAAACTCTCTTGACCCAAAATATTCTGCACTTGAGTTTGAAACACAGTGGTCTCCTTAGCCAGTGCCACCTGTCACTGACACAGAATCGTCTTATCCTGACTTTACAATTTTATATGGCATCTCATGCTTTTTACTTTGGTCTCACACAACGTGCTTCTATTCTCTTGTGTTTCCAATAACTTCTCTTCAGTTACTAATCTCTCTGTTTCTGAATTTCTATTGAGAACGTAGCCCTAATTGCTCATTTATACTCTCTAACTTGAACTATAACCCAACTCTGATAAACTTCTTTGTGACTCAGCAGGATTGCCATGAGCCTCTTCCTCTGGGACAGAAAATCACCAAGAACCCCAATTTTATTGCAACCTTTTATCAAGCAACTCACTAGAGCATGCTGTTTTAATACTGACATAGAAGTGAGAGTACAGTGGAGGTCTTTTCTCTGAATCTGTGAGGCGACCACATAAAACCAGCCTGCAGAAAATGTGGCCAGCATGTGAGACCTGATGAGGTGTGTCCACGGCTGGGCCTGCCAGGGCACATCAGGTGGGATGAAGGCTCTCACTATATCTGTTCTCCACCACAAGGGCACGATTTGTCCCAGTGCTGCTGCAAAAAAGTAGCCAAGAGAGGCATTTAAGAGTGATATATGAAAAGGGGAATTATAAGGTTTGTGTGCTGATATTTTCAGAGAAATTCTAAACTTCAGCAAGTGATGACACTCCATCAATATCTTTCAGTAAAAGACATATAGATACTAATGAACAAATACGCACTAGAGTAAAGGCTTTCAGTATGCACCAACTACAGTAATTAATTTAGGAAAAGCATACCATCTGAAGGGAATGAAAAATTAGATATAATTTTTTTAGGCATAAATATAAACACGAAATCACTTTTTTTTCTTGCTTAGCTCTGAAAGAAATTCATCTTTTCAGGAAAACTTGGTTCAGACAGGCTCAGTTACTCTGGCAATGTACTGGTTGAGGAAGAAAACCCAAATGATGGGTGACTCCTGAGGGCACCGACATATTCAAGTGAGAAAAGCACAGAGTTGACTGCTTGGTCCCTAGTGGTTTTGTTGTCATTGTTGTTGTTGTTGAAAATAGTGTCAAGAATTTTTAAATGTAAGCATGGCACAATGGCTACTCCTGGTTTTCTCACACATATAAGTATAGGTGGAAAGCTCGCTACCTTCTAGCCTCATCATTTTCTTTCACTCCCTAAATCACAACCAGAGATTTTTCCATGTGATCATTTGGAAGCAGAAATATTGGTAACCAGTAAATATATGCAGAAGTCCCATTTTTTTAGCTCTACCTTGCCCCACTTGACTGTATGTCTTGTCTTTGGAAAGAAAAAAAATCAGAAGTTTTAATGCCATTTCCTACTTAAACTGTCATATCTACCCAACTCATATTATAAAAATCTCATTTCATGGGAATGTAGCTGTCAAATGAGACAGTGTCTACAAAACGCTCATTTGCTGAAAACTTTTAAAGAAATTTTCACTGAATCCAGTTCATGGCATTAAGGTTTTAACTTATCAAGTCTTTCGCTTAGTTTTCAACCTTTGTGAGAAGCATGATAAGTCACTGTCATCAGCTCACTGAGAGGTAGCTTCAATATTCGTGCAGAAAGTGTGTACGTCTACCTATTTGGAAGTGATTGGGTAATTTTCTCAATGCCAAGTTCTTCATTACAGGCAGCATTCCTCCTAACGAATCTCCAAATAATCTAACAACCACAAAGTAGCCAAGAACAAACTTTCTAATTTAGAATATTTTTCTTATTTTAATAACATCTCCAGGGCTTCCCTGGTGGCGCAGTGGTTGAGAGTCCGCCTGCCGGTGCAGGGGACACGGGTTCGTGCCCCGGTCCGGGAGGATCCCACATGCCTCAGAGCGGCTGGGCCCGTGAGCCGTGGCCGCTGAGCCTGCGCATCCGGAGCCTGTGCTCCGCGACGGGAGAGGCCACAACAGTGAGAGGCCCGCGTACTGCAAAAAAAAAAAAAAAAAAAATCTCCCAGTTTGTAATCTGTAGGCATACGTATAGCCCTCTGCTTACAACTCCATGACTGTTTTGTCATTGGCTTAGAGTTGTTGTTCACAGAAACATCTAATCCAAGGATGATGCCTACCAAGATTTTCAGCCTCAGAACCAACTGTGAACTAGTTAGTTCACAAATCATACTCAGAGGTGAAAAATGCCACTGGTCATTAGAATGAAATAAAGATCAGGCATAAGAAGAATGAAAGGTTTCAGATCACAAGAAATAGAATTTTAAAAGACTTCTAAGAAGCATCAAAATGTATAAATGAATAGTATTTCTATACAGTAAAAATAAGTTTTTAAATTGGCTGTCTTAGAGGGAAAAAAAACTTTAAAGTTTTAAGTAATTTGAGTAAAGCCTGAACTGAAAAGAATTCGGATATTTATTTAGGGGTACAAAATTGTGAGACTGTGATAGTTGTTTTTTTTTTTTAACAAGAAAGCTATTTTTCATTACAATGTTATAGAAACATATTTCTTTCTGATAACTGCAGAGTTGTTCATGTGTGATCCTGGGAAAATTAGTTTCTGGTCACCTCAGTTTCCTCATCTGTAAACTGAAATCATAATACTACCCACACCACAGAACTGCTGTAAAGATTAATGGACTTAGTATATGTAGAACAGCCTCTGGAACATAGTAAAAGCTTTATAAGTGTTTATTGATATTGATAATATTATTATTCAATACATTACAATGTAGCCAAGCATTCAATAAACACTGAGAATTCAGTGGTTAACAGGATAAAGTTCCTACTTTCATGAAGCTAACATTCTATGGTGAGGATAAGTTTCCTTATTGAATCTACATAGAAGCCATTCCACATATGGATAGAGAGGCTGCTTTCTAACAAAACAACTACTTAGAAAAAGTTTTATCTCTACAATGAGCGAACACAGGGAACTTGTGTGCAGCAAGAAAATGTTATGGAACTCTTCACAGCAGTGCACTGGTAAAAGTTTAAATTCCTGTTCTTTAAGCAACAGCAACAATAAAAAGCCTCCGGTTTGTAGCACTTGCCAATTTCCATGGTGTAAATACTCTCACCATGGCTGATTTCAAGCAATCCTTGTGATATTCATGAATGGTGGAGGTGGGAAGAAATACACCATATACATACCATTGTGCCATCCAGATTTCCAAAATAGGGATATGATACAAAGAAACACTGTACAGAAGCAGTAGAGTGTAGTAAAATAATTAGGAAGTGATCAATTTTGAGTCTTTATGACTTTTGTTTTTATTATAACTGTACACACATAATTTCACTTTTATTAATGGCTATTTTTAATAACCAGCTCACAAAATTTCTGATAATTTAACAATTAGCTCTCATGAGTCAGTACAACCACTTCTAGCATACCACTGCTTCCCAAGCACAATCCTACCTAAAAGATATTTTCCACCATCTGTTATTGTATTTTATTATGTAACTAGGCAAAGTAAAGAAGAAAGTCAGCATTTGGAGAGTCTTCACTGTTGGTGAATCTGAATTTTGAAAAAGCACAAAAACTGACAGAACTAGACGGCCTTAACATTGATTTCTACATTCAAACAGAAAGGTTTTACAAGTGTTTCCAGTTAACTGATTTCTCTCATGCCATATTACACGTTGACAAGTGGTCTTATTAAAAAAAATCAGGTAGCTGCCCCAACCCTGGGCTTGAATAGATGTCATTTGGGGACACAATGAGGAAAGGTGACTAGAAGGGGATGGGTTTTAGTCTAGGCGTTGGTATGGATTCAGAAAGATGGCTTTGAGCCTAAAACTTTAGCTCATGTGCCTACAGCAAACAATCAAGGGAGTTCTAATAAAATGAGTGCACATTTTTTATGATCCAGCAGCCTTTAATGTGGACCCTAAGGGAATGTCCTGTTAAAATAGATGGAAAGAATAAAAATTTAGAATCTGAACAGGAGACACTGAATGAAATGAAGCAGCCTTTGTGTTTTTAGAACTCCCACCTAAAGATAAATTTTAAGGAAATGGATTAGATTTGTTGGACTTTAATCAGGGGATTGCAAAGTCTTTAAATTTGAAAAACTCTCTCTTCTGGAATCTGAGGAATGTTCTCATAGTGGCTCACCACAAAGATTAAATTCTGCTTTTTGAAGAAAAAATGTTACTGTTTTGATCACAGAACAAACAGATCCCCAGGAAAGAAGGACCACCCTGCTCAGAGGGACCCCTACAAGGAAGGCAGCTTGAGAAGTAAATCTGCCTATAATTTTTGTTAATAAGACAAACCCAATGACATAAATTGACAGAAATCTGAAGCCACATGATAGTGTTTTTTCCAATATTAAAGTGATAAATTAGTTCAACAATATTAAAGTGATAAATTAGTTCAACAATGTAGGTTTTATTGCCTTTAAGTGTTAACTGCATAGGTTTGTATATTTCTATAGCGTTTAAAAAGTACATTAACATTCACTATGTCAAATGATTCTCAGAAAAAGTCTATGATAGTTTTCTTTTTCTATAGACTCACAATTTATAGATAGAAAAACAGCCTCAGACATTAAATGACTTACCCAAGATTTGATCATTAGGAAGGCAGGAAGTCAAAGCTCACACGCAGATTTTCTTGTACAAGTCTAGAGCAGGGTTTAGAAAACGTTTTGTAAATGGCCAGACGGTAATGATTCTCAGCATTGTAGGCCATAGGTCTCTGTGGTGACAATTGAACTCTGCAACTGAAGTGCAAAAGTAGTCATGGACATGGCTGTGTTCCACTAAAACTTTATTTTCAAAAACAAGAAGCAGGCCAGAGTTCACCCTTGTGTCAGACCATAGTTTGCTGACACGTGGTCTAGAGGAAAGAGCTTAGACTTTTAAGATAGAACTGAGAAAGTTTGGATCTACTACTGAACATCTATGTGATAATGTGCAAGTTTCTCAGCCTCATTATGTCTCCTCTTCCTCATCAATAAAATAAAGACAATTGTATATACTTCACCAAGATATTTTGAGACTTAAATCAGGTAACACATATAACATGTAAGCACATATCAACAGCCTCCTCTCTTTCCTCCCATCCCATATTTTATTCTTCTTGAAAGATATCTAATAAATATCCCCTATACTACAATTAACTGGAATATCCTTGATTTCAATTTCCCTTCTCCTCAGCTTTTTTTCTCTTTTCCTCTCTTTCTCCATATTTTTTTAAATGTTCATATTATATTCCTTTCATAAGGCTGCTGTAACAAATTACCACTCTGGGTAGCTGAAAACAAAAGCAATTTATTCTCTCACAGTTCCCGAATCTAGAAGTCTGCAATCAAAGTGACAGCAGGCTCACGCTCTCTCTGAGCCTTTAAGTGGAATCCTTTTTTGCCTCTTCTAGCTTCTGCAGGTCACCGTAATCCTCGGTATTCCTTGGCTTGCAATTGAATCGCTTCACTCTCTGGTCTTGTCATTACATGGCAGTCCTTCCCTGTGAGTCTCTCTTCACATGGCACTTTCCTCTTCTTGGAAGGACACCAGTTATATTGGACTAGAGCTCACCCTAATGACCTCATCTTAACTTGATGACATCTGTAAAGACCCAATGTCCAAAAAAGGTCACATTCACAGGTACCAAGAGTTAGGACTTCAACATAATTTTGAAAGGGACACAATTTAACTCGTTAACACGTACCACTGCTATCATCTTCCTTGCATAATTTCTCTTGGTAGTCACAGAAAAAAGCCAGAGGAATAGATATAATTCACATTGATCTTTACAGCAAAACATAAGGGCTCTATGTGATTTTCTAATTAACTGGTTTCTCATATACAATATTCAAAATTATCAACAAATGATTATGTTTTGGCACTTAACTCTAAATTGAAAACTGTCTGCATGCCAAATAAAACAGCAGTCTGCCACTGTCTGACACACTACAGAAATTCTCAGATATTACTTTAAGCAATGCCAAAATTAGATATCTATTTACTTTTAATCATTCATAAAATGAATTGTTTGCTAGTTATATCAGTTAGGATACGCTTTATTGCAAGCAACAAAAATCCAGCTTAAACTGTTTAAACAAATAGCAAAATCTTTTGGCTCACTTAATGCTGAGGGTATAAAGTGTCAAGGTTGATTATATTCTATAGCTTTAAAAAATAAAATTGTCTGGCTCTTCACTTATTTTCTCTGTGTCAGGTTCATCCATAGACTGCCTTCCTTATTTCCAACACCAACAATTTCTTGGAGCTCCATTCTCTCATGTTGGCATTGAAGACAAGAGAGAAAGTTGTTTCCCAAAATTTATCTCAGAGTTGCTGGGAATTATCTTTTTGAGAAACATGAATTAAATCTCATTTATACCACAGTGGCTAAAATTAGGTCTACGGTTGTTCTGGAACCAGTAACTGGCCCGAGGAAGACATGCTGTATTCCCCAGTTGCTGAAGCTAGAATAATAGTCTCAGAGCACATGGACAGCTCTAGGTCAAGTAGATATTGGAAGAAAACTGAGGGAGTTACTGAACTATTAGAATGGACATTGCAAAATGTTGCTCTATATATCAAGGTTCAACCAGAAGGAGGTGTGAGTGTGTGTGTGTGTGTGTGTGTCTGTGTGTGTGTGTGTGTGTGTGTCTGTGTGTCAGTGTGCAGAGAGAAAGAGAGAGGTAGGGAAAGAGAGATTGATGTATTACAAGGAATTGGCTTTTGTTATTGTGAGGACCTGCTTAGCCAGTTGAAAGTCTACAGGAAAAGTTGGAAAAAGGAGATCATGACTCTCTAGAACCCCATGAGCAAAGGCCATTCACAGTCTTTAAACTCAGATAGGGCTTAAGTCCTCTTTTAAAGGCTTCCCTGAATAGGTCAGTCCCACCCAGAATAACATTCCTTTTCTTTAGCATCAAGTCCCTGATTAGGGACTGTAATCATCTGTGCACAATTCTGTCACAGCAGCACCTGTATCAGTGTTTGACTGAACAACTCAGGACTGTAGTTCAGCCTAACCAAGTTCATACATTGAAAAGCCATCACCTTTGCTGAGACTTAATTCTCTACTTCAATTTTTAAAATTGTCCAGTTTAGCTGGACAAATTGCCACCTAGATAAAAAACTACATTCCCTGTCTTCCTTGGTATCTGTGTGTAGCTCTTTTACTGGCTTCTAGACAATATGATGTAAGTGGAAGTATCAGTACTATGTGGGATTTCTAGAATGTCACTTTAAAGAGACAGAGTAAACTTTTCTGGTGACTTTTGCTTTTCCAGCTGCCTGGAATTTTGATGTAATGGGAAGAGTTCAAGCAGCCTCTTGAGCAATGTGGTTAAATGCTAACTATGTTGTAAAAACATCAAGAAGAAACCAGAGTTCCTGATACCAATGAATGGCCACACCAGCCATGGACTGCTCTACTTTGGACATCTTTTACATGAGATAGAAGTAAACTTCTACCTTGTTTAATCTCTTATTTGGGCATTTATATTTAACCAGCCAAACAAACCCCAACTAACACTGGGAAGAAACCACAACATCCATTAAACTACGATAAGATTGAAACAACTTTTCTAGTATGTGCCCAAACAATAGTCTATTACCAATTGAGGGGGAAATTAATAAATACCTCTGAATTTTAAGTTTAAAAAATTAAGTATTTTTTTAATTTTATAGGTTGGAATAGAATGTAAGGGGAAATGTAAGGGGAAAAAAGTCATGCTATTTGTAAAGCTGTTTCACTAGGCCGCATCTAGACAGGAAGGGCACTAATATGATTCCTCTAATTTAAAGGGTGGTTAACCCAATTGATACAGGAAAGTCAAATTATCCTGCACAGCCAATACCTCTATTGTACTAGAGTCTGTAATATTATTAAGACAAAACACAGACCCTTTAACAAAAATTAAGTTGGCTTATGGTACTTCAAACAAAGAAAATATGGCTTTTAAATTAACATAATTTGGCAAAGAAGATATCAATTCCTTTCTTAAAATATATATAAATTCTTCTTTAAATTTTAAATCTGTGTTTCATTACACAGAAAATGAAAGCATTGACGGGCAAGTTATATCACAGCCAAATGAAGAAATATGTGGGAGAAATGAAGAAAAAGAAAGCAAGAAAGTCTTTTGTTTAGCCTGCTATATCTCAAGCGTCACCAAGTTTTCCAGGTTTGGGGGTTGTTCTTTCATTGTTAAAATAAAATATTCCAGTTTTGTTCTTACTGGAGCTTAAGAAAATTGTTTAGGTTTGGTTTCATTAAAATTTGATCATAGGTGTATGCCTGAATAATTTTTTTTTTTTAAGTTTTGCTTCTTTGTGGGATTTACTTGAAATAAAGTGGCTTATCCATCTTTGAACACATTTCTGTGATTTACTTCAACTTTTGGATCATAGTTCAATTTGGTCAATACCCCTCACCATGGCAAGGAAAATAAAATGACTCAATATGAAACTGATGAACACTGGAGAAGATTTCTTGTGTTTTCATATGAAATACAGCATCAGACCAGAAGGAAGGATGGGAAACCATAAGTCTTTCAGGAAGACTTCAGAGAGTGGCATGCTTCAGTAAGTCGGAGTTCACAGGAGATTACACCAGAACAAAAACCGTGGCATTCTATTCCATCAAGAATAGAGTCCTTATACTGGCAAATTATTAACATTAACCAATTGAAAAATCTGCATTCTACTGATGTACACAGAATCTCCTGCTGTCTACTTTGTTGTCTTAGTGGTTTTTTTTTTCCTTAACAAACTGTCTTATTTGAACCTAAAAAACCTTTGTATGAAGATCATTGTACAAATGATTTCTGAGGCATGCTGTCATAGAAAAATGCGTGCACATATTGTAAAGGGCTTTTCTGGTCTTCTCCTCAGAGCACAAATTATAAACACACCTCCTCTTTTAAACCACAAATCACTATTGGCAAAGTCTAAAAAGTATTATAATCACTCAGACTGAAGATGAATCAATCCACAACCTCAAAATATGAAATATATGCATTTTATACAAAATGTTTAGTAAATTGGTTGTTCTATATCCCAGATGGCTCTACAATTTTTGGCTCATAACAAGGTAGTGGTTTTTTAATTGGCCTTTGAGGGAAGCTGAAATTTTCACTGCATGGGTTGGCCTTCTTAATAGCATCTGTGACTTTGCATGGCTCAAAGTCTGAAGATAATTTTTTGTTAGAGCAGACTAATTATTGCTTTCTATGGAAAAGTGAAAATGTGATTTGTCTGACTGGAATATAGTGAGACTGACAATGACTCTATTCTTATAAGATAGAGAATTTTCCATCATTGTAGGTTTCTGGCAGTGGAAAAAGTCTAACTACAAAATAAACAAATAACATATACACACAAAAACTAACAAAATCAAAATGTCACTTACAGACTTCCAGTTTCAGCTATGATATGTAAAGAGCTTGGAAGCTGTCAATCTTGTCCTTATAAGAGGAAAAACCTCGACAAACTAAAACTTAATAAATCTTCTTGGATTCATTAGAAAACTGAAGATGCAGGGAATACTGCCACCCTGAAACCTTCAAAGATATTCACTTCCAGAGAGATACAGAAACCAAGATCTGTTTACCTGCAAAAAATGTTGCTGGAGCCACAGACTTGTAAGAATACTTAAGAGGTAACTATAAGGAATTACATGAGGCTGAGTGTAGCCTAGAATGAGAGTGAGACATTCCTGGGCCTGCAGTCTTACTGGGACTCCCACACATTTGCAGGTTTTCCCTACAGGAATCCCAGCAGGTTCACATGGTGAAGATCTGAGAAAGGTGCCCTCAAGTCTCTGGAAGGGGAAAGGGAAGAGTAATCATTTTAAAATACACCCAATGTCTTCTCCATAACATAGGTCTCTGCTCCTAAGGAAAAGATGACCAGGACTGTGTCCCTGCTGGGGAAGGCATTCCTCTCAAACCCCAGCCACCTGGGGTGGGAGAGTGGAGGATGGGTGGGTATAGTCAAGAGTGTTCAGGGCTTCAAGGAAATAGATTAGAAACTCTGTTGTCAGGAAAAGGAGTAGGGAACAAAGAGGCAGACATCTATACTAAAAGAGAAACATTTGTGGTGATCACAATCCTGAAACAAGCCTATGAAAAAAACATAAATTTATTCAGGTTATAGAATTCTTCCTCTCCTTCACACTTGACCCTCACGTCAGCAGGACTTTGGGATGATAACAGTGACAGAGCTGCAAGACAGGAACTCTCTAAAGGAGAATTACAAAAGAAAGCCTAACACAAGAAAAAAACACAAAACAAGAACTCTTAGAGGAATTTGAAGCCAACGACAGCTATAACAATGTAGTTGAAACACTAAGCAAAGCAAAATCCCCTAGCTAGATTAACATAAATCCTCACAATGAAAGCCTCTTTGCCTCAGTTTCTAGTATCTGAAGCAATGTGTCTGACTTTCAACAAAAAAATGGCAAGGCACATACCAAAAGGCAAGTAAAACCAGTCTGAAGAGACAAAGCAATCATCAGAACCAGGCTCAGTTATGACAGAGTTGTTGGAATTATCAGAGAATTTAAAATAATTATGATTAATATGCTAAAGATTCTAATGGGAAAAGTAAATAATATGAAAGAACAGATGAGCAGAGAAATAAGAACTCAAAAAAAATCAAAAGAAAACATTGGGAATGAAAAACAATTTAACAGAAATGAAAAATGCCTTCACTGGCTTATCAGTAGAATCAACATGACCAAGGAAAGAATTACAGTAGACTTTTCATCAGAAAACATGGAAAATAGGAGATAGTGTAGTGAAATATTTGAAGTATTGAAAGAAAAATCTACTAACCTAAAATTCTATATCCAGCAAAAGTATCTTTCAATAATGGAGATATAAAGCCTTCTTAGATAAACTGAAGGAATTCATCTCTAGCAAACATTCTCTGCAAAAATAATGTTTAAAAAATTTCTTCAAGCAGAAGGATAATTATATGTCAAAAACTTTGATCTATGTAAAGAAAACAAAAGCATCAGGGAAAGAACAAATAAAAGTAAAATAAAATATTTTATTTATCTTATTAATTATACCAAATATAACTGTGTGTTTAAAACTTAATAGTAATGATGAATCAGATGATTACAGCAAATATAAGTGAAATGAATGACAGTAATGTCACAGAGAACAGAAGGGAGAAATTACACATACTTTGTTGTGAGGTACCCATTCTACATGTGAAGTTATGTTATAGTATAATTTGAAAATGAATTTAAATAAGTTTAAAATACATATTGCAAACTCTAGGGCAACTGCTTAAAAATTTTTAGAAGAAATATAATTGATGTCCCATGAGATGAGACTAAATGGAACCATATAAAATGCTCAGTTCAAACCAGAGAAGGCAAAAAATGGACATGAGGTGAAAAAACACAATATATAAAAAACAGTTATAAACATGATAGATATTATATCAACTGCATCAATAATCATTTTACATCTGAATATATAACTAATACGCCAGTTAAAATACAACTAAAAATGAGATGATCAGAATGGATTTTTTAAAATAAATTTATTTATTTTATTTTACTTGTTTATTTTTGGCTGTGTTGGGTCTTTGTTGCTGCGTGCAGGCTTTCTCTAATTGCGCCGAGCTGGGGCTACTCTTCATTATGGTGCATGTGCTTCTAATTGCAGTGGCTTCTCTTGTTGCAGAGCATGGTCTCTAGTTACACAGGCTTCAGTAGTTGTGGCTCACGGGCTTAGTTGCTCTGCAGCATGTGGGATCTTCCCAGACCAGGGTTCGAACATGTGTCCCCTGCATTGGCAGGCAGATTCTCTACCACTGCACCACCAGGGAAGTCCCAGAATGGATTTTTTTTAAGAAAGCCAATTATAGGTTGTCTACCAGAAATGTAGTTTAAAAATAAAGACATAAAGAGTTAAATTAAAAGATGTAGAAAGACATAGCATGCTTATGGTAACCAAATCAGAATGAAGTAATTATATTAATTACAGACAAATCAGACTTCAAAGCAAGAAAAATCATCAGGGCTAAAGAAAGGCATTAAAAAATTATAAAGGGATCAGTTCTCCAAGAAGACATTAGAACTTCTAAATATGCATACAACTAACTGCAAAACATCAAAATATGTGAGGCCAAAATTGATAGAACTGAAAAAGAAATAGAAAAATCCACTAGTATCGTTAGAGGCTTCAAAACCCCTCTGTCACTATTGATAGGTCAAGCAAACAGAAAACTAGTAGCAATATATAAGACCTGAGCAGCACTATCAATCAACTTGATCTAGTTGATATGTATAGAATATTCCATGTAACAATAATAGCAGAATATACATTTTTTTCAAGCTTCCATGGAACATTCAGCAAGATAGGCCACATTCTATGCTATTAAAAATCAAAATTTAACAAACTTAAAAGTATAGAAATCATACAAAGAATATCTCAGATGATAACAAACTACAAATTAATAACAACAGACAGTTGGAAAATTCCAAAACCTTTAGAAATTGAACAACACCATTATAAATAACCCATGTGTCAAAGAAGGAGACTCAATAGAAATTTTTAAATATTTTGAACCAAAGGAAAATGACAACACAATTTACCAAAAATTGTAGAATGCAGTTTAAGGAGTGTTCAGTGGGAAATTCATAGTGTAGTAATACATTTATATATTAGATGAAAGATGTAAAATTAATAACCTAAACTTCCACCTTAGGAAAACAGAGGGAAAAGAGCAAATTAAGCCTAAATAAAGAAAAGAAAAAAATAACAAATATTAGAAGAGAAATTAATGAAATTGAGAAAAGAAAATCAATAGAAAAAAAAAACAACTGAAGCAAAAGCTGATTCTTTGAAAATCAATAGCTGAAAAAACCTTCAGGAAGGTTAAGCACCACCACCACCAACAAAAACAAGAGGAAATACATAAATTACTAATGTCAGAAATGAAAGAGAGGTCATTATACCAATATCTCAAACATTCAAAAGCTAAAAAGATACTGTGAACACTGTGCCCAGATATATGATAAGTAGGTGAAGTGTATCAATTTTTTAAAAGACATAAACTACCAAAATTTATACAAGGAGAGACAGATTACCTGAATAGCCCTATGTCTATTAGAGAAAGTGAATCAATGCTTAATAACTATTCAGAAAAGAAAATTCTGGACCCAGACAGTTTTACTTGTGAATTCTACCAAAAACTGAAGGAAATACCAATTTCCCACATAGAAATGGAAAATAAAAAGAGTGAACACTTCCTAAGATATTCTAAGAAGCCATCATTACTTTAATACAATTTTTTTAAAAGATAAAGACATTACAAGAAATGAAAAATACAAATCAAATGTAAATTGAAAAATCCTCAACAAAATACTAGCAGATCAAATCCAACAATTCATAAAGATATTATATTATATTATATTATATTATATTATATTATATAAAGATATTATACATCACAACTAATTAAGATTTATTCCAAGTATGCAAGGCTGGTTCAACAATCTAAAACCATCCATGTAAACCTTCATATTATTGAGCTAAAAAGAAAAGTCATCTGTTTATAATAATTGAGGCAATAAAAACACTTGATAAAATCCAAAGCTTTTCTAGAAGAGAAGATAAAAATACAGATAAATATCTGGGTTCTAGGTGCTTGAAAATAAACCAAATCTAAGAACAATTCTTCCCATGTTACGTATCACTTTTCATATCACTTTGTCTCACTAGGAAGCACAGTTCTACACAGATATTTCTGGTCAATGATAACCATACAATCAATTAGCTGAGTCAAACTCACTTGTGTGAAATGTAAATATGATAGTCCAGATACCTCAAAAATTCCTCCCACTACAAATATCTAGAATTGTTAAATAAAATATAGCAAATATTATTTTAAATGCATATTTAATAGCATCTTATAGAATATCCAAGCTCACATGTGAGTGAGGTGATCAAAGGAGAAGACAACAGAAAACCAGAGTGGTAAGCATTAAGTTGCTCTGAGAAATTGTCAATGCTAGTAACTTTAGTGCTTTAATGTTCACTTGAATACAAGTGACGAGGTCCTGGGGTCATATACATTGAGAAATTGGAATTGAAAGTTTGAGATATGTAACAGATATATACACATGTTTGCACACATACAGTCAAAGCCAAGACCCTGGAAGATAGACTGGAACGAAAAAAATTCTATCCACTGCAAAGGAAATCAAAAGAAAGTCTTTTTTTGCCTATGCTCTCAATAGAAAAAAATATATATATTTCCAGGAAATTTAAAAACACATTCGTGGGCTTCCCTGGTGGCACAGTGATTGCGCATCCGCCTGCCGATGCAGGGGAACCGGGTTCGTGCCCCGGTCTGGGAAGATCCCACATGCCGCGGAGCGGCTGGGCCCGTGAGCCATGGCCGCTGAGCTTGCGCGTCCGGAGCCTGTGCTCCGCAACGGGAGAGGCCACAACAGAGGGAGGCCCACATACCACAAAAAAAAAAAACAAACAAACAAACAAAAAAAAACACATTCGTTAACCCACGTGGCTCTGAGTTTTAGTTACAATCTTCTCATCGTGTGGGAACACATGCTTAAAATTTAACAAGGACCTTTGTACCTGGCCAGTGATAGCCTGAGACTCCTGGCAGAGGCACAAAACAAACAAACAAAACTGGAAGAAAGTTTGCAAACCCAGAACACAGGATATATTTTTTCTCCCCTCTCTGTCTCTGTCTCTGTCCTCTCTGTCTTTTCACTTTCCCTCTCTCTTTGTACACACAATCCCATTCAAGATGAGTTCACAGTCAAAAATTGCAAAATACATAAAGATATATCTACCAATAGTGAAAGTGAGCATAAAAAGCAGCAGAATTACAACTTCAAGGGTTTGAAATTATAGAATAAGCTGAAAGGCAAAAAAATTTATTTAAATTGCTAAAGAAAAAAAAACTATGCAAATTTGAAAAAATTATACAGAATAGGAGTTGAAATGTAAAAAATAGATATTAAAATGCAAAACAAATGGCTACATTAAATAGCAAATTTGACCCAACTAAAATAGATTAAGCAAATTGGAAGATAAAAATGAAGAAATTACACATATGCAACAGGGAGAAATAAGACACAGCATGTGTGAAAAAGAAGTTAAAATATACACAGAATAAAATGAGAAGAGCCAACATACATCTGATAGAATAAGGAAAAATAGAGTAAGACACTTAAAAGATAATGGCTGAAGACTGTCCATATATTATAAAAGTCTTAGATCATCAGCATCAAGAAAAACAAGTCTCAAAGATGTTAAATGAAAATAATCCTACAATTAGACACAGCAGGATGAAACTACATTAAACTAAAATAAAAGAAAAAAACTTAAAAGCAATGAGAAAATGCCACTATAGACTAAAAACAGAATGTTCCACAGCAACAATATCTTCAGTCTGTTAAGATAAAATAATTTTGAACTAAAAATTCTATATCCATTTAAATCATAATTTAAAATTGAGAGCAAATAAAAGACATATCCCAGCAAATATGACATTTTTTATTCACAAACGCTTACTGAAAAATACTAAAAGATTTACTTGAGGAAAAAGGTAGTCAAACCATGAGAAATAAATGGAATTAAAGAAGTAATGAATACTAAAAAAACTGTATGCATGTTGAGAAATAAAAGAATTACAATACAAAAATAATAAATAATTTTGATTTATTAATAAGGCAAACTAAAATACAGAAAAACAATAGCATGTAAAACAGAAGAGAAAGTATTGGGCATTAATGGTCAATTATGGTTAGGAACTGGGAAAAGAGTAGAGATAGTGATGAATTATATAAATAGAGAGAGAGAGATTTTAAGGAATTGGCTCAAGCAAATTTGGAGGCCTGGTGAATCAAAAATCTGTAGGGTAAATTGGCAGGCTGAAGACTCAAGGAAGAGATGCAGTCACAGTTCAAAGGCATTCTGCTGGCTGATTTCTGTCTTGCTTGGGAAAGGTCAGTCTTTGTTGTATTAAGGCCTTCAACTGATTACATGAGACCCACCCACATTATGGAAGGTAATCTACCAATTTAAATGTTAATCTCATTCAGAAACACCATCACAGACACACCCAGAATAGTGTTTGACAAAATATGTTGGTGCCGTAGCCCAGCCAAGTTGATGTATAAAATTAACCAACAGGGCTTCCCTGGTGGCGCAGTGGTTGAGAATCCGCCTGCCGACGCAGGGGACACGGGTTCGTGTCCCGGTCCGGGAGGATTCCCACATGCCGTGGAGCAGCTGGGCCCGTGAGCCATGGCCGCTGAGCCTGTGTGTCCGGAGCCTGTGGTCTGCAACGGGAGAGGCCACAACAGTGAGAGGCCCGCATACCGCAAAAAAAAAAAAAAAAAAAAAGGAAATTCAGAAGAATTTTATATCCAGCAATACAGTGAAAAAAATAATGTGAAAGATCCTCTTGCTGCAGACAACTAGATCCTGCATAAAACGCTCTTTTTATTGTAACCTTGTGCTTTCAGGAAGCAAAGAAAATCTCCAACGGCCACCCACGCACACGCCCTAAAAAAAAAAAAAAAACAGAGTTCAAAATGGTTAGCAGTAAACACACTCAAAAGAAAGAGTTCTCTGAGGGCCAAAGACTAAATAAGAACTACAAGAAGAATAATAATCATGGGGTAAGTGGCACTATGAAGAAATAGAACTTGAGGCTCCTTGTTAGGCAGAGACCTTAGAAGGGAGATAAATTGATCACAGGCTGGTAGCATCCCTATCTTATAGCAAAAGAAAATAGACATTAAAATCAACCAAATATAGGGACATCCCTGGTGGTCCAGTGGTTAAGACTTTGCCTTCCAATGCAGGGGGTACAGGTTCAATCCCTGGTCAGGGAGCTCAGATCCCACATGCCTCGTGGCCAAAAAACCAAAACATAAAACAGAAGCAATATTGTAACAAATTCAATAAAGACTTTAAAAATGATCCACATCTAAAAATCTTTTTAAAAAATCAACCAAATATGAATTTATTAAAAAGATTCTTAAAATAGCAGTTTTCAAATATTGAACAATATGTAGAACAAGCCTCAGATTCTTTAGAAGAAGGAACCATATGAGATAAGATTTATAATTGCCCTAGTTTTGTCCAGGAGGAACTAACATGTAGGCTCACTGAATTGAGGAGATTGGAATTGAGGATTGGAATTTGACATGGCTGAGAGGACTGAAATTTGTGTGGCAGAAAATCAGAGATGGAGGAGATAGACAAAGAATTAGCCCCAGAATTTGGCATTCCTGTGAATGTATGCTAAAATCTAAGCTGTGCATGCTAAGAATGCAATTTAAAATTTCCAGTGATCGGGCTTCCCTGGTGGCGCAGTGGTTGCGCGTCCGCCTGCCGATGCAGGGGAACCGGGTTCGCACCCCGGTATGGGAAGATCCCACATGCCACGGAGCAGCTGGGCCCGTGAGCCATGGCCGCTGAGCCTGCGTGTCCGGAGCCTGTGCTCCGCAACGGGAGAGGCCACAACAGAGGAAGGCCTGCATACCACAAAAAAAAAAAAAAAAAAAAAAAATTTCCAGTGATCACAGATTATTGGTAAACATTCCATTTCCAACCTGTGAGGATTAAAAATCTTATTTGACTAGTCAAGACTTTCAATAAATACTGTAAATCTTAACAGGAGAGCAAAACTAGTCTAGATTAAGACTATCCTAGATCTGCTTTAACAAAACATAAACAAAACTCAAAAGGATTAAGTTAATCCACCTGTAATTTAACTAACTGCCAGAACAAATTCCAAAACTCTTTAAAGGAAAACAATAAAATCCAGCAACAATGGCATAAAATTCAAAGCATCCCTTATGCAATAAAAAATTACTAAACATGAAGAAGCAGGAAAATGTGACCTATCACCATGAGAAAATTCAATAAATAGAAAGAGATAAAAAATGACAGAGATGATGGAATTATCAGACAAGAATTAAGCAACTCTTCCTCTATGTTCAAGAATATAAAGGGAAACATGAACATAATGAGAATGGAACAGAATATATATTTTTTAAATTAATTTATTTATTTTTTGCGGTACGCAGGCCTCTCACTGTTGTGGCCTCTCCCCTTACAGAGCACAGGCTCCGGACGCTCAGGGTCAGCGGCCATGGCTCACGGGACTAGCCGCCCCATGGCATGTGGGATCTTCCCAGACCGGTGCACGAACCCGTGTCCCCTGCATCGGCAGGTGGGCTCTCAACCACTGTGCCACCAGGGAAGCCCTGGAAAGTTAGAGGAAGTTCTTCCAGTTGAAGGAAATCAACCCCAAATGAAAACTAGAATATACAAATGAATAGAGAGCCCTAGAAATAAGTATATAAAAGACTTTTTTCTAATTTTAAAATTTTATTAAAAAACAAAAAAGTAACAATATATTGTGGGATTTATAAGATATGTAAAAAGAAAATGCACAAAAAGAATACCAATGATGGGAGAGGGAAAGATAAGTATAGTGTACTATGGTTATTACAATATATGAAGTGTTATAATAATTGTAGGTAGTCTGTGATAAGAAAAAATACATGTATAAAAATACAGTATAACCTAAAGCCGTTATTAAAATATAAATAACTAAAACAAAAAAGAACAAATAAGCCAATAGAAAAGATTAAACGGAATACTAAACGGTACTAAAAATAACGCTTAGAAGGACAAGAAAGATAGGAGAAAAACTAAGGTGACAGGGTAAATGAAAAACAAATGAATGATGTTAGGTAAATCTGACATTATCAATAATATATTAATATAAACAATCTGAACACTCCAATTATAGGTAGATTGTAAGATTACATTTTAAAAATAGCAAAACCCAGTTATATGATATCTGTAAGAAGCATACTTTAATTAATTGCGTGAGATGCCATAACAAAATACCACAGACTCAATGGTTGAAACAACAGACATTTATTATTTTCCCATGGTTCTGGAGCTTGAAGGTGCCAGGGTTAGTTTCTGGTGAGGCTTCCCTTCCTGGCTTGTAGGTGTCCCTCTTTTCTCTGTGTTCTCATGTAGCCTATCCTCTGTGAATGTGCACGAAGAGAGAGTGCTCTGGTGTCTCTTCCCCTTTTAATTAGGACATAAGTCCTGTCAGATTAGGGCCCCACCTTTATGATCTTATTAATCTTAATTAATTCCTTAAAGTTCCAGTCACTTTGGGGACAGAGTCTTAAACATAGGAATTTTAGGAGACCATAATTAAGTACATAACACATATGTACATTCAAAGTAGAAAGATGGAAAAAATATATATCATGTAAACAATCACAAGGAAGAAGGAGTGGTGAAAATAATATTAGATAAAGTAGACTTCAGGGGAAGGAAGGAGTGATAAAGAAAGGCATTCATAGGGCTTCCCTGGTGGCGCAGTGGTTGAGAATCCGCCTGCCGATGCAGGGGACACGGGTTCGTGCCCCGGTCTGGGAAGATCCCACATGCCGCGGAGCGGCTGGGCCCGTAAGCCATGGCTGCTGAGCCTGTGCGTCCGGAGCCTGTGCTCCGCAACAGGAGAGACCACAAGAGTGAGAGGCCCGCGTACCACCAAAAAAAAAAAAAAAAAAAAGTAAGTAAAAAAGGCATTCATAAAAATAAAATGATCAATTCATAACAAATATGAATGTATATGCATATAGTTAATTTCAAAATAAATCAAACAAAAATTGACAGAAATGACTGGAGAAATAGAAAAAAATTACAATTTTAGTTGGAGGTTTTAATACCTCTCTCTGGAAATTAAAAAAACTGAAAATTGCTAAGATATAGAAGATATAATACTACCACCCAAATTGACATCAATAATAATTATAGAAGGCTACATCATAACAATAGGAGAAAACATATTTATGTCAAAGGCACTCAGAACATTCCATGAGAGAAATCATAGGCTGCACTCTTAAAAATATCAATAAATTTGAAAGGATGAAATTATGGAGTAAGTTCTTTGATCACATGGCACTGTATTAAAATTTAATATCAGAAATTTGGAGAATCTGCAAATATTTGGAAGTTAAGCAATACCCTTTATAAAATCTTTGGGTTAATCATAAGGGAGCTCATAAAATATTTTGAACTGAATGGAAAGAGAGGCACAAAATATGAATATTTGTGGGATACACTTAAAGCAGTACTGAAGTAAGTAGAGGGAAGGTAATAATGAAGGTGAGATAAAAACAAATGTAATAGAAAACAAACAAGAAATAAAAATCAATGAAACCAAATAATAAAAACATATAAAGATCAATGAAATTGGTAAACCCCAGCTAAACCGAGTAAGAAAAACAAAGGAAACTCAATTTACCAAAATTACAAATGAATAAGGAGACATCACTATAAGTAATCCTACAGACATTAAAATATAATAAGGAAATTTAATATAACTTTATGCCAATTAATTTGAAAACACACATCAAATGGATACATTTCCTAAAAGATGCAAATTACCAAAATTGATTTAAGAAATACATATTAACAGTACATAACATATAACAGTACATATTAAAATTTGAATCAAACAATATATATTAAAAAGTAAAAAGATGTATTGACCAGGTAGAATTTATTCTAGAATTGAAAGGTTATTTTAACATTCAAAAATCAAAAATAAATGACTGCTTAAAGGGTGGCAATAAAGGTACTTAACCAAACTAAAAATCTATCATGATTTAAAATATAAGCAAACTAGGAACAGGCAGGAACTCCTCATCCAAATAAAGAATATCTATCAAAAATTTACTTTTATTTTAACATCAAATTTAATTGGTGAAAGATAAAATGCTTTCATTCAGACTGGAAGTAAGGCAAGGGTATTTGCTTTTTCCACTTCTAGACAACCTTGTAATGGAAATCCAAGACATAGCAATAAAATGAGAAAAATAAAATAAAATGAGTCATATATATTGGAAAGAAGGAAACTGTAGATATTAGCAGACATTACCATGTATATTAAAATTCTTAAAAATTCAGCACAATAGTTACTAAAACAAATATGAAAATTTAGTGAGGCCATAATACAAAAGAATAATATACAAAAATCAATTGTATTTTACCTACTAGCAATGAAGAACTGAAAAATTGAATTTAAAATTTCTTTTTAAAACAACATTAAAAACTTAGGGATATATTTAACAAAATATGTGCAAGACCTGTACAATAAAATCTACAAATCTTTGCAACATAATTAAAGAAGAATTTAATAAATTAAAAGACATGTCATGTTTGTGAATGTGAATATTTAATATTATTAGGTAATTATTCTCTAATTATTCTATAGATCTACATATAATACTAATTAAAATTTTTGCCACCGTTTGCTGGAAACTGAGAGGCTGGTCCAGAATATTAATTAACCACATGTGAACTATTTAAAAATGAAATCCCAAAAATGAGCCACCCAAAAGGAAATCAGGAGAAAAATTATACCTTCAATGCTGATAGTAGAAAATAATCAGGTCTCAAAATTAACAAGCTAAGTATAATTCAATTTAATACATTAGAAAAATATTACATTAATCCTCTGAAGAGTTGAAAATATGATTAGTAAATAGTTAATAATAAACATTTCATATTAATTAAGTAAAAAGTGTCTGAAAATATTGATAGAGTAGAAAAATCCTCTGACCAAATATATTAAAGCAGAAAAATATACTAGTATATAAAAGGACAAAACTACAGAAAGAGCAAAGGTAAGAAAAAATGAGATTATTTAGAAAATCTAATCCTAATAAGTTTGAAACATAATAAATGAACAGCTACTAACATAGCTTATCTTTTAAAAACTTACTAAAAATGAAATAGTAACTTGGAAGTTAATAATTAATTGAATCATTAATAGGAATTTCTCCTGAAAGTCAACTCCAAGCCCATGCACATATACATGTTGAGTTATACCAAATAATCATGTAATTGGTCATTTAAATATTATTCAAATACTCCAAAAAATAGGAAATGAGGGTTTCTAATCATTTTATGAGGTCAATATAACCTTGGTATCAAAACTGGATAGAGATATTATGAGAAAGAAAAATTCCGGACTAAACTCCTCTATGAGTATCATTGCAAAAAATATAAACAAAATATTAGTAAAATGAATTTAATAAACTGTGTAAAAAAGTTAATATATCCTGACTGGAATTTTCTCCAACAACGTTAAAGTAGATCTCCACATATGAAGAGATTTATCCTGTTACACTATAAGTAGAATAAATTTATAAAAATATCAATTATTTCAGTATTTAACAATAGTTACAATCTAAGTTCCAATCAAAGTGCCAACAGATTATTCTTAAGAAATTTGACGATCTGATTTAAATTATTTGGAAATTTAATTATTTAATTATTTGGAAATTTTTGTTTAGTTTATTTGGAAATTTATAAGTTGACCCAAATAGTCAAGATACATCTTCAGAAGAATAATAAAGGGGTGGCATTTGTCAACCAAGAATTAAGATTCAGTTTGAGCTATAGTAATTAAGATAATTTGACATTAGTTCAGAAATTAAAAATTAAGCAATGAAACATTATAAAGAGCCCAGAAACAGAGCCAGACTTAAACATACATGTAGAAGTGGCTTTGCAGATCAGTGGAGAAGAGAAAAAAAATTTTCAATAACATATGAAAAATGAAATTAAATTCTTAATTCAAACCATATATAAAAACCCATTCTTGGTGAATTAAAGACTTAAATATGAAAGAAAATTATTTACAATTCATTTTAAAAGCACTCTTTAAAACAATATAGAATAAGA
The DNA here is from genome assembly GCF_002837175.3 of Physeter macrocephalus. Taxonomy (NCBI): domain Eukaryota; kingdom Metazoa; phylum Chordata; class Mammalia; order Artiodactyla; family Physeteridae; genus Physeter; species Physeter macrocephalus. The sequence continues at coordinate 22,923,990 of NC_041228.1, read as the reverse complement.
AAGAACAAATAAAAATACATAAAAACCACACTTCCGGAATCACATGTGCCTTTCATTAAGGGACATGAGAGTTGAGAGGAGCATCATTCCCACCCTCATAATTGAAAAGAACTGACTTAACTTCAAATTCAAAACTCTTTTAGAATCTGTTGGACACTGAAGTCACACATCAGCCAATCATCCGGATCAATCTAAGGACAAAGGAGCACCCTCAAAGAGAGGGGACATGCAATCACTCCTTTACCTGGACAAGAAGCAACAAGTCAAGAATTCGACAAGAAAAACCAATGAGTTGCTGAAAGATGAGAGGATGCTGGTAGGACTGGTTGAAGCACTTGAGGGATCATCAACCGGGAGTGCCTGCATACCCTTAAGAAAGAGCCCTAAGAAAGAATCTATAGTAGTGCATACGTGGGGCTGCGGAACAGCCACCATGAAGGAGAAGCATGAAATTTCCCCTAGCCTCTTCTCTGCTCTCTCCTCTATAGAGCAAAAACTTAATTTGTAGGGAAAGAGTATCAAACACTCACACTCTTAGGGCACAGGTGAATACCCACTGCAGCTAAGGAAAAGGAACAGGAAAAAAAAGTCCTATTTCCGGGGGAAAGAAAGGAATACACACTGAGCCCACAACTAAAGCTGGGGGAAGGCAGGAGAAGTGAGAAAATCACACACTGAGTCCCAAAGACACAGTGTATTCTACCAGGATTGAGCAAATAATTAAATATATTGTGGACAATGAAAGCCAGTTTTCTCAATCATAAATGTTGGAAAAAGAAATTACAAATAAGAAAAGATATCAGAGGTATCAGTATGAACTCATGTTTTTTTATATATGTACAGATAGAGACCGGTACAATGGTATGCCTACACTCAAGCTCACGTGTGTACATACATATATTAGTATGTATGTACTAAATACATACTCTTAAGAGGCTTTAGAAGCAAAGGCACCCCGATAGCAATGAGCACATCTAGCATCCACATCTTGATTTCTAAATGCCATTCAACAGGGAAAGGAACCCAGACTAAATGGAAAATTGTCTGATTCCAGCAATGGGGCAGAGAAAATATAAGATAATCTTGTGGTACCATAAAGTAAGGAAGAACTCAAAATGTGATGGGAATTTGTTGAAAGGCATATATGAGCAAACCTGAAGTAGTCCCCAAAGGCTAAATTTTGGGCAATTAGAGCAACACAATAAATAATGATAGTAATGGATTATAATCTATAAATAAAATAAATAACCATGAATTCATAGAAGCATAAATACTTGAAAAAAATACATAAATGAAGAAGGGACAAATTTTTCTACACTAGAAGCCCAATTTATAAATGTAAAAAGAAAAATGGAAATAAAAAGCATTTGACAAATAGTACAGTAATAATTGTTGCAGACAAAAATCATTGACGGAGGGCTTCCCTGGTGGCGCAGTGGTTGCGCGTCCGCCTGCCAATGCAGGGGAACCGGGTTCGCGCCCCGGTCTGGGAGGATCCCACATGCCGCGGAGCGGCTGGGCCCCGTGAGCCATGGCCGCTGAGCCTGCGCGTCCGGAGCCTGTGCTCCGCGACGGGAGAGGCCACAAAAGAGGGAGGCCCGCATACCACAAAAAAAAAAAAAAAAAAAAAAAAAAAATCATTGACGGAGGTTGGAAATTAGCAAGTGACAATGTAATGAGACTACATATCTTCATTATCTCAAAATATCTACCAACAAGATACTTAATAATTATACAGGGGAAAATAGTAATTTAGTGTGGATAAACCTGAGAGACATCATCATATACAAATTATTAAAGTTAAAAATTATCAGTAATGAGACATATATACATATGTACATCATGATATAGTGTACTGAAAAAGGCAAAACATTACTTTTGTGATATTCTTGCCATGAATGGATAACCTCAGTCTAACCATAAGAAAGCAACAGAAAAACCCATCAGAGAGACATTTTACAAAATAATTGGCCAGAACTCTTCAAAAGTGTTAAGGTCATAAATGATGCTGAAGAATTGTCTTTTATTGGAGGATAATAAAGTTATCACAGTTAAATGTAGTGTGGAATACTGGATTGGACTCTGGACAAAAAAAAGGATATTAGTGGGACAACTGATTAAATTTGAATGAGGCAAGTAATTAGTTAATAATATTGTATTAATGTTAATTTTCTGGCCAGAATAATTACACTACGGCTACATAAGATTTATTTGGAGAAGGTGGGTGAAAGTATACAGAAAAATCTGAGTACTAGTTTTGCAACTCTTGTAAGTCTAAAATTATTTCAAAACAAAAAGCTATGTAAAAGATTGATAAATTTAACCACAATAAATATAGGTATATATTTTAATATAGAAATAATAATATATAGCATAAATATATAATTTTATATTATATATATTCTGATACATCAGATGTCATATAATAAATTTATGAAAAATATTTTCAGATTGAATTATAAAATCCAGTTTCATGGTATTTATGAAGAGATAAGCCTAAATCATGTTGATAGGCGAGCTGGAGGAAAAGGTATGAAAATAATATACTTGACAGTTACTATTAAAAGAAAGTTATATATATCTACATACATGCACATATAAAAATGACTTAAATGCAAAAAAATTATTAGGGATAAAGAAGGCCACTACGTAATAGGAAACTTCCATCTGAAAGACATAAAACTTTCAAATGTGTGTTAACCTAAGAATTAAGCATACATTTTGAAAGAGTTACTCAATATGATATTGAACAACCATTAAGAAAACTTTTATAATCAATATATTAAAAATTTTTAAGGTTAGTATTGTGCTCAAAGAAAAACTACTTCATAAGTTGAATATAAACTGGGATTACATCCTACATCCATGTAAAAGTAAAACTTATGCAAGGAAAATATTATAAGGCAAGGAGAATTCAACCATGGGTGAATTTTTTCCTTCATTATTTTTCTTATTTTTCAAATTTTATTTGTAACTATGTATTGGAAATAGACATTTTTAAGAACGTTTTAAATGCACTTTGTGTTATCAATATTTGTTGAATTTCCAGTAAGTCTTGAGAAGGAAAAAGCATATGACTAACTCTCTTCTTTAGATAGTGTTTATAGCCTCATAGGAAACAATACACAAATGAGCAACTAAAAATACCAGAAAATGCAATCTTTCCTCAAATAAATAGTACAGAGAGCATTTCAAAAATTCAAAAAGAGTGACTGAAATGGACTAAAGAAAAAGGCAGAGAAGTCATATTGTAAAGGTGAGAATCAAGCAGTATACCATTTGGATAATTCAAGAAGAAAGTGATTGTTCCAGTCAAGTCTGTGTTAAGGCATACTATTTGATCAACATTCTGCCAAATTATGAGCCCTTGGAAAAAAAGCCCTACTAAGTGCTGTATCTATAATTCTCATTTTCTCAGAAGGGGCTCATAATCTCTCCTCTCTTTGATTCAGTTGAGGAATAAATAATTGTTGGCTTTTTTGAGTAAGTACACAGAATCTTGCAGCATTTTCAAATATTGTTTAACTAAGGTATAGCCAGTCCCTGTGTATCATCTAATAATAATAAACTTCCTGCTTGAATGATATCTCCAAGAGTCCAGTAGCTGTTCTGTCCCCAAAACCTGACACATGGAAGGTATTCGATAAATACTTATTACGTGAATAAATGGAAGCAGAAAAGATTAAATGCACAAAGTTTAGTTTAGTGTCTAGGGTACTATTAATAAAATCCACAAGAAAAAAAAGGAAATGTTCCAATGAAAGAACAAAATGCAAAACAAATGGTTATTTTAAAATAAAAAGATAGAATTCCAATCTTGATCTTATCAAAATTTAACCCTTCCTCTAAATTTAACAGAAGTCAATAGGTCAACCAACAGTTATTGTTTGAAATCTACACTGAGAAGTTAAAATAAAAAAATACTGTTTAAAAATTGGCATACAATTCTAACAATTTGAGACTTTAATTACTATTATTCCAGAATATTTTAGTAATTTATTACTGAGTAGAAAATTAAATAATTTATTTCATTTCAATGGATTTATAAATATTATGTCATAAATTTAATAAATATTAATATCATCTACTTCCATATCCTACCATCAGCTATATCATCCTACATTCAGACAAATGAAAATTTAATCTAGTTTTAATTACATTCAGGAACAGAGATGTCTCACATTCTTTAAGAAATCACTTTGAGAGTCAACTTGGAGCTCTAGATTACTTTAGAACTCTTTTCAAATTCTCTATTGCATTAGTTTAATTTTAAAAATAAATTTTAAGTGAATTCCATAAAGGTAAAAAACATATACGTTTTATTCTCAAAGATTCCGCTTGTTGCTGTTCTACATACTTGCTCACTTCCCCCTCAACCCATGCAAAACATTTTCAGAATTTATCTAGTGTTTTGCACCTGGAAAATGCAGGCATGCGTGGAGAGTGGGAGGAGGCTTCAGCTGGCAGGATTTAAAGTAGAGTTCTCAGTTGTGGAAGATCTTGTTGCTGAAGAAAGCTGGAATCTTCCCCTTCTGGTCAGCAAAGCAAATTAGGATGGTGTTGAAATTATATCTGTCTTGTCATCTCCCTGGCAGGACACCTCTTGATAGGGCCTTCTGTTCCTCCCATTTCTTGGCAGCATCTGCCTTTGGGATGTCTGGAAATAATGGAACTTTCAAGACTAAATAATGGAGCCTGGCAGAGCTTCTGTAGTTCTTACTTAAAGATCTAAATCATATGTTTGCATCAGGTCATTTAAAGTAAACTTGAAGCACTTGAATTGAAGCTTGAAATATAGCTGCTCAGCAGTAGAATTCAGTTTTGTCAGATCTCCCTGTGACGGCAATTTCATCTAGAAAACAGGGGATTGCAGGATTTCGCTAAATGTATCCTGTTGCTTTTAAAGTATATGATGCTTCACACTTTAGGTAAGAAAAGATAAAATATCCAGACAGATGATTTGGTACCCATCATTGGAAGCAGATGCATGGTTTTTAAATGTGGCAAGTGATGCAGATCTGCCTGTATCTGGTTTTGCTCCATCCTTCACTGACTTGAGCTGAGCAGGAGGTCTTGCTGATTTCAGAAAGAACACTACGTCTTTGACTCCAGAACAAACTCCTGTATGCAATTTCACAAGGCACAGAGCAAAACATGAATGTGTTTTGTACTTTCCAGTGTCAGTGTGATTCATGTAATATTCCCAAATACGTGTCCTCTGAGTGCTCGGTCACTTGAAAATTTTTATGTATCCCACGATGAGGTCTAGATTTTATTTCTGGTGTTTTTCAGAGGCAACAGATTTAAGTAAGGCCATTTTTATAAGCACTGGAGGACCACATTCAAGCCTTGCTTTTGTTAGTTCCATTTTAGTCTTGAACAAATATGACTGTATAAACGGAATCTCAAAAATATGCAGAGTAAGAGAAGCCTTACACAATAGAGTATATGTTGAATGAGTCCATTTAGACGAAGTTCTAGAACAAGCTAAACTAAACAATGACAAAGTGGAGTGGTCCCTCAGAATCTGCAGGGGATTAGTTCCAGGACCCCGACAGATACCAAAATCTGGGGATGATCAAAGCCCTTATATAAAATGGTGTAGTATTTGCATATAACCCATGCACATCTTCTCGTATACTTTAAATCATCTCTAGATTACTTATAATAAGTAATGCAATGTAAATGCTATGTAAATAGTTGTAAATACAATTTAAATAGTTGCCAGCACATGGCAAATTCAAGTTTTGGTTTTTAGAACTTGCTGGAATTTGTTTTGAATATTTTTGATCCACAATTGGTTGAATCCGTGGATGCAGAACCTGCAGATATGAAGGGCTAACTGTATTCATAAAGCTTTATGAGTGGGAATGAGATGTGTATTTTGATTTATTTCACAATGTCATTTGCAAATTCACCTGAAGTAATAGCTGATACTCAGAGAGGATGCCTATTAGATAACATTTCTCAGCTAAGAGGTAAGAAGCAAGGCATCTTTTAATTTTAAAAAATGTTAACAGTTTTTATTGTGATAAAATACACATAACAGTTACCACTGTAACCATTTTAGGGTATTCAATTCAGGGACATTAAGTATATTCACAATGTTGTGCAAATATCACCAGCATCTAGTTCCAGAACTTTTTCATCAGCCCAAAGAATCTGAAAACCTTGTACCCATTAAGCAGTCACTCTCCATTCTCCTCTCCTCCTAACATTACTTTTAAATGCATCTTGTTTCTTTCGCTTATTTATTAAATGACCATGTTTTAAGGGCCTCCTATATCCTGGCACTGGGACAGGCGGGCAGATACAGCACCATCAGAGACAGACCCACAGGGTCTGTCCTCCATTTGAATGGCTCCTTCTCTGCCCTCCCCAAAAGAAGGCAGTAAATGGAAGAGAGAGAAAGAGAGAGAAAGGAACTGGTGTTTCCAAAGAGTAGCTTTGGCAACATACAACTGCAATATTTGTTTTCTAGCAACACTTTTTAAAATATTCTTCCTTTGGCGAAATTCAGAAACACAGACTTTCATGAAAAGTTTTCCATTTACTTTGAAAGAAAGACTTTGAAGTGTTTTGACAAATTAGTGGCATCAGCAGAGGAAAGGGAATCAGGAACTTTTGATTCTCTTCTTGTATACGGGTGGCTTCCTGTGTGGGTTTAGGCAAATCATTTACTGTTTGCTGTGTTACTTATTGGAGTGTTCTTTCTCAGAATGAGTAAAACAGTTCAATCTCCTGAATTGGAAGGGATGTACAGAATATACATTGCGAGATTTTATGCAACAAAGGTAATAACCTACTTTCTGAATGACTGAGAGGCTCAGTCTTTCTCAGCATGACCTTTTTGCCTGGCCTCATTGGCATCTATGTAAATAATGTTAAAAGAGCAACATTTGACAAGTACTGATCATAATCACACACCAGACAAGATTCTACACATATTTTTCATCAGCAAGAGAATGGTCACGTTGTCAGGCACATTCATACACGTGGAAAGGGTCAACATCTTCACACACACACACACACACACACACACACACACACACATACACACACACAGATATTTTCCTCAGATTTCTCAGTTCAGTCCCAACTTCCAATATCAAGTCCTTTGACAAATTAAGCATGACAAATGTTTCCTTCTCTGGGCTATGCATTCTCATACCTTCTACTCAGGCTCTCATACACTCATATTTCTAGATTGCCACAGTCTCTTTATGAGGAAATTTGGCAATATACCAAAAAATCAAATTTTAAGTTAAAATTGAATTATACCTTGATCCTGAATATCTGATTTTAATATTTATCCTAAAGATACAATATGCCATACTATTGCAATAGAATAGTGGAATATATATTATCATATAATATATAGTGGGAAAAATAGATTAAAACTTTTATTGCAGCATATTTTAATAGGAAAATTAAAAATAGAAATGGCTTAATACTGTAATAATCTGTATGTATCCATAACTAAATACATAGTAACTAAATCCATGTGATACATCCATGTAACTAAAAACCAAATAAGGTAGAGCTTATACTTACAGATATAGAATGATTACCATACTACAGTGTTATGAAGATCATTTATTAAATCAACAAATAATTGTTGAGCACCTACTATATTCCAGGTATTTTTTTTTTAATTTTATTTATTTATTTTTGGCTGTGTTGGGTCTTCGTTTCTGTGCGAGGTCTTTCTCTAGTTGCGGCGAGCGGGGGCCACTCTTCATCGCGGTGCGCGGGCCTCTCACTGTCGCGGCCTCTCTTGTTGCAGAGCACAGGCTCCAGACGCGCAGGCTCAGTAGTTGTGGCTCACGGGCCTAGTTGCTCTGCGGCATGTGGGATCTTCCCAGACCAGGGCTCGAACCCGTGTCCCCTGCAATGGCAGGCAGATTCTCAACCATTGAGCCATCAGGGAAGCCCCAGGGAAGCCACCAGGTATTTTTCTAAGTGCTGGGGTTTGGGTTGAACGAAACACATCCCCACCCCATGCCAGAATGAAAAGGAAGATCCAAAGCATGGGTGAGCTGGGTTAACGTCTACACAGGCTTAGGGTGCTATTAATCAAGTCCTCTCTGATAAGGTGTATCAGAGCAGGGATGTGAAAGCAGTGATAGACTTAGCTCTGTGGACATAAGAAGGAAGAGCATTGTGGGAAGATGAAAGGGCAGAGAGTGGATTTGAGGGAATTATGCTTGGCACATTTCAGGATAGCAAGGAGCCTGGGCTGACTGAGTAAATGTGGAGCATAAATAATAATGATAGTAAGATAACACCATAGGAGTAGCAGAGATCCTAGCCCCAGAGAGCCTCGTGGGCTACTTACTCTAAGAATTTGTCTTTAATGCTGGGTGACATGGGCTAAAACCAAGAGGATGACAAGATCCATCTTATGTTAAAAGATCATTTTGTCTGCTGTAAGGAGAATAAACTAGGGTCAGGATGCAAAAGTGGAACCAAGGAGATGAATTAGAAGGCAATTGCAATAATTCACAAGAGAGGATGGTGGCTTGGGATAGTATGATGGCACAAAAGGATTAGAAGTGGTTAGATTCTGCATATATTTTAAGGTACCATACACAGTGGGATAAAAGTGGAAAAAAAAGGTAATAAATATTATATGCAGTATGATACCATTTGTGCAACAGAGGAGAGAATAGAAAACTCTTGACTGTAGTTACTTCTGGGCAATGACTGGCCCTGGGAAAAAGGAGATATTTACTTTTATTTTTTATTGTTGTATAAAACTTTATTTTTTTGCTGTTATTATCAATAACTTTTAATAACCAACAGTAAACACACTAGAAAACGTGGCCCTTGATTGTACATACTGAAAAAACAAATGATTTCAAAAATATTGTGAATTACAAGATAGAACACTGAAGGCATATATTCAAATTACAGGCATAAAAATTTTTCAGTGAAAGAGAAGCATGAATTCAGGTGATGAAGAGCTATATCATAAACTATCTATTTGGATCCTCCCAATAATCCACAGCTAGCTATCTGATATGTATTCATTAGAACATTAATTCGTTCATTCAACATACTATTACTGGATATTTTACTAGATGCCAGGAATTACATTAGACACTGGGGAAAAAATTAGATGAAAGCAAGCTCAATGTAAGTGTGCAAGGTGCAAGGTATCACTGCTTTAAAAAAATGAAAAAAAGACATTACATTGAATAACATGAACAGAAGTAACGGTAACAACTCAGAAACAACTGGTCTACTATAGTCAGCATTTAAAATTCTTACTAGATTATTATGTCCAGTCTGGGGCTCCAAACTACAGACAGATATGAAATCTTGGAGACTTTTCACAGGAGAACCATGAAGACAATTAAAGGATTAGGAAGAAATGTTTATGAGAAAAGGGATTATTTAGCCTGCAAAGAGGATGTGAATGGTGACTTAATATTGACCTTTAGAGTAACCAAATGTTTTAAAGATCCTGACTAACTATTCTCTACCTCAGCTGGGAAGAGAAAATGGTTTAAAGCTGCAAAGGCAAGTTTGACAGCAGAGTGAAGGTTTTTAGGTACTGGTATGAAGGCACGGCATTTCTTCCTCGGGGGGCTTGGTCTTTAAAACAGAAGATCAATTTTCATCTGTCTAAATGACTTCCCAAATCCCCTTCATCCTTCTGATTCTCTCTCTGGAGAAAGAGATTCCTTGACCTGGCTTAGCAATCCATTCCTATGCCAAATAGCCTTCAAGGTCAGGAAGCTCTCTAATATAATTCACTTAAATAGATCCGGCTTCAACCTGAATCCATTTCCTCTTGCTCTGGCCTCAGTGGAGAGAAAGAAACATTTGTCATGGAGCTCCATTTCAGAACATTTCAAATAATTCAAGACAGCAATTTTGTGCTTTCACCTTACTTTCTCCATGCTAAATGATTTCAACTCGTTCAATATTTCACAAATTTTGCCCACCTTTTAATCTAGCTCATTATGGCATCAATCATAGCACCTCAATTTACAGTAGTGAATTGAGTAGAAACTCTTCTGGAACCTCTCTTTCTTCACATCTCTTCTATGCAAAGGAACAAGCTTTGATAAGGATCAGCACCTCTAGTCCCATATGATGTCAAGAGAAGCATAAGAGCATGATGTTTTCATGCCTTGAAAGTGGAATGATCTGTTCAGCTGAATATTCAGCTTCAATAATCCACATCCGTGAGGTCAGGTCTTGTATTGGATTGTCTCTTCTACTTCCTAAAACTTAAATGTTTGCGGTTCCTGGATATATTAGTCAAAAATCTTTTTGCTGCAGATGCCAAAAACCCAATTTAAACTAGCTTAGAACAAAAAGGGAATTGATATGACCAAGCCACAGAGGCACGGGTACAGCTGAGCCTCAGCAATTAGGATAAAAAATCAAACACGACCAAGACTTTTTCCTCTTAGTCTCTTGACTATGCTTCTTTCTGCAATTCAGTTTCAATCTTTCTTTCCACTAACCAAGTTCAAGAGAATTTAACTCTTAAATGTCAGTTAAATTTGCCCCCTCCTCTCTATTCTTAATTCAGTAACTACCAATCTGTTCCTAATTATCTCTTACGAAGATTAATGCAAAGTCCTACTAAGAGATTCTCCTAGTCTCATCCTTTTTCCTTCTAATCCATTTTAAATTGCATCTTGTCAGTTCCCTGGTTATAAAACTCCAAAAGCTCTTATCCTTTGCCTAGAGAATAAAAATCTAAACTTCTACAACTCAAAGCCTTTAATGATCGGCATACTTTTGATTTCTCTAGTTTGAATATCTCCTTACAATTTAACCATTCTGAACTGCTTGCATTTTCCTGTTTCTGCCACAAGCCTCTTAAATACCCATGACTATTACAGCTAGGACTTCAGGCTGGTTGCTCCTCTCTTCTTTGTCTACCAGGTGACTTATTTTTTTGTCATCCTTCATGAATGGACTCAAGTTGGATACCTTGTTTTAATGGCTCCAGACAGAATTAATCGCTCCTGTGGAAGAAGTTGTGTTGCAGTGTAATATTAAGCACTGTTATATGGTTCATTTTTGGATTATTTCATTATTTAGTTTATCATCCCTGCTAAAGTATGAACTTTTGGGGGAAGCAGAGTTGATTTTTTTTTTTAATCCTCAAACCCCACTTAGTTCTTTACTTTTAAAATGGGATGATAAAAGTATCTACTTCATAGGTTTGTTGTGAGGACTAAATGATAAACACACATAAAACACAAAATATAAAAAGCCTGGCATGGGAAACGCCTAATGAATGTCAGTTGTCATTGTTATTATTGTTATTTGGTGTATTTATTCCATTACTCCTGGTTCACTGTAATACTCAATAAATGTTGGATGAATGAAGAAATGATTCGATCAGTGTGATATGAAACAAGGGAATGAATATATCTGGTGGCATCTGAATCGCCAATAACACTACTGCTTAAGCTTCATAATTTCCCTGAAGCTTTTTAATGTCAGCTGGGACTTGGTAGTAACTAGAAGTTGTTATTAACAGAGAGATATTGGATGATGGGTGAAAATAGAGATGGTGATGCCACTTGGGTGTACCTTGGCATGGCATGGAGCCCGTCAATCACAGCTGCACTAGCTGACAGGAGAGCCCAGATGGCTCATAGCAAGACCCTCCACAGGGTCTTATCTCCCTTCAAAGAGTATCCTCTCTGCTAAGGTCAATATCTACTGGAAAGGAAAACTGACAGTCTGACGACATAAGCTAGGCAATCACATCACCTCTTTCCCCAAGTCTTCTCCGTTCTACATTTTATCAGCACTGTGGGAGGATTACCCTTTTTGGTGAAGTATATACCAGTCCTGTGGTACTACGTCTTGTGGTACACAGTCTTGTGAAACTACAGTTTCAAGTGGGCTACATAACAAATAGTAATCCAGGAGATGTCTTATCATTCTCAAATTACAAACCAAGAAACTAATAAACTAAACTCAATGTCCTTTCCACTTTATCGTGTTACTTCTCCAAAATCTACTTTTAAGAGAACAAAGGTAGAAGATAGGAAATACAGATGGGATTCATCTTGTGTGTTTATCCTCTTTTGGAATCAGAGAGATGGACTAAGAAAACCTCTAAAATGCCTTTGGAAAGACGTAAATAAAAGAGAGAGAGGAAGACAGAGACAGAGACAGAGAATGTAGTTAGTACTTGCCAAGAAAGAGCAATAAAATGCAGACTTGAGAATAAAGGTGATGTGACTTGGGCTCTTATTGTTCCTACTTAGTTTTCAGACCTTCTTATTGATCCTCCAGTATAATATAAGTCAGATTTTGGAGTCAGATATCTTAGTCTCACCTCTGTTAATGGCTGTATCAACTTGGGCACGTGTGTGCATGTGTGTGTGTCTGAAAGAGAGAGAGAGACAGAGAAAGAAAATGTGTGCGTATACGTAGTTCCTCCTTACACCCATAAATTTTCAAGATCTATCTATTTCATCACCAAGAAGAGAGGAAATAGCAGTATACATACATTGTAAATCTTATGGCTTGTGTACTGCAAAATATCTGCAAGATAACCTAGCCTTGTGTCCTCATTTTACAGAGCCAAAGTACTTAGAAAACTGATCTTACCAGTCTAAATGTGTCTATGCCTTCTCTTATTCCACTAAAAGAATTTCAGAAAACTTTGCTTTCCTCCTAAACAGGACTAGGAATAAAAGAATTCAGCTGTAGATAGCACAGTTTTTAAATTTACATACATCCATAGGCCTTATATAAGAACAAGCTATCATAAGTTAAATAGCAAGTGAGAACACGGTCCCTTCCCATTGCTTTGCTCACTAATAAGGAAAACTACCACAGCTTGTAACAGAATCATAGTGGCAGGTCTATTTCTGAAAGGGTTGAATGCCTGGGGCACACAAAATGAATAACAAGATGAGACTCTGCTCTGTCCTATTTCTCCCTCATAACAGTCTTGCACTTAATGCACTATTGGTGCTGGTCTGCTACCTACTGGGCCACCATTTGTCACATGTTAACTACAGGGCTTCTGAAGTAGGAAGCTGAAACAAATTTCTGTCCTGGAACCTTTTTATCCTATGAGGCTCTAGCTTCTTTTTATTTTACTGTACTTTATGGAGTTGATTTCCATAGTCATTGAAGGAAAATAATAACCATGATATAATAGATTTCTCAGCAGAATGCTTGACTAGGTCACAGAAATATGACTTACTTATAGAAATTTCTCCTTGATCTTAAAATTGCCAATCATTTCCACCAGCCAAACCTCTAAAAGGTTTTCAAGAAGAGTGGACAATTTTGGTGTTTAACCAACATAAGCCTGTAAAACTTCTTTTAAAAATTTAAGAAACTATTTACTTTAGTTCCAAACAAAATAAATATGTGTGTGTGTGTGTGTGTGTGTGTGTAAGTTATTGTAAACGGATTTCTTGATTTTTTTTTCTCTTCTTTTTTTAGTGTCATGTTAGAAAAAACACTAACTCTTCATTTGGAAATGAGGAGATCTGGGTTTGAGTCACAGCTGTACCCATAGCTAACTTTGTGCCTTAGGAAAAGTAGTAAACTTTTTGTGTACAAAATGAAAGGCAGTTCAACCAGGTGGCATGTAAAGCCCTTCCACTATAAGTATTCCACTCTCAAACTGGAGTATCAACCTTTTCTGAAGACCAAATTCTAATTTGATCTTGAGGAATCCTTCAAGATCTAAAGTCACTCATCCCACCCCAAAATGATGGTAATACACCTTGGTTGTTAATGATAATTATTCCCTGAACTTCTTTCAAAGTAGCTGTTGTCTGTATAATAAAGGCACAGAGGCAAAGCAAGAGGGAATTTAGACTACCTTGAGAAAAACAGGAGGTGTGATACTCCGTCCTTCATCAAAAGCAAGGGTGACATTGATCTACGGATTAACCCTACGATGACCCTGTTCTGAGAGAACATGCTGAAAATGTGCCTCTGGAAACCTCCTGGGATGCTGAGCCATGGCACAACCTCATCAGGTTACATGTCATTTCCTGTGTAGTGTTATTAGAGAATGCAAAAATAAAATCTTCAGCTCAGGCGGCAGGATAATAAAGCAGAAGCTTCAGCCTTTGCTCCTCTGATGGCCTGCCCATGTCCACCCATGACCTCCATGGGGTGCTGCTGAGTCTGAGGCAGAATAGACAAGTCCCCCCTGAAAGAAGGGGGCAGAGGTAAGACCCAGCAATGAAGCAGGGCTACCCCAGACTGAGGGCCTCTCCCCAGGCCCGTTCTGTTTCTTGGCTTTGTTTCTTCGTTGTGTTTTGTTTTTCATTACTTACCCTCACAGAAAAGCCATAAGATTTACTGACTTTGCTTCTGATCAATTTACTTTTGCTTTAGAAAATCCACTCTCTTTTCTAAACTTTTATTTTATAGCCCTCTCCTCAGATTCCCTTAATCCTTCAATAATGTCTCACTCTCAACCACATAAACAAAACTGCATTTTATTCTTCATGCTTCCCTTCTACATGAACAGATTCAAACTTACGTCTGAATAGTAAGTTTTAGCTCTGTACTCTCATGTGAACTGTGTGCTTTGCAAAGTCTTCCCAAATTCTGATTTTCATGCCAAAAGCTCAGCCTCTGTACACCGGTGCCAAATCGAATCTCAGAGACAGAGCTTTGGGTGAAGTAGAAAAGAATAGCTTTATTGCGTTGCCAGGCAAAGGGGGACACAGCAGGCTCCTGCCCTCGAAAACTACGTGCCTCAACCCGGGGGAGTTTGGTGAGGAGTTTTATGGCAATGGTTCAAGGGTGGGGATGTTGATAAGATCAAGGTGTGTGCAGGGCCTGCATTCCTTTAATCTTATCTCAGGTAATCTTCTTGATGAGCTTCTCTGGTTCCTTTTGTCTGACCTCAGGTGTTCTTCTCCGGTATGAAGAATGCTGACATCTTGCATTTTCTGGATTTTAATTCTATAAAGGGCTTAAAGACACGGTTATGTGTATCCCTTGAAGGGGAACCAGGACCCTGCCCCAAGGCTGTACTATTGTTTCTTGGCTGCCCCTCCCTTTTCTATGCATCCTTTTCCTTCACAGATTAGCAACTGTTCAAATCTGCCCTTTGGAACTCAGGGAAAGTCATGGAGGCTGGAGGAGGACCAAAAGACTTCTGTGCCTCGGAGGTCCACAGGGTCCTGCTTGGTTTCAATTTCACAGAATGAGGCAATGCGGTCTTGAAATACAGTTTTCAGAGCGGATAGTGTTAAATCCAAACTCTAACCCCAAGTCTCTTGAGGTCGTGAGGAGGAAGTTCACCCAGCCTCTCTGAGTGAAAAACAAATCCCTACTTTGGAGGATTTAATGAGTATTTATTTGATAATATCAATGGATTCAACACAGTTCCTGACACACAGTCAAGATTTTTTTAAAAGATGTTTAATTTTTATGCTCTTACTTCTGTTACAATATGTGAAATTAAACAAACCAAAAAATATTAATTAAATGATGCAAACAATAAGAAGGTATAGTCATTGTCCTTAAAGAATTTGCAATCAATTAATGATTCTATAGGAAAGGAAAAATCATCTGAAGTAAAAATGCACAACGTGAGACCTGTGAATTTCAGTTTTATTTGGGGACTTGCTGAGGACTATAGTCCAGGAGACAGCATTTCAGTTAGCTCTGAGGAACTGCTCCAAAGACGTAGGGGGAAAGGTCAGTATATATGTGATTTTGGAGAAGGGATACATGTGATAAAGCACACATCTTGGTAAAAGTTTGCTGCTAGTCATGAGGAATAGACATCTTAGTTAATGGTTTTAGTGTTTTTCTAAGTATGAGAAGATGTAAGAATTGTGGTTCATAAAATTTTCTCCTGAAAACAGCTATCTGAAGGCCTGTTCTGCCAGTTTTCCCTCAGCACAGAGTGCCTCATTCTTGATCTCCACCCTGAGTTCTTTTCAGGGTGTGTTGAAGGTCAGCAAGTGCAGGGCAAATGACTCAGTCCTTGTAGAACCAGATGGCAAGTGACATTCTTCAGTTGGCATCCTCCACCCTTCTAGGTTCTTGGCTGAGACCTTTTTGTAATAAAAGACAGATTAACAGGAGAAAAACAAACAGAAGTTTAATATCATGTATAGCTCCTGTATACATGGAAGATACCCAAGAAAACTCAGTAGCTCCCCAAAATGCCCCAAGTCACCACTTTTAATACGATCTCCAGCAAAAGACAAAAGAAAATGTTGGGGCAGAGGATACCTGGAGGGAAGCCAATTGTGGGAAGCTAACAGGCAAAGCAGAGTAAACAATTATAAGTTTGTTATGCAGATTTAAGTCAGTTGCCTTCTCCATTGATAAGAGTTTCTAGAGATTTAGTCATCCTCTCCTCTTCCTGGTACAGACAGGAGACACAGTTACAAATGGAAATTTCCCTTATAAATGGAAATGTCTCTTATAAGAGGGTAACTTCTTGGTTTTCAGAGCTTTTCCAATGTCTGCTGTTTCTTTAAAATAATCAGCCTAAAATAATCCTTATGCCAAAGGGACATATTTTAGGGGCTAATTCTGCTCCCCTTCCATACAGCTTTGAAAATTAAAATTTCTTTCCTTATTTACATTGCAAGAAGGAATTAATTTGAGAAAGATTAAACCATCTTTATAGATTCTAAATAACATCCGTCACCAAGAATAATGTCTAAGAATATTAACTGCTTAATAGATAGTTTAATAGATGAATAAGTGTCTCTAACATTTTCTCAAATCATGAGAGACTGGAAAATTTCTACCTTCACTCTCTTCATTTGTGAGCCATCAAACCTGGACCAAATCCCAGAAGCCTGACAAAACTTTCTGATCAGCAGCTCCATTCCCTACCCTCTATTTATTCCCACATGCTCTGTAACTGCTGAAAGTGCAACCTTCAAGTAGGGCATCCAATTATCTCCCCTGTCTGCCCACTTTGGTCTCCGTCAGGAGATTGGGGTGATTAGATGTCTTTAAAGTACAGCATCCTGGTCATGAAAGAGGTAATGGAGCCTCTATCCTCTGGACAAAATTGCCCATATTAGCACTCTCAAGTCCAATCATGGGTGCTCATTTTTAAAAGGAGCATTAAAAAAAAAAAAAAATAGAGTACTAAACGTAATGCAGTATCCTTGGACTAGATGCTGGGACAGAAAAGGGACTTGAGCAGAAAATCTGGTGAAATCTCAGTGAAGTCTGTAATTTAGTCGATGATATTATATCCATGTTAATTTCCTAGTTTTGCCAAATGGACAACCATTATATAAGATGTTAACATCAGGGGAACCTGGGTGAAGGGTATATTGTAACTCTCTGTGTTATTTTTGCAGCTTTTCTGTGAGTTTAAAATTACTGCAAAATAAGAATTTTATTTAAGAATATCAAGGAGAGAATCCAAGATATTGGCCCAATTGTTTGGGATATGGTGACAGAGCTACAGTAGGGAGCCATAAAGTTTACAGGTACAAAAGCATAGAGTAGTGGGTGATTATCATCATAATAACAAACACATGTAGTGCTTGCATATATAGTGATAAAAGTGCCTTATCTATGTTAAATCTCTTACTTCTCATAATCATTTATGAAGTAGGTACAATTATAATACCCATTTTGTACCTAAAAAGACTGAGGCTTAGAAAGCTTGAATTACCTTCTCAAGGTCACCAAACTAGGAAGACTTAAAGCCAGCATAATGAACCTTGGAGGTTCAGCTCCCCAATCCTGTGCTGTTAACATGAACCATCCTCCAGCTAAGGAAAGATGTTGCAAAAAAAGGTAAAGAGGCTGAAGGTTTGCTTATGAAAGATGAATTAGAAATAATAATAGAAAGTGGAATAATGCACATTAAAAAAAAAGAAAAGGAAAGATAGAGATGACTTAGGTTTTGATGCCACTAACTAGCTACGAAAAGTTCAGCTATCACAGGTTTTGTGTATCAATTTTCTTTCTTTAAAAAGATAATGGGGCTTCCCTGGTGGCGCAGTGGTTGCGCGTCCACCTGCCGATGCAGGGGAAAATAATTTATTTTAAGAAAAAGAAATGGCTGATGCTTTGTATTTCCCTACTTTTTACTTTTAAAAAAAATAATTTATTTTAAGAAAAAGAAATGGCTGATGCTTTGTATTTCCCTACTTTTTACTTTTAAAAAAAATAATTTATTTTAAGAAAAAGAAATGGCTGATGCTTTGTATTTCCCTACTTTTTACTTTTAAAAAAAATAATTTATTTTAAGAAAAAGAAATGGCTGATGCTTTGTATTTCCCTACTTTTTACTTTTAAAAAAAATAATTTATTTTAAGAAAAAGAAATGGCTGATGCTTTGTATTTCCCTACTTTTTACTTTTAAAAAAAATAATTTATTTTAAGAAAAAGAAATGGCTGATGCTTTGTATTTCCCTACTTTTTACTTTTAAAAAAAATAATTTATTTTAAGAAAAAGAAATGGCTGATGCTTTGTATTTCCCTACTTTTTACTTTTAAAAAAAATAATTTATTTTAAGAAAAAGAAATGGCTGATGCTTTGTATTTCCCTACTTTTTACTTTTAAAAAAAATAATTTATTTTAAGAAAAAGAAATGGCTGATGCTTTGTATTTCCCTACTTTTTACTTTTAAAAAAAATAATTTATTTTAAGAAAAAGAAATGGCTGATGCTTTGTATTTCCCTACTTTTTACTTTTAAAAAAAATAATTTATTTTAAGAAAAAGAAATGGCTGATGCTTTGTATTTCCCTACTTTTTACTTTTAAAAAAAATAATAAATTTATTTATTTATTTATTTATTTTTGGCTGCGTCGGGTCTCCGTTGCTGCGCGTGGGCTTTCTCTAGTTGCGGCGAGCGGGGCCTACTCTTGGTTGCGGTGCGTGGGCTTCTCATTGTGGCGGCTTCTCTTTGTTGCGGAGCAAGGGCTCTAGGCACAGGGGCTTCAGTAGTTGTGGCATGCAGGCTCTAGAGCACAGGCTCAGTAGTTGTGACGCACGGGCTTAGCTGCTCCATGGCATGTGGGATCTTCCCGGACCAGGGCTCCAAACCATGTCCCCTGCGTTGGCAGGCAGATTCTTAACCACTGTGCCACCAGGGAAGTCTGCATCAGCCATTTCTGCCAGGGTTGATTCGGGAACAACATCAACATGGGCATTCGTTAATTAATTTAGCCAAAAAGCTGAATAATTCAATCTTTAAAAAAATAAGCCTAGCAGGTCATCTCGTATTTCATAGTGTAACAAATAGTAAGCAATTGTTGCAATTAAATAGTTAATGTAATTTAATGCCACAATAATTCATTAACAGGGTGAAAAAATGTTTGAACATCTGCATGTGTGGGGCAGAGAATCAAAGCTGGTTGAACAGAGGAGAATAGTATGTATTTTCTGCCCTCAATATTTGGAAAATGCGTACAGTTGGGAGATATAGACTTAAGAGATAATTAATTACAATAAAAGGTGATAACTGCTATGATGGAGATAGGACTAAAGGGGGGCGGGATCTAAGCCTGACAAGAGAAAAAAATGTTTGAACAATAACGAACATTTTTTTAGGTGGAGAAGAGGGGAAGAACATTCACAGAAAAGACTGGGAGATGATGAAATCTGAGAGGTTTGTGTATCAGTTGTATGGAAGGAAATTGGTATGAGTGGAGGCAAGGGCATCAGTATAAATTGAGTGTGATTGGCAAAGACCAAGAAATGGAATCAGATGAGATCTGTAATCAGGAAACGACTTTGATTAGATTTGATTCTGAAGAATGGCATTAACTATACTATTGTGCACTGAACTAATCAGGTCACATCTGGAACATTAGTTCAATTATAAGTGTCCCATTTTGAGAAAAAAATATTAACAAACGGAAGCATATGCAGAGAGGCTACCAAGATGGCAAATGAGCTGAAAGCTCTCTTTAATAATTAGGAGGGAGCATATTTAACTAATTTCTGCTAGTGTGGTCAAGAGCCCACCCCTAACCCTTGATGTCAAACCCATCTCCCCCACACAATTTCACCCAGATCCAAAGGAAAGTATCTTCATTACCATGCGTGGAAGCTTTTTTTGTTTTCGTAAGTGAGAGGGCAGAAGGATGGGGTGGGAGCAAGTGTGTGAGACAAGGAAGAGTTAATTGAAGATGAATTGAGAAGGATAGAATAATATTTTTATCCCACCAGTCCTTTGGATTAGGCATAAATCTACTATGGAGAAATGGGAAGAAGATAATAGAACTTCTGAGGGGACTTGATGACAGGACAAAGAACTGCTTCTGGCATCTGAAGATAATTTAAGACACAAAGGGGAGGGAAATGCACCCTTCCCCTTTCTTGGCGTGGGGCCCAGCACTGTTTTGTGTAAGGTTTGGAAACCTTGGGCTTTTCGTGGCTGGCAGTGATAATAGATATGGACAAGTGGGAGTCAAAGCAAGGCTGAGGCACATGGTGATATGGCTGAAAAACTTGAAAATTCCTTTGAGGCTCTCCAGATAGAGCCAAGGGCAATTTGAGGATGAGAGCCAAAGTACTGTGACATCACAGGTGGAAACTATCAAACCAATGGACAATTGGCTACCAACTGAATATGGTTCACCCTGAAAGATTGTAGACTGGAAAAGATGATTAAATCCTGTTATGAAGAATGAAATACTAGAGGAATGGGTCAGGAATAATGCATAAAAATAATACAGAATCGAAATTTTTAATGAGATTCAATTTCTGGGTATTTATAAGTAAAATCTCAAACAGTTTGAGCTTTGCATGGGTTTTAAGCAACCTGAAGCTAAGTACCAATGTTCCCTACAAGGTGGAAGAAAATGGTGAACCTAGATGAGACAAGTTCCAAGTTCCATTGCATGTGACTTTCATTTACACTCAGCTACGGCTGAAAAATAAAGAACTGTCATGAGACAAAAATAAGCCATGAGAGTTTAAACTAAAATTTAATGCAGAAAAGTAACTTTAGGAAGCCGTTATGTCTCCAAGTGGTGCAAAAAGCAAGTATAAGAGTTTGACAAGTAATCCATCCTGTGGCCAAGAAAATAGTAACTTTATAGACAGAGTAAAGTACCATTGAATTAATGCCTGACAAAAATAAACACGCACACACATTTCTCTGGGCTCCAAACACACAGAGATCCTTCGTTGCCCAATTTTCCTGATTCCTAGGCCTGAAGATTCCTGACACCTATATTTACGGCATTAGCAAAATATACTTTTTTGTTCTTGTAGGACTAAAATTAAGCATAACTCTTCACATGACCTCACTAACCCAGCTATCAGGAACTCTGAATTTTAGTTTCAAGAGTTAGGCTAACTGACAAGAAGATAAATGGGGATGTGGGCAAAATAGAGTGAAGGTGTGCCCACCTAGCAAGTAGCACTGGGCATGAATGCACAATAATTTGCTAAAGTCTAAGAACACAGGTCGAAAAAACTAGTGCCACTAGTTCTTCAGGATGCTCATGACACAGTCAAAAAACCCCTCACAAAGCATCTAAATCCTTGTTTCTAAACCAGAGACTAGAAAGGATATCTTGGGCTCTTCTGCACACACATCACAAGAGTTCATCAGTGTCAACCTAATACAACATATTTCTCTTATCTCTACATAAATAAAAATAAAAGCTACATTCCTATGGAGCAAAAACAGCCTTTTGGAAACCACTGCTCTCCAAACCTTTCTGATTGCGCACTACATCGCTAAAATTAATTTACATGCATAATTCATATGTGTGTTGGTTTGTTTATGTTGTATAGACATAAAAAATCATACCATTAAGTTAGCTATACTATAAAGTAGTCACCAAAATACGTATATCAAAGAAAAATGAAGGAAATATTAAGCAAATAAGATTTGTAGAGTTTTATTTTGCTTCATTTATTAATGATACGAATTAATAATGCTCTAAATAATGCTACAATATTAACTGTAAAAATTACTCCCCTAATAAATGTAATAACTAATAGTTTTTGATATCTAATTTAAGGTCTATTATAGCATAAAAAGAAATCTTATAAGAGCTTGTACATACCAATGGGAGAAGTATATTGTTGGCCATTTTTCATTCGCACCTACAGGTAACCAAAGTTTCAGCTTTTAATAGGACTGGTCGTATTCCATCTTCTCACATAGTCATGAAAAATTAGTTCATCCAAATCAAGGCAAATATGTTACATTTTTATACTTTTAATACATTGATTTAAAATGTATTGAAACAACTTTGGAAGATTTTTAACAATTCTATTTGCAAGATGTTAATTGTGACATATCAAAGTTTTGTTTATAGGAGACTCACTTGAATGCTATTTAGCAAAAAAACTCATGTAATTCCAAGTATCTTTTTCCAAAATACTCTTTCCATAGCATATGTATTTTTTAAAATCCTTTCTCATCATCACCTTAAAGAGAAATATTGTGTATGTATTGATTTTTGTAACTGTTAGTGGAGCTCCTACATAAAGCTGTTAGTCATCACAGCAAGCTTATGAAGTCTGTCACTCTCATCTTCTGTAAAAGAAAAATGAATAACAATCTGTAACTTTAAAACCCCCTTTAAATATTATCAGATATCAGCTAAGTTGTCACCAATTATATTCTCCTCTTCTTCAGTGAAAGGGTCACCAAACTTGAGCTGGGTACATGCACTTGGAGCTAATGTTTACATTTCTCAGTTCCTCTTGCAGCTGGGTATGGGCGTGGGAATAAATTCTGGCAGACGGGAAGGGAGCTTAAGCGAAACACGGGACTTCCTGACTGTACCCTCCTCTTCCTCAGATCCTTTTTCTTTGGTGGCAGGAAGGTGGCCCGGCACTGAACTGTCTTTGTGCAAATGAGAAAACACCTTGGAGTGGCAGAACAAGAAGACAGAATGAACCCAAGTGTTTAATCATCATGAAACTGCCAATCCAGCCCTGGATCGCGTGACTTATTCTACAAGAAAGAGAAAAAACAGAAATAAATGTTCTAGCATATTCTTTCTGCCCCACAATAGATTGTCTTGAGCAACTGCACTTTAGAGAACACTGCTTCAGAGGAGCAAATGGTTAAAAAGAAAAAAAAAAAGAAAATGTCCAGGAGGGCTCATCGAAAGGAGGAATCTAGGGAAATGGCTTCCTTCCTTATTTTCCTTGTGTTCTGCTCTTCCTTTTGCTTTGTTTTTCCTGTTAATTTGACCTCGAAAGTTAATTCCAGACAATTTAACTTGTTCAAACAAGGCTTTGTACAGTTATTTAAGGAAGCATACACAGCTTCTACTGAAAGGCTATGTTGGAAATATCGCCTTCAATTATTATTTGAAGAATGATTCACTTAATATTCTAAATATTTGTTTAAATACACTCTGTGCATTCACTTTACCTCTCTTTTTCCATTTATTATTCCTTTCTTTGTTCAGTTTTATCCATTTCTGGGAATGTACCATTTGCTGTCCTTCAATATATTCATTTTTTTCTTCCATTAATAGTAATGCTGCTATCAGAATACTGTTCTCCCTAGTGTGCCTTTTTGTGTGACTAGAGTGTCTGACTTTGAGAAAATTTTTGAACATCCTATGTAGATTTATTAGCTAGCTCTTTTTTTTTTTTTTTTTTTTTTTTTTTGTGGTACGCGGGCCTCACACTGTTGTGGCCTCTCCCGTTGCGTAGCACAGGCTCTGGACGCGCAGGCTCAGCGGGCATGGCTCACGGGCCCCTCCG
>NC_041228.1:22873160-22900313 GCF_002837175.3 Physeter macrocephalus | reverse complement strand
CCTCTCACTGTTGTGGCCTCTCCCGTTGCGGAGCACAGGCTCCGGACGCGCAGGCTCAGCGGCCATGGCTCACGGGCCCAGCCGCTCCGCGGCACGTGGGATCCTCCCAAACCGGGGCGCGAACCCGGTTCCCCTGCATCGGCAGGCGGACGCGCAACCACTGCGCCACCAGCGAAGCCCTTAGCTAGCTCTTGAGAAGGCCTTATGCCCACTTTTAAATTAAATAATTTAAATAATTAGTCCTCAGATCTAACTGACCTCCAAATGTGTGTACGTGTGCATAACATAATACCTGCACATATCAAGGAGCGGGGTAGCATGGGATACATTGCCTGGGTCTAAATCCTTGTTCTATCATTTACTAGCTGAATAAACTCAGGCAAATTGCTTAATCTTTCCCTGCATCCATTTCCTGGGAAATAAAATGAGAATAATAATAATTGTGCTTAATTATAGGGTTGCTGTGAGGATTAAATCATGTTAGGTGCCTAGACCAGTATCTGGCACATAGCAAGTGCTATAACTGTTATTATTTCAATCGACTACCTCATTAGATTTATCCCAGCTAGTCAGATATCTTCAAAACGCTAGCATTTGTGATTCAGTACATAGGTACAAGTTGCACAGGCATTTTGGAGAGGCTATCAAACAAGACATGTCAAAGTGAGAGAGGAAATTTTAGCAGGAGACAAAGCCAATTTGTTTTTTGCCTAGGCCAAGGTTTCCAAATGACGTTTTATTGGAACAAAGCCACTCCCATTCAATTAGGTATTGTTTATGGCTGTTTGTGCACTACAACAGAAGTGTGTCGTTGCAACAAGACTGTAGGGCTTGCAAAGCAAAAAAAAAAAAAAAATGTATCATACAGCCCTTTACAGAAAAAGTTTGCCAACCCTGCTCTAGGCCGTTGTTCATAGTTCTTTCTTCTCAAAGGCAACAAAGACGGCTGTGACCCTGATGTGCCTGGAGAGATCAGCTGTCTCTCACGCTACCACACACTCAGCACACGTTTCTGTTCTCAGGGCTGGAGCTGTCCCTCGTGGTCCGCCCGTCAAGCTGCGCCATCACTCTTATGAGGTTGCTCTAACTGGCTGCTCCTTCCCCACGAGTTGGAAGCTCTGCTGCGGTGGGCACACACTGTTGATGTCTAGACTTCCTTGGCTCCTGTTCACTTTGCCTGTTAGGGAAGCCTGGGAGATTCAAACATGGTTAGGAAAGAAGGAGAAGAATCAAGAAAAGGAGGGCTTCCCTGGTGGCGCAGTGGTTGAGAGTCCGCCTGCCGGTGCAGGGAGAAAGGCGATTGGTGTTCAGGCACAATCATGAGCAGTGGGAGAGAGTCCTTGCTCTTTTTTTTTTTGCGGTACGCAGGCCTCTCACTGTTGTGGCCTCTCCCGTTGCGGAGCACAGGCTCCGGACGCGCAGGCTCAGCGGCCACGGCTCACGGGCCCAGCCGCTCCGCGGCATGTGGGATCCTCCCGGACCGGGGCGCGAACCCGTGTCCCCTGCACCGGCAGGCGGACTCTCAACCACTGCGCCACCAGGGAAGCCCTCCTGCTCTTTTTTAATGTGAGCTCCACGATTCAAAACCCACTCCTCAACTGCCAAGGGGCTTCATCCCGACCTAAGTCATACTATCCAAAACAATGTATGAAAGAGGATTTAGAAGTATTGATTTTTTTTTTTTCCTGAGGTTAGAAACGACCCTAGAGATTCTCTGACACAGTGGTTTTCCAAGTCTGATCTGAAGACCATGAGGTACCTGGATACCTCTTCAGGGTCTCAAGGAGGTTAAAAATATTTTTATAATAATACTAAGATAGTATTTGCATTTCTTAAGTTCATTCTCTCATAGGGGACAGTGAACTTTTACAAATGCTGCATGACCTGTAACATCAAAGATATTTGGAAAAGCCACTCTCAGTCTTTTTTTCTGAAAAATGTAACTACATTTCATGAAAAGATTTAGATTAACATATATTGGTCATATTTTTATTTTCAATTACTTAATAAATAGATATGTTTTGATTTTTCAATTTTAGTTTCTTCCCTGGTAAGTCAGCAATATGCTGATAAATCAGTTCACTCAATTGACAACATTTGCCGATTGATAGAATTTGCCGATTTCCCTGATGTAAATATTCCCTCCATGGTTGATTTCAAGCTACCAATGGTTTAACTATAAGGTTGTAGAATTCTTGAGTAGTTAATATAATTGGCTCTCACAGCACAGACACTGGATTAACATCCCCCCCAACAAAGAAGCTCTATAGGACCTTAAGTGCTTTTGGAATATAAAGGGGTCCTGAGACTATAATGTTTAACAACTGCTTTTTTAATAAAATCCCCTCTTTCCACAAATAAAGCAGTGAGACTGAGATCCCAATATCTGAGGTAAGTGTCTGGCTCCAGGTTACCAAAGTAATCAAGTAAAAAGTCTACACCAAAATTCAATCCTCTTTGCTCCTATTTCTCGAAGCTGAACTGGAAAGAAAAGGAATCTTTTCCCAGCACAGTTAAGCACCTAAACCTGATTAGATGTGAAAGGTAAGGAAGGTACAGAGGTGGGTAGTGAAGATGAAAGAAGGATTATGTCTCAAAGTAGACAAATGCATATAAAACATAAGAAAAAATTTTTTAAAATATAAGGATCCCAGAGGTAAGCAAAATTACAGAAAAAGTAGCCTCCCAAGACCAAAGCCTCTTTATTCCTTAAATCTCCCATCCCCGGTGAAAAGAATGTTTTAACAAAGGACATAATCCTTTCAAAAGAAATAAATCATAAGTCAAATAAACACACGGTGTTATGCAGTTCCCCTTTGTTTGAAGGATGAGGGCACAACAGTCTACTCTGAAGGAGAGCAATTACAGCTTGATGCCCTTAAGACACACTCTGTGCACTTCCTCATAAATCAAAGTCGATCTCCAAAGGAGAGATACTCAATTCTATCTGTAGAAGTAAGTCTTCCTGTTTGTTCATCACTCCCTAAGGAGAAAGACAGAGAAACTTGGGTTAAAGCTCCCTTATCTGAGTCTATCCAGAGTGTTTTCCAGATCTATTCAGATATATGCTTATTATGCCACATTCCTGTAGAATCCTGTAAAGTACAGGACCAGGATGACCTGGGGACAGCATACTAGTAAATCAGTACAAAATTTATAGGAATCTGTGGAACACAATCTCAGTTACCATTGGTAAGTTAGAGTGACTCCCTTGAAATTCCAGGTTGTTCCTGATCCAGGAGGTTTCGTGAAAATGGACAGTGTGACAGATTTTCAGGAGCCAAACAGCATCTCAAACCACAGATCAAGACGGTATTCTGATCCCAGCAGCTAGTGTCACAGGATATTTAAAGAAATCACTGATAACTGCACGAGTGCATAATATCCAGCTCAACTGAAACTTAAACAATTACGAAGAAATTCCAGAAAAGTTTCGAAAGGTAAAATGTCCCTCAGGAAGTCAACTTTGGTTCATCCTTTAGAACTTTAGAATATTCCTAAACAAAAATTCATCTGTGTCTACGCCCCTCTCTAAAATCTCCCATCTATCATTGTTTTTGTTCTGTTTTCATAATACTGATTATGGTCTGAAATATATATTTATATTTTCTTGTTAGTTCATTTGTTTTGTTTTGGGGATTTTTTGTTTGTTTTGTTGGTCTCTTCACTCATTCATAGAATATGAATTCTGTGAGAATAGGTGCTGTATTTCCAGAATGTAGAGCAATGCCTGCCACATGTAGGATCTTAATAAATATTTGTTGGATGCACAAATGTATGAACACAGGGTCACTCTCTTCTCTGTTCAATTTTTCCTTCTCTTCTGTCTTCCAAATCTCACGTGAATGCCTCTCATTGGAAGACTCTAAACTGGAACCATATGGAGAAGGGAGGCTCAGGGAATGCAATTCCTTATTTCTCTTCTGCCTAATAATGTGTTGGTGGTGAACCTGAGTTGAAAATACACAATCTGTCATGGGGGGTTTGTACCCTGGCTTTCACCCCAGGCTCCCTTTGTGTTACTTTACCAAGAGAGTTGTAAAAAGTTTCCTGATATTTCCAAAACGCCATCAAACATAAAAGGAAAAACATTATTCTCCTACAGGGAAAGGCAATGAAAGTTTGCAAGCAACAACATGGAGTAGTGAGCGAGTCCCCTAGACAGGCATGATAGAAGTGAAGTGATACTGAATTACCTATGAACAGAAACCAAAAGTAAAATACATCAGGGCAGGACAAAGAAGGGTTGGTGGTGGTGGTGGTGCATTTTAGTCATTTTCTATTGCTTAACAAGCACTGCTCCTGATGTCAGAACGGGCAGAAACGAAGGCTGGTGTGAGCTACATGCAGATGTGTAAGCAGCTAATGGAAATGACAGCTAAGATGACATATAACCAGGGTGTTGAAAAATGAATTATCCATGTGGTTTAAATGGGCCAAATGCATACTGGAACACCATGTGGTTTAACACAAAGCATGGCATTCAAGATGGAAGATCCAAATCCTAACCCTGGCTCTCACACAGGCCACTTTTACGAGACTGAATGAGTCATTTCGACCACACCGTGCTGTGGTTTCTCCCTCAGTCAAATCAGCAGAGCAAAATGTATTGCCCAGTCCCAACATAGGATGTTGTGAGGAAACAAGGGAGGTAACAACAAAAGTAGCCTATTCTGAAGACTGCAAGGTGTATGCATTGTGCAAAATAATGGCTCTTACGTGTGACTGTCAAGGCAAGACTCCTCCAAAATTAATTTGTTTTGCAAACTGAAAAACTCCTCTTTTCTAAACTGGTGCAATGCATTAGAAATATTAAACTTCATTGCTTTAATTGGGTATTCCTTCCTTTTACATGAATTTACATTATATACCACGAACATTTAGAATCATAGAATTCATTTTCGTTAGAGCAACTGTTGCCAATACTTTGCAGCATTTTACCGTAGCTTGCAAGATCCCCTCTGGCCAGAAATATGCATCCTTGTCCCTGGATTCACAATCTTATATTTAGTCCTTGCCAGCAGGCCGTTTAGGTTGCTCCAAATCAAATAAACTGTGAAGCCCACACAGTAAGTATTAGATCATTACTGAGCAGACGGTACACAGGCTGGGGGTGCAAACAAAACTCAAGGCAAAAGGGAATCACCAGGCCTGAAATTAGACACAGAGGTAATTCAATTATAGCCAAGGGGAAAAAGCACAAGACAAGGAGTCAAAATAGTTGAAGTTAAATACCAGCTCTGACACTTATGGTATGACCTTGGTCAATCTCGAACAGGACTTTGGACCTCAGCTGTAAAATTGGGATAATGGGTTATGCCAGTGACAAGGCAAGAGGGCAGGCGTTCCTCAATTCAGCACACACTGAGTTTCTGTAAAAGGACTTTAGAGTCCACTGCCTGGGGCTTAATTCTAGCTCTCACTCTCACCATGTGACCTTGGGCAAGCTACTTAACTAACCTCTCTGTGCCTTCAGTTTTCTTATGTCTAAAACGAGGACAATAATAGCAGCTACCTCACAATGAGGTGAGAATTTAATGCGTTAACCTATATAAACCATTGAGAAGTCTGTGGCACGAAAATGTAACACTCAATAAACATTGTTTATTATTACTATGTGTCCGGCATAGAGGACATAAAGATCAAATAAGGTATCATCCTTGCCCCAAAGAAGTCCTAATATACATCTCCCAAGGTCTCTTCCAGTTTCACGACTCCCTTAATTTTAGTTATTTTAAGTTTTGCTTTCTCATTCTCATTTCTTTCCTTACTGCCAAGGTAATTTCATGAAAATTGGATGTTTATCGCAAAGGGGCTGCTTGCCTGGCATCGCAAGCTCTCTCTCCCCTGAGAAACAGCCCTCATCAGTGACAGTGGTAATCATCTTCTCTGTAGCAACTGCTGTATCACGGAGAACTAACCACCATGGGACCAGGAGCAAGGTGATAGCTACACCGAAATCAGAACAGTTTTCATAAACTCCTTGCTAGAAATAAGACAAGGGGTGGCAAATACAAAGAAAACATTCTTTTTATTCTTTCAGTGAATCTACTCTTTACTGAAGAGCCTCATGGGTGAGGAACAAAAACCAGGTTCAATCAACTCTAAATTAAAGACACTTTGAAAATGCTATTCTGGTAGGTTTCCTAATCCAACATTTTGTGGCAATTACTACAAACCATTTGCCATCTTCACAAACCTCTGTCCTCCCTGGTATGTTCTACTCTCTCAGCAGATGTCTTCACTGAAGGCCCCATGTTTTCTGTGAAAGACACACTCCGTTGGCTTCACAACACTAAATGTATAAATTTTCCTTTGTCACTTTCCCTTCTAGGCTTTATTTTTGAACAGCATTCTTAAATGGAAAAGCCATCTCTCATTCTTAAAAGAAATCCTGTGTAATAAATCACATTCGGTCTCCCTGCTCTAATTCGCCCATATTTAATTATCCTTATCCTTTCCTGTAGCTATACTGCCCCTTTCTACTGGTTCCCCCTCTTCAGCATATAAACTCAATCCAAGGGGTCAAACTGTAAAAAGTAAGAGAAAAAATAAAGAAAGAAAGAAAGAAAAAACAAATTCTGCCTAGCACACACTCCTCTAGCTTCAACCCTGTCTTTCTCATCTTGTCAAAAGCCACCTACTTCTTTAGCTGTCTTGCCCAGATTTGTGGCTTGTCATCTGCTACCCATTTTTTAAACGCTGAAATTTACCAGCACTATCCCCAAGACTCCATGCTTATCTCTCTTTCCACACCTCTCTAAGTGATCTTACATATGTCCGTGGCTTCAGTAAATCTCACCTCTAGTCCAGACTGGCCTTGTCTGATTTGCAGACCCATATACCCAAAAATATGGTCCGCATATCTACTTGAGATGCCTCCCATACCTCTCAAAATCAGTTTTCCAAGAATAAGCATAGCATCTCCATTGATAGGTGCCCAAACCAATACTTGGAGAATAATCTTAAACTCCACCTTCTTACTTCTCACATCCAACCCATAATCCAATAATTTCACCTTCCTCATTTATCAGCTCAAACATCATTTCCTAAAAATAGCCTTTCTTGCATCCAAAGATATAATTAGCTCCCTTCCCTTCCCCTACACTATATTGTCCCATACGTGCTTTCCCTATGTCTCCAACTCTATTACATATAAATCCAAATAACCAGGAGTGTTTTACACTCATCCTAGAATTTACACAGTGTCTGTCTTCCCCACTGAGTGACTTGGGTTTCACAGACAGCTGGTCTCATAGACCTGCTCAGCCCATCTGAACTTCCTTCTGCTGGTAATAATGCAGAAGTATCCATGAACTACCTACACCTAAAACAGAGGATGTGACACTGAACTTCCACTAATAGTGTAGTGAGAGTGATACACAAACATGTCTTGGCCATTAATGCCTGTGTGATTTTGCTCACTTTGGCCCACCCAAAAAGCCACTTCTCATACTTGGGCCACTCAGGCAATGTTATTCACCTCTTCTTCATGGCTCCCAAAGTTTCAACCATAGCTTCATAGTTCTAACCATAAGTTGGTACACAGCCTTGGGTTCAAGTATCTCTTGCTAGGGCAACCTTTTATTATCTTTGATTTTTCTTTCATCTAGCAGACAGCCAGATACAAAAGCACTCAATTTATTTATTTACTTACATATTTAAGTTGAGAAACTGGAAATGAGGCAAACCAGTCATTAGTCTAAAACCTAAAAAGATTTTAGTCTCTTTTTTCATGAAGTTGGTAGAATGTTTAAGAAAAAAATTTTTTTTAAATCTCAATCAGAGACCATCAATGGGCTAAGCGCAATGTCATATATCCTCTGAGGAAAAAAAAAAGATAAATTATTCTTTACTAGAAAATGGGGGGAAAGTCATAATTAAAGATTCATGCTCACTAATATGAAAAAATAAAACTCTGATACTTTTTGTTAACAATTTTTTTAAATAAACAGTATGCCAATTCCCTCAGGCTTTTTCTAAAAACACATAATGAGAAGTATTTGAAGAAACTCTGGAGAAAATTCTGAAGAAGCTCTAAGAAAACATTGTCTTGATATATAACATTAATAGCCTGATGATATTAAAAATAATTTAGCCCTGTCTCAAACTAGGAGAAGAACATAAAGTATTACAGGAATGGGCTTAATGGTAAGAAATCACATAAGGGGAATTACCCTCTTCCCTTCTGCCAGGCAGTTGGATAATATTGCTAATTTTGTTGAAGAAAATCATGTTATATTACATTTGTTGAACTCCAAACGTATCCAGATATACTATAATATGTGTTAATAATAGACAGAAAATTCTGAAACGGTCTCTTTCAAGAGTTTTCTGTTTGGTTGTGGAGACACAAAAGTAAAGAAATAACCTCAATAGACTTGCTTCTATGAGTTAAAAATAATAATAATTCAGAGGAGAGAGGGTAATGAATGGTAAGGATGAAGGGTTCAGGAGAAGTTCATTAGAAAAGTGATGACCCTTGAATAAAGTATTGAGATTTGTTTAAATGTTTTATATATTTATTGTCAAAGTAACACATTTTAATTGTTAAAAAATTGGAAAGTACAGACTAAAATAACACCTGTAATCTAATACCACCACCTAGAGTTACACACAATAAAATTTTAGACTTTTTTCCATTATTTTCTACCTACTTTTCTTTACATCATTGGGTTAACACTATACCTTATGCTGTGTTTTCTGACAGCACATGTAATAGGCACTTTACAATGTAATGACCTTGAAATACTTTTAGAAAACTTTAAATCTTTTTGTAAACATGACTTCTCTAGAAGCATCATTTAAAATTATTTGCTCTAATACAGTAAACCATCCTCTAGTGGTGTGATTTTTTTCTGGTTTTGAGTATCCTATCTACAGTAATTACAAACACAATTCTAATAAATATTGATAGTTGTCTTTATAAATCTTTCTCCTCATTTAAAATAAGAATTTGGTATAGAAATGGCAGAGGAAAGAATTTGATCTTTTTTTAAAAGATGAACAGAGTTTTCACTGAATAATCCACATTCAATACATTCCTGATGACAAAATAGGCATTTTAGGCCTCTGGAAGAGACCATACAAAAGCATACAACATTGACACATAGTAGGGGTTTAAAATTCACAAGTACATTGTCTTGTTAATCCATAAAGATAATTCAGGTGAGGAGCAATGAGGGATGAAGCTGAAGAACTGGGAAGAACCGGATCATGAATATGCTTTTATTCCATGATCAGTAACTTCTATTTTACCCTGAAGGCAATGGAAATTCAGTAAATGTTTGCTCAATGTAATTGATTTACTCACTGAGGAAGAGTTTGCTTCCTTACGTAAATAAGACAAGTAATGGGATATCTAGCAAGGGCCCAGGTGAAAAATATCCTTAAAAAAATATATCCTTTCTTCAGGAAGTGTCCCTTACCTTCCTAGCTGAAATTAGAGGAAGCCCTCTTCCAACTCATTCAGGACTTCCAGTTAGTTAATTAATCCAAAAAAACATGATAGCCACAAATATTTTTTACATGTTACACACATATTGTTAATGGACTTTGAAACTTAGAAAAATGCTTCAGTTACAAACTTTTGATGAGGGACAGAGTCTTTTCTTTGATGAGTGATCCATTGATCAGAGTTCTGCCGTCTGTTCTTTGCGTAAGACACATCCATAATTCATAATACATGATGCCTATTTTTTATTTCTGCAAGATGCAGCAAGACCTTTAAGATGTGTGAAGCACTCTAAATGCAGTGAAAATGTTTACCCTTGAAAATTTTTATCAGTCTTATGTTTTATGAACTTTTTCAACTTTCAAAATTTCTACTTCTAATTCAACAGCAAAATTTTCTTAGCAACTCATATATCAATTATTTCTTTAAAAACACATTCCACTTAGATTTCCTTGTAAAAATAAATTTCATGTAAAATACATATTTATTAGTTTACTTAATATTGAATGCTTTGAGTCATCATATTAGTGAAACTGGCTTAATCAGGTTTGGTTTACTTAACAGCATAATCAGATTTCCAACCAACTCTTAATCTGAATTTAATACAGTCTGAATTTAATACAGATCAGAAGGGCAAGGGTATTAGGAGCAGAGTGGTTAGCTTGCTGTAGATTTCAGTCAGTTTTCCTTGCAGAGGGAGTGCAGAGCACTGGGAAACACCTCTTAAGTGGAGTCCTGTCAAGGGAGTTAATACTGAGATTTCTCTTTTTTCCAAACTTCCAAAGTCCTTTATCTGAAACTCTCATCACTAACTTCCCAAATATATAATTACTTAGGTCCATGATTTTTCCCCTTTGAAAATTGCATTTCTGGTTTTTCTTTGTGCTCAGCCTATGAGAGCTTTCATTAAATTTTTATCTTATTGATGGTAAAGCTAAAAATATTGAAGTAATTCTACATGGACTTTAAAAAATATATTGCTTAAATTGATAAAAACTTTCTATGCATCCTATTACTATTTTGTGTGGGTTTCCTCACAAGTACTTTAGTCATTTAAACTCATCTATGCAATAAATGTTTATAACAGATTTTTATGGCTGGGTGATATAATATTATTTTTTAATATAATGATCATGAAAAAGATAATACAGAAAGTGTTCTAGGACAATTGAGACCAGACAGCCCTGTGCTGGTGGTTTTATTTTTGCATATTCCTTCCCTGTGTATTCTCCATACTTCCTGCTCTGATCCCTAAGAACTGCTTCAGCCAGTCTACATGGCTTTGGAGGCGTTTAACCAAGAGCAGGCACCAGCAGATGACTGAAAGATGGAAGGAGACAGTGGCCAGAAAATTTGGATCCCCACTCCAACCTTATCTCAGCAGCAAAGTTTTAGCAGTGGCTGTGTTTATTGACAACTCCTGTGAGGCAGTCTAATTCCCAGGGGCTACTGAAAAATCATGTCCTCTCCCTGTGCCATAAGGTTGAGGTTACTAAGAGCTTCTTTGTGGAACTCCACATCCTTTATTGGTTCTCTTAATCCCACCCACACTTCTGTAAATAGTCCCTCAACCAATTTTCCTCAAGATGTCAGCTAAATATGCATTCTGTTTCTTGCCAGGACTCAGGCTGATCCAACCACCAAATATTTCTCTATAAATCCTTGCATTAAGTTTCTGTTATTCAAAAAGAAGTTTTTGCTTTTTTTTTTCCCTATTCGATTTATGTTGCATAAATGCTAGGTCCAGCTGAGAGCCTAGAGGTAAAAGTACTCTGGGTATTTAATAAAAGTTGAAAAATATACACATGTGTATATGTATAACTGATTCACTTTGTTATAAAGTAGAAACTAACACGACCAATTACGACCCCGTAATCCCACTACTGGGCATATACCCTGAGAAAACCATAATTCAAAAAGAGTCATGTACCAAAATGTTCATTGCAGCTCTATTTACAATAGCCAGGACATGGAAGCAACCTAACTGTCCATCAACAGATGAATGGATAAAGAAGATGTGGCACATATATACAATGGAATATTACTCAGCCATAAAAAGAAATGAAACTGAGTTATTTGTAATGAGGTGGATAGATCTGGAGTCTGTCATACACAGTGAAGTAAGTCAGAAGGAGGAAAACAAATACCGTATGCTAACACATATATATGTAATCTAAGAAAAAAAATGTCATGAAGAGATTAGTGGTAGGATGGGAATAAAACACAGACCTACTAGAGCATGGACTTGAGGACGTGGGGAGGGGGAAGGGTAAGCTGTGACGAAGTGAGAGAGTGGCAGGGACATATATGCACTACCAAATGTAAATTAGATAGCTAGTGGGAAGCTGCCGCATAGCACAGGGAGATCACCTCTGTGCTTTGTGACCATGAGAGGGGTGGGATAGGGAGGGTGGGAGACGCAAGAGGGAAGAGATATGGGAACATATGTATATGTATAACTGATTCACTTTGTTGTAAAGGAGAAACTAACACACTATTGTAAAACAGTTATACTCCAATAAAGATGTGAAAAATAAATAAATAAATAAAAATAAATAAATAAAACTTGAAAAATATACACATGTGTATATGTATAACTGATTCACTTTGTTATAAAGTAGAAACTAACACACCATTGTAAAGCAATTATACTCCAATAAAGATGTTAAAAAAAGGCAAAAAAAAAAAAAGGAAGCCAAGATGTTTAAAAAAAAAAAAACTTGAAAAATAATTTGACAGTACTTATCAAAAATTTAGCATGACTCTACCCTTTGACCCAGAAATTTACGACTTAGGCTGTTTTAGTAATACAACCTAAATTTTTAATGATACATCTCAGGGATCACAAATTTAAGGGCCCATGAGAATCAGGCAGGTACTGTAAATGAGGAAAGCCAGCCAAGTGCAAGGCAATAGAGAGGGCAGGAACTGTAGCAGGAGAAATAGATAAGATTTTATAACTGCAGCAGCCTCTACTCTATCAAACTAGTTATTGCAACTCAAGAAGTAGACCCAGAGGTTATTGATCTTTAGATTTTTTAAGAGAAGAATCCAAAAATCTGGATTTTCATCTAAATTCTCTTAATTTATAAATGTTGACTCAATATTTTTAATGTTTAAAACAACTTGGAGCCCAAACCAGATGAATCTGCACTCTTAATGTGACCTCAGGGGGGCCAGTTATTGAACTTTGATGGATGTATAAGAATGTTATCGGCTGCATTATTTGAAATAGCAAATATTTAGAGACAAACTAAATGACATTCTTGAGATAGATTTTATGACACATACCTTCTAGGGACTAGTTTGTTGCAATTAAAAGAACAAGGCAGATCTACATGCATGAACCCAAAAGGATATGCTATGTATAGTTATTTTTGTAAAGCAATTTGGAGAATAATATGAAGGCAATGGTCTAATATTTTTAAGGGTCTGTGTAGTGTAATTGTGTGTGCATGACTAGCAAACAATACAGAAAAATACACATTGGGCTATTGACAGTGGTTTAACTATGATCAGTGGGAATGGAGATGGTGGACATATATTTATCTTTTTATTTCTTCCTTTTATGAATTATTTACAATGAGGTTGCAATATATGTGTAATTAAAATAAAAATAAGATTTAGCTAAAAGTTTCTGAAGCTTGTTTACCAAATGGCTTTAGAGCGTTTTAGTCCATCATAAACTAGAGCAAAAAGAAATAGTTGAGAGTCAATAAATATTGGCTATTAAGTTGTGTCAAGCACATTTCTAAGAGATGTGCATGTATTAACTCAAAATTCATAACAATCTTATGAGGTAGCTACTATTATTTTCCCCAGTTAACTGTTGAGAAAACTAAGGCACAAAAGAGTTTTAAGTGACTTACCCCAAGTCACACGGCTAACAATTGGTGGAGCTGAAAATCAAACTATTAGCTTAGCTCAGGAACCCACACACTTAACCCCAGCAATACTGCCTAAATGCTGTCCTGAGAAGCCAAAAATTCAGGAATGGTTCAATATAAAGTAAGCTAAAGTTTTTCAAGCTATTATTCACAAATTATATAAATTGAATTATTTAAAAATTCCAGTAATATTTAATTCAAGATAAAATAGCTCTTTTTATAGGAAAGCAAAACTCCATATCTCTTTTGAGTAAATTTTTGCCAAGGTTGAAGAATTTATAGATTTACCTTATCCAAACGAAAGTAGTCAATAACTGTCTTTTAAATATTCAGCCAAGGAAGAAACACTTCAGTTTCCAAGATGTCCTGTGATAGATGCCAAAACCACGATTTAAAGAGAAGTCGAGGTCATTTCATCTTCTGTGGAGGAAAAAAAGAGCTAACTTGACCTTGTAAACTCAGAGAAGAAGAAAGGAGAGCAAAACATCTTGAAGACATGCCTTATACTATCGGATACTTCTTTTGTTAGGTATGACCACAACAGACATGTCTAGGAAGAGCCATTGCTTGGACATATGGGCTTGGTCCACAACAAGCAATATGTTAGAACATGCTAATGTGACTTCAGAATTTTCCCTCCACAAGTTTCTACACTCTGCATCACTTCATCTAGCATTAGGCAAGGCAGGACTGAGTTTTGACTGGAAAGACTATAATTTTGCCATTAATACTTTCCAGGAAATGGCATTTTTGATGGCAAAATCTATGTCATGCTCTTGTTAAGGTTATGTTAGTACTTAAATTTACACATTTACCAAGGGATGAAATTTGGTATTCCTTCCTTCTGTTCTCAAGCACTGGTAATTCTTACCCTGATTCACTCAACCAAACATACAGAGCTTATCTGCAGGGCATTTTCAAGGCGTCAAAAATAATAATTTTTTTCTTTTGTCTTTGCCTTTTTGCTAACTAGGATAACTAGATATATTGCACAGTTCCTTTATCTGGGAAATTCCTGAAGTTGTAAAAATTGATTCCTAAAATCCTTATACATAAGAGAAAAAGAATAAGTAAAAATGTAGCACATCACCAAATTATCAATTTCTGTGAGGACATGACAAATAAGGGAGAAAGGGAAACATTTCTGTGCCAAATTCCACCAAATAAGCTGAATTCATTCAAGAGATAAAATGGAGCAACAAAGGTAAAACTGAGAGAGAGAGAACTTAAGAGACTAACCAGCTTATTTATTTATTCTCCTCTCTGCCTCTTACCCCTATGATCATCCACATTGGCCCACAAAACACAAGGCCATTTCCCAGAGGTAAGAGTATGGGGCCTAGAAGATAAATACATAAAATTATCAGTTCTAAGATCAACTGATACCAAGGTCCTATACCAAGGACCAGATTTGATAGATTTCCTGATCATATTTGAAGAAAAGGACCAGTTTGAGAAAGAAACAGACCAAGACCCAGGAGGAGAAGACTACTTCCCTAGTGAAGTCATATCACCCTTGCAAACCAAGATGAAAGCTACAGATATGCAAGAATGAAATACCTTAAGATATTCTATTCTAGGATTCTACATGCTAGATTTAGTCCTTCAAACACCTTTTATCCTGATTAGCTCCCCTATTATCACTTTCTTTGAAAATCCAATAAAGCATTGGCAGTCCCAGAGGTTTCTTCAGGACAAAAAATTCCAGGGATTATTATAAATATTGATCTCTTTTCCAGCTATACAAAGGTTCTTAAAATGTTGATGGGGTGGTGAAATCATGTGACCTCTTTAGGACACTGCAAACACTATGAACCCCTTCTCCCAGGGAAATGCAGACAACAGCATTTAGTTATAATTTCAAGGTGACTCCTGAATATCTTCCATACTGGGAACCACTGCCCTGCCTAGGTGCAAAACAAAAACAAAACAAAACAAACAAACAGGGACTTCACTGGTGGCGCAGTGGTTAAGAATCCGCCTGCCAATGCGGGGAGCACACGTTAGAGCCCTGGTCCAGGAAGATCCCACATGCCGCAGAGCAACTAAGCCCGTGCGCCACAACTACTGAGCCTGTGCTCTAGAGCCCACGAGCCACAACTATTTGAAGCCCGCGCGCCTAGGGCCTGCGCTCCACAACGAGAGAAACCACGGCAATGAGAAGCTCTCACCGCAACAGAGAGTAGCTCCCTGCTCAACGCAACTAGAGAAAGCCCGCGCGCAGCAACAAAGACCCAACGAAGCCAAAAATAAAATAAGAAATTTATAAAAAACAAACAAAACCCCTACATTTATAGTTTTAACTACAACCTGAAGGCAGATGACAACTAAATTTATGACTCTAACTCAGACCTTATTCTTAGGGTCCAGAAATGTATTACCAGCTGCTTTTTAGACATCCCAACCAACCAGAATACAATGGAAGCTGGGTCCAAATTGTGTGAACTCTTGAAGAATATGGACTTAACTTACCTGGGCTTGAATCACAACTCCACTACATTACCTAAAGTACCTCTGATTCCTTATAATAATTGCATGTATCTCATTAGATTGTGATGAGGCCTAAATGTGTTTGTATGTACCAAACACATGGCACAGCATCTGGCACAAAGTCAATACCAAATAAATGTTATATTATCATCACCAGCATTACTAGCATGATCAACACAGTATTAGTACTAATAACACAGACCTCTTCATCCATTCCCTAAAACCATCTTGTCCCCCGGCATTTCCTATCTCCATCAACTGCAGCTCAACGTACTTAGTTTTTTCAGTCAAAAACCTACAAAACATCTTCTCGCTCACCTCTTCTCCACCCCACACTCACCTGCTTGTTCCCTACCAACACGAACAGCTCTTTCTCTTATCGAGATCCTATTCACTACGTTGTGTCCCGTCCAACTACATTTTACCAAAAGTACAACTCTATTTTTGTAATCCTCTTCCCCACAAACTTTACTGGTTAGTCTCAGTTTCTAAAAAAAAAAAAGAAAAAAAAATTTGTTAAATATCACTACCTTTAGAAATATTTCTATAATACTCACCCCACCAAATCAGGCAGAATTACTTACTCTCCTCTCTGTTCCTTCCTGTGGATGCCCAAGACACACTTGGCCTACATCCAATGAAGTCATTGTCATAATACAGGGTAGCAGGTAGGCTTCTTATCTATATGGGCAGTCATTAGGACAGTGTCTTGTTTAGCTCAGTGGACCCAGGAAAATCACAATGACTAGCATATGCTAAGCACTCCCAAAGATTTATTAAGTCCATGTAGATAAAATCAAGGACACAACTGTCAATAGCAAATACAGTATAACTTAACAATCATCCTCCCCACTCCTGATAACAATTGAGTGAGAAAGTAATTTAAGAAAACTTGATCACTCTTGGGAATGGAAAAATTAAAACTTCATCACAAATGTATTATTTCAAAGGAAAGCAGTTATGTCCAAAAAAGTCAAAGTGACACTGTCCTTCTTCCTGTGAGTTATATAGTTATGGAATTTTGCCTCCAGTGATCAAATGCTTTTGAGATATGAACCACCAACAATTCACAGGAGGACTTCCCTCGTGGCTCAGTGGTTAAGAATCCACCTGCCAATGCAGGGGACACAGGTTCGATCCCTGGTCCGGGAAGATCCCACATGCCGCAGAGTAACTTAAGTCCGTGCATCACAAATACTGAGCCTGTGGTCTAGAGCTCACGAGCCACAACCACTGAAGCCCGCGTGCCTAGAGCCCATGCTCCACAACAAGAGAAGCCACCGCAATGAGAAACCCACACGCAGCAACGAAGACCCAATGCAGCCAAAAATAAATAAATAAATTTATTTTTTAAAAAACAAAAAACAATGCACAGAGACTAGAGATTCAGATTAGAGTAACCAAATCTCTTACATTTCTTAACGTCCCTGCTCATCTCAAGATGTGTTTTCCCGAAAACAATTCTTACCTTTTGTTGGGTTTTCGAATCACAAACTACTACATTAGTCCATTTTTATAATAAAATATGACTCTTATACAGGCATTACTGTTACACTCTAAAAATTCTGAGGCAACATGCCTGAAAATGTATATTTCATTGCCATCAATTTATAGGCAGAAATGTGAAATGTCTAAAAAGAACTGCTTTATAATATATCTCTAACTTCCTGACATTTGACAAAATTAAGTTACAGAGTTTAACCAAAGGGGAAAATATTTTTAAATTGAATCTATTTGTGATATACTGGTTGCAAATTCAACGGCCAACATATTCTGTTTACTCCCCTGGCATCTGTTGCATCTGCCAACTGGTGACCAAAAATTAGAGCAGACTTAACTAATTAGAAGAGTCCCCATCTGGTAGCTGAACTTCTTGTTTCTGCTTCCTTTACATTCTAAGTACAGAGATTCGAACCAGAATTTCTGCGTTTTGTAGCAGAAAAGACCCTCTGACCAGCTTACTTGCTATTGTCCTGCTGAGCTGAACCTGGAGCAGATGAAAATGTTCTGTTTTATGGTCTCTCTTCCTGTGTTCCCCTTGGGAAGAATCATCTTTCCCACAGGAGATTCCCTTGTCTCCCAAAACAATTTCTCAGTCATTTTTATCTCTATAGGCCTATATTTAAGACTAGGAGGACTTTATTGACAAATAAAACTTCCAAATAGAATCCATGATTTGGTAAAGCCAATACTATCTTTCCTAGGAATAAAACTAAAGGAAAGAATTAAAGGAAAACATCATAGTGTCGTTTATTTCTTTGTGGTTTTTATTTAATTCTTGTGAGTATAGCTTGATAATAAAGCAAACTCCTGGCAAAATCAGGCAGCAGTTACCATCTCAGGCTTTAAATAAGGACTTCTATTGAAATTTTGACTCTGCCTCCTATTAGGTTAAATTGACCGAACTTTACTAAACCTCGGTTTCCTCATATGCAAATTTAGAATAATATTTTAATTGCTGTTTCATAGTATGACGAAAATGCATCAGTACATGACATAAAGAAAACTGACAAAAGACCTGTTATTACTGAAAATAGAGGCTGAAAATATTTTTTAAAATAATAACTAATAGTCTTTTTGATATAATACATGTTGCACCATTTGGTTGCTTTGAAGTTCAGTTCTTTTGTAATATTTTTAAAGTTTCTCTTAGAAGCATTTTGATTTCCCTGAGCATATTTCATTCAATATTAGAGGAAGATTAGACACATGCCGGGTGGCAGAAGAAAGCAAGCATGAAATTAATGTATTATGAAGAGAAACAGAATGGCTCTATTTACTTTACCACATTTTGCCTATATTCCATTGTTACTTTTTCCCCTAAGTGGACAAGAAGAAATAGCAAATTTGCAAACAAACTTACTTGGAGAGATTGAGGAGTTGTTCAACATCTGTTAAACACATACTATGTGCCAGCAATGTTTTAAGCCCTGGGAATACAAAGATGCTTAAGACATGTTCCTTGTCTTCAAAGAGTGCACAATGTTTTGAGGGAGCCAGGCATATGAATAAATAAGTTTCTGTATAAATAACCCCAAGCCTGCACTGTAGTGTCTGGCAACACTTCCTAGGAGAAGTGACTCCTGAGATGAATTTTAAAGGATTCATAGAAGTTAGTGGAGCTCCCCTGAATAGTGATGGTTGAAAAGCATTCCAGTTGAAACGAGCATTGTGAGCTCAATCATGGGAGTGGTGTTGATCAACAGTATGATGTTCTTTGGGTTAATACAGTAGTTTAGAATTGCTGGAAATTTAATGGGGATGGCCGGCTGCAAAGAGGGAGAGATGAGAGAGATGGCAGCGACCAATTGTAGAAGGCCCCACGTAGGAGTTCTTCCAACAATAGTAATGAGAAGCTATTAAAGGGCTTAGAGCAGTGAAATGGCATAGACAGATTTTCATTTTCAATGACTCTTTCAGCAGTGTTGAGAACAGGTCTGACAGAGTAGTCAAGAAGAATTTTTGCAACTCAGGCATTAGCTAAGGAAAGACAACCTCAACTAAGGCAGTAATACTTTGACTAGAGTGGTTAGGATAGATCTCCAAACATGATGTAAAAATACGAAGGCTTCACTGATGAATCAGATCTGGGCATGCGCCAGCATGGTAAGGGAGGAAAAGAAGTAGTTTGTAGGTGGGTGACTAGGGGGTAGTGAGGCCACCCATTCACTACACTTGAGGACAGAGGAGGAGAAGCAAGCTAAGCAGGAAGATGGAGTTGGGTTAAGTTTGGAGAGCCTATTGCACATGGGGCAATGGGAGGAGCCAGTTCCCAGCAAATTGGTTATAATTAAAACCAATGAAAGACATTATCCAGATAATGTGTAGAATGAGAAAAATAGTAGTTCAAGAATGGAAATATGGGGACTTCCCTGGCAGTCCAGTGGTTAACACTCCATGCTTCCAATGCAGGGGGCACGGGTTTGATCCTTGGTGGGAGAACTAAAATCCCATATGCTGTGCGGCACAGCCAAAAAGTAAAAATTAAAAAAAAAAACAAAAACAAAACAGAATGGAAATATGGGGGGAAATGAACTTTTATGAGCCAAAAGAGGAAGAAGAACCCAC
This sequence comes from Physeter macrocephalus, assembly GCF_002837175.3. NCBI lineage: Eukaryota > Metazoa > Chordata > Mammalia > Artiodactyla > Physeteridae > Physeter > Physeter macrocephalus. Next base: position 22,880,414 of record NC_041228.1, on the reverse strand, counting down.
AAAAGATACCAGAGAAGGAATAGTCAGAGAAAAGAGCCAAGCTAGAATAGAATCATGAAAGCCAAAAACATAAAGCATTAGAGGAAGGGCAAGAGTGAAAATACCTAATGGAGATTCCGTAACATAATAAGAGCCGAAATGTGTAGTGAGTTAGCATGGACTTTGGAGTCAGACAAACTTGGATTCAAGTCCCTCCTCCACAACTGACCATTTGTGTGACTTTGGGCAAGTTTCCAAATCTGTAAAAATGATGCAATGTATCTCCCTCTGAGGTTTGTTGGACAATGTAACAATAAATAGAACAAGGTACGCAAAACACCTCCACAGTGCTGGGCAAATAGTAATATAGTAATCTCCACATAGGGGCATCTATTTTCATTAGTTTTCCTCTAAAGTATTAGTACAATAAAGTGATCCTATAGTTCAAATTTTCTAGTCAACAAATTAACGATATGATCTTTACCTGATTGTTGCACTATGAATGTTAGTTGTACCCCCAAACACCTGGAATATACCTGAGCATATGCATTAATGAATGAGGCATAATTAAAATGGCAATTCATGGTCAGTTCTTATAATTACAGGTCTAACATTTCATCAAGTTAGGTAATACCTTTCAATGTAATGGAAATTATAAAATTGCACTCATGCCTTGATGGAGGTTTGATGGAGGATTTATCACATTATATGCAACAAATTTTAGACTTTTAAAAGTGCTTGGCTCTAAAGTAGAAATAGTTCCCTTGCCTATCCAAATCCTCTTTTCTCATACCCATAAATTTAGATGCAAACTACCCATCACAGTTGCTCTCAGAAAGAAGTCAGGCAGAGAAACATGAAACATACAAAAACCAAAAGGAGGCACAGCAAACAATAAAGCTACAAATACAATTTGAATGTTACCAGATCAAATGTATTATATTAGCTTCAGTAAGGTACCCAAAAGAGACTTCCCTCAAGAAATGTATCCTCTAGTAGCAGAAACAAGACATTTCAAAAGACGAAGAAATCATATCAGCATGAGCCCTCAGAAAAAGTTTCAAAAGGAAGATTTTATCAGAGATGATATAGTAAATAAATAAAATATTAAATAAAGAATAACCTTGCAATAAGTTGACTCACTCAAAAATATGTATTGTGTGTCTGTGCTGGGCATTGATTTCAAGGTTGAGGACTTAATGGCAAATAAGAGTTTATCAAGTCGAGTGACTTGTCTGTTAAGCATCAGTTGAATCAATTCTAGAGAGAGGGAGCCACCCATGCAAGGATCTAAGGCTTTCCATTGAGTTAATAAACAGTAGAGTGAAAGAGAAAATTAAATATTTTAACTATGATATTTAAAACTATCTTGCAGTAAGAATAACCAAGACTTGAATATTTTGTCATTAAAATTATAACTCATTTGATATCATTACAATTGACACAATTCACATTCTTCTTACTATTTCATTTTAGTATACCCTTTATACAATTTGTCAAAATAACATGAGTAGTGGCTGGCCCAAGAACCTAACTTACGTGTGGCCTCTGTTATGCTCCTTTTGCAGTAGTCTGAGCCATTCTTAATTCCTATGGGATATAAACATTGTATAATAAGACATTAACAGAGACAGGTTACTGTGGACAGGCACCTCCTAGACCCACTGCAGGTCATGACATCTTACCAATGTAGAGAAAACTGTGTGTTTACACTGGCGAACTATATCTAGAAAGATAGTCATTAGTGCTGCCTTTTTGATCTCTTCAGGTTTTTTGGATTTTAGGATAGGAGTTGCCATCAATATTTATAGAAGCAAACCCCCAATTATTTAAACATAACAGAGGCATAATTGACTGATCACCACTGGAACGACAAAATTAAGACAATCTGCAATAAGATTCAGAAAACGCTTGTAAAAATATTTCTAGGTGTGTTTTTTCTTATTTTTGATAATGTAATATTTTAAAAATTCTAAATAATTTAAAATGCATAATGAAATAGTAGGGTGAACCACACCAAACAGGTTTTTGTAGATGAAAAACAATTTCATCTAGTCCAACCTGATATATAACCTGGAAAATATCATAGCTGATAGCAAATATAACATCAAATCCATGTACCCAGCTCCCAGATAAAGAAATAAAACCTTGGGCTTCCCTGGTGGCGCAGTGGTTGCGCGTCCGCCTGCCGATGCAGGGGAACCGGGTTCGCGCCCCAGTCCGGGAGGATCCCACATGCCGCGGAGCGGCTGGGCCCGTGAGCCATGGCCGCTGACCTGCGCGTCCAGAGCCTGTGCCCCGCAACGGGAGAGGCCACAGCAGAGGGAGGCCCGCATACAGAAAAAAAAAAAAAAAAAAAAAAAAAAAAAAAAAAACCGTACCAGTTATGGCTGAGCCCTTCACCAAAACAATTGAATTCCTCAGCCAAACAGCCGAATACCCTTACCTGCATGCCCCTTTCTGATCTCAATTCCACCTCCCTATCGCCGTGGTAATTATCTTAAATATTGTGATTCTCCTTTTAAGCATTCTTTATACTTGATTCAAACGGTGCCCTCATGGCCTTTCTTGCACAGGTTTCCTTGAGCATATGCACAAGAGTTCCCCTAAGATAACACTAAGGAGTGAAGGTATTGGCTCCCTGGATATTACTGATGGTTCTGCAATGCGGCCGTTACAATTTATATTCTCAGCAGCCAGTTAAAACTTCACATGGCTCCACATGCATCACCACATCATTGCCAGACTTCTTAATTGCTTCCAATGTGAAGGGTATAAAGTGGTCTGTTACTGTGGATTTAACCTGGGTCTTCAAGTTCGCTAGTAAAATAATTAACTTATTAGGGATAAATATTGTAGTTTCCAATTTGAGCATAAACTATATATTCACTCCAAGTGTATGCACTGTCTTGGCATGTCTGTGGGGCTAAAGAAGGAGATCACTTGAAATCTAGTTGAATATGAGTCCTGGGAATCTCTTGGGAGACAGGGAATTACTATTCCTATGCACTCCTTATGCACACACCTAGCATAATGCCATTTGGATACTATCTAAGGGGAGAAAATGAGTCTGGATATTGTTTCGGATGGAAGCCAGTGGTTCTCACCATTCACTTCTCTGGAGCAGCCTCACAGACTCATGAATGGCTCCTAGAAAGAGAGTGAGAGAAAAAAAAAAAAAGCAATTAAAAAAGAACACTTTTGGGCTTCCCTGGTGGCGCAGTGGTTGCGCGTCCGCCTGCCGATGCGGGGGAACCGGGTTCGCGCCCCGGTCTGGGAGGATCCCACATGCCGCGGAGCGGCTGGGCCCGTGAGCCATGGCCGCTGAGCCTGCGCGTCCGGAGCCTGTGCTCCGCAACGGGAGAGGACACAACGGAGGGAGGCCCGCATACCACAAAAAAAAAAAAAAAAAAAAGAGAACACTTTTGTTCAAATCTCTAAGACATTGGAAGAAGTTCAAGGACACAATGCTTTGAAGCTCCCACAGGAAACTGTATCACAAATTTCACACACATGGCGCCTGCCATTTTTCTCTGTGTTCCCACTCTCGACTCGGCCGGGCTCTGACTATGACCCCAAGGCTCTGTGGGCCTGTCTGCAGCTAAGCCCACCAATTGCCAGGCCCATACTAAGGCTTCAAACAACACACTCCCCACGGTTCTGTTCCAGATGTGAAGCTAGTTTGGCTTCTCCTTATACTCCCCTGTTCTCTGCTTCAACCTCTCCCTTTCCATTGCCTCCTATCTTTAACAATACAAAAAAACCCTCCCCTTACACACAGTAGAAAAGAATATAAAAACAGAAGGAAAGGGCATGGAGCATCATGTTCCCACATGCTTTGTTGTAATTTTTCTTTTTTTTTTTTTTTGGCTTTGGTTTGTCGTCATTTTTAGTGAATGTACCCAAATAAGCAAAACAGTAATTATGTTGCCTTAATTATGGAGATTAAGAGTATGAAAGAGAAAAGGAAAACAAACAAAAGAAAAAATAGTAAAGCTTAACATTTTGCTTCTGTTTGTGGTTATTCATTGCACTTTACATCTAAGACAACCTCCCCCTACCCCTGCCATATAGACTGTAAGCCCTGTTACTGCTAGGAGCACTTTCTGTGTCCTTTGTGTCTTGGGGTCCTACACATGGCATCACACATCCCCTATAAGTATTTGTGACTAGTCTCACCAATCAGCACTTTGAAGTCCACATAACTAGGTGGATATCTTGAAGAATTAACTCTTAGCCTTTTGGTTTTGCCTAAGAAAAATTGATTGCTGTTAAGCAAAGGAATAATCCAACATATTAGATTACTTTTTTTGGAAAGAAAGAATGGGAGATGGAAAAAGAATGTGATTAGTTTTGACTTACAAAAATAACTGAAAACTTCAAACAGTTAACAAAGTCTTTCAAATAACAATGATAACTAACACTTTGGGACATTATTGAGTCAAGCACTTGTGTCTCTGTCTCTCTCTCACACAAACACACACACACACACACACACACACACACACAGCCAGATGTTCAGATCTCATCTGCCTGTGAATGCAAAAGCAAAGTCGTTTAATCTCCCTTTAGTGACTTTGAGTCCCTACCTATTAAATTTTCTAAGAGTCTAGTCAACTCCCAGTGTTCTCCTCCCAAATATTCTCAGGTTTTTTCACTTGTGGAGTTGGTTACTTAGACTTGCTCTCAGCCATACACCCATCTTTTTCCTCTCTACTCTCTAATGCTGGGACTAGGGTTTTGTAAACTGCATTTCTCAGGCTCCCTTGCCAACTGGCTTGCTGTCTTTTTGCCTGTCCTAATAGGAGGGCCTGACAGGTTCATAAGCAAGAAGAATGAAGAAAGCGTGTTTCTTTCTTTCTTTCTGTCTCTCCTCTATATTCTTTTCTGTCTTGCTACTTTTAGCAGCAGCTCCTGAAGTTGCAGCAATTTCCCAGAAACCAAGCCTTTGCCTCAGTGACCCTTGTCCACAATCTCAGACTGGCTGACTGCTCCGGGCCTTAGTGCACCGTCTCCTTTCTTGTTTCCCTAGCTAGAGTAGCTATTTCCGGCAATTATTTATCTCTGGATTACCTCACTTCCCCATTTGACATCCTCAGCCCTTTCAACACTGTGTAACCAATTCCCTACATTAAATTCCCTCCATTTGAAACACTTAAAGTATTTTCTATTTTTCTGACTGGACCTTGGCTGATGCACTTGTCTGTTAATCAGTCTCCTCAATCTTCTGCTGGTTTGCCAGGAGTATGGGAACTCAAAAACATCCCTCCACACAAGACTCTGCAAATTTTTGCTCTTACATGTATGCATGGTACACACACACACAAACACACACTCGCGCGCACACACACACACCTTAAGGAGTAGTCTCAGAGGAGCATATATCAGTATAATTCCTTTTTTTTTTTTTTTTTTTTTGTGGTACGCGGGCCTCTCACTGTTGTGGCCTCTCCCGTTGCGGAGCACAGGCTCCGGACGCACAGGCTCAGCGGCCATGGCTCACGGGCCCAGCCGCTCCGCGGCATGTGGGATCTTCCCGGACCGGGACACGAACCCGTGTCCCCTGCATCGGCAGGTGGACTCTCAACCACTGCGCCACCAGGGAAGCCCAGTATAATTCCTTTTATGTAAAAATGTACACACACACACACACACACACACACACACACACACACACACACACAGATGTTCATATGGATCATCACACTAACAATTATCTCATGTCATGTTAGAGAACATTAATGGTTTTTACTCTCATTTTTTATATTAAAAATAGGTGTCATTTCATAAAGCTATTTTTATTTTGAAAAAATTCAAATATCTTAAAAGCACATGAATGCATTATAAAAATTTATATTCATTAATTTGATTATATTAATTAGACAGGATATGTAATGTGAATAATAGGGGGTGAAATATCAGATACAATGTAAAATAATGTGACCTCAATGTGCCTTTCTAATAGATTTAATAAATGTTTATTAAATTAATATTATTTTGTTTTTTAATTTAATTTTATCATATTGTGTGTCATTGTCATTTCTTCTATTAAAGCATAAGCTCTCTTAACTTTGATCAATTCTACTCTAAGACATCCTTGCATACATGAATCTGGTACCAATTGGAGTACACAGTAAATGAACAAAAGGCTTTGAATCAAAAGAAAAGAAAGCACCAAATGTAAGATTGATAATTACCTCTCCTGGGCACCTGTTTTTACTCTAACTGCACAGCAGGATACTGCATGTCTCCAAACAATGTCTAAGAGGAGGAATAAAGCAATTTCCACAGAACAAGTTAAAGACTGAATGACTCCATTTTGCTGGTTTGTGTTGCAAACTTAATGTTATTTAAATGTATTTTTTATAGTGTATTAATAATAGTAATAAAGAGGAAAAAATGACAACATACAACTATGTTACAACAAGCAGATGGTGGCTGGAGATGGGCTGTTCTCCAACTGTTCCTATCCTTTTCCAATCCATGATCAGTAAAAGGCATATACATTAGTGTTCCCTTGGTCTGCCATAATATTCCAACTATAAGGCTCAGAACATCAGTGTCTTACCAGATCAAAATTCTATACAATAATTATTTACCATTCTAAATTCAGAATTGTTAAGTAAGTGATGATTTAGAAAGTTCAAGAGAGTCATTCTTTTGGAATTATAGACAAAATTTATCTTCTGCCTCCATTAGAAAAGACTAACCAAGGGCAATAATTTACAGGCATAATTTATTAGCAAAGATATATTTTTATTCCCCTCAAAATTTATTTGGCAATAACTTGTTTTAACAAACATCATAATGGAATAGATCAGTCATAAATATTAGTGTACATGTTTGCAATCTGGTTTATGGTGTATTTTTGCCAACATGAATTGGCACTGATCTTTAAATCCATCTGGGGACGTATTTACATTTGGGGACACATTTAGAAAAACATACACTGTACGTCAAATAGATTCACCCAATCATGGTGAATGTGTGGTCTGTGCTTAGCAATTGGTTTTATGTCATGCAAATCAACATCGTCTCTAATTATCTTTACAACATTTAGATTTATACATTCTTTTTTTTTTGAATTTTTGAATTTTATTTTTTTTTTTATCCACAGGTTCTTATTAGTCATCAATTTTACACACATCAGTGTATACATGTCAATCCCAATCGCCCAATTCATCCCACCACCACCCCCATCCGCAGGCCACTTTCCCCCCTTGGTGTCCATACGGTTGTTCTCTACATCTGTGTCTCAATTTCTGCCCTGCAAAC
>NC_041228.1:22871122-22872350 GCF_002837175.3 Physeter macrocephalus | reverse complement strand
AAAGTGTGTTCTTCCTATGTTTTCCTCTAAGAGTTTTATAGTGTCTGGTCTTATAGTGTAAAACCAAAATGGCTTTTAATCCATTTTGAGTTTATTTTTGTGTATGGTGTTAGGGAGTGTTCTAATTTCATTCTTTTACATGTAGCTGTCCAGTTTTCCCAGCACCACTTATTGAAGAGACTGTCTTTTCTCCATTGTATATCCTTGCCTCCTTTGTCATAGATTAGTTGACCATAAGTGCGTGGGTTTATCTCTGGGCTTTCTATCTTGTTCCATTGATCTATATTTCTGTTTTTGTGCCAGTACCATATTGTCTTGATTGCTGTAGCTTTGTAGTATAATCTGAGGTCAGGGAGTCTGATTACTCCACCTCTGCTATTTTCCCTCAAGACTGCTTTGGCTATTTGGGGTCTTTTGTGTCTCCATACAAATTTTAAGATTTTTTGTTCTAGTTCTGTAAAAAATGCCATTGGTAATTTCATAGGGATTGCATTGAACCTGTAGATTGCTTTGGGTAGTATAGTCATTTTCACAATATCGATCCTTCCAATCCACTTTTTCTTTTCTGATTGATGTGGCTAGAACTTCCAAAACGATGTTGAATAATAGTGGTGAGAGTGGACATCCTTGTATTCTTCCTGATCTTAGAGGAAATGCTTTCAGTTTTTCACCATTGAGAAGGATGTTTGCTGTGGGTTTGTCATATATGGCCTTTATTATGTTGAGGTAGGTTCCCTTTATGCCCACTTTCTGGAGAGTTTTTATCATAAATCAGTGTTGAATTTTGTCAAAAGCTTTTTCTGCATGTATTGAGATGATCATATGGGTTTTGTTCTTCAGTTTGTTAATACGGTGTATCACATTGATTGATTTGCGTATGTTGAAGAATCCTTGCATTCCTGAGATAAATCGCACTTGATCATGGTGTATGGTCCTTTTAATCTGTTGTTGGATTCTGTTTGCTAGTATTTGGTTGAGAATTTTTGCATCTATATTCATCAGTGATATTGGTCTGTAATTTTATTCTTTTTGTAGTATCTTTGTCTGCTTTTGGTATCTGGGTGATGATGTCCTCATAGAATGAGTTTGGGAGTGTTCCTTCCTCCACAATATTTTGGAAGAGTTTGAGAAGGATGGGTTTTAGCTCTTCTCTAAATGTTTCATAGAATTCACCTGTGAAGCCATCCGGTCCTGGACTTTTGTTTGTTGGAAGATTTTTAATCACAGT
>NC_041228.1:22854490-22870940 GCF_002837175.3 Physeter macrocephalus | reverse complement strand
TTTGTTCTTCTTTCTCTAGTTCTTTTAGGTGTAAGGTTAGATTGTTTATTTGAGATTTTTCTTGTTTCTTGAGGTAGGCTTGCATAGCTATAAACTTCCCTCTTAGAACTGCCTTTGCTGCATTCCATAGGTTTTGGATCATTGTGCTTTCATTGTCATTTTTTTCTAGGTATTTTTTGATTTCCTCTTTGATTTCTTCAGTGATCTCTTGGTTATTTAGTAACGCACTGTTTAGCCTCCATGTGTTTGTGTTTTTTACGTTTTTTTTCCCTGTAATTCACGTCTATTCTCATAGCATTGTGGTCAGAAAAGATGCTTGATATGATTTCAATTTTCTTAAATTCACTGAGGCTTGATTTGTGACCGAAGATGTGATCTATCCTGGAGAATGTTCTGTGCGCACTTGAGAATAGAGTGTAATCTGCTGTTTTTGGATGGAATGTCCTATCAATTAAATCAATCTGGTCTATTGTGTCATTTAAAGTTTCTGTTTCCTTATTTACTTTCATTTTGGATGACCTCTCCATTGATGTAAGTGAGGTGTTAAAGTCCCCCACTATTAGTGTGTTACTGTCAATTTCCTCTTTTATAGCTGTTAGCAGTTGCCTTATGTACTGAGGTGCTCCTATGTTAGGTGCATATATATTTATAATTGTTATACCTTCTTCTTGGATTGATCCCTTGATCATTATGTAGTGTCCTTCGTTGTCTCTTGTAACGTTCTTTATTTTAAAGTCTATTTTATCTGATATGAGTATTGCTACTCCAGCTTTCTTTTGATTTCCATTTGCATGGAATATCTTTTTCCATTCTCTCACTTTCAGTCTGTATGTGTCCCTAGGTCTGAAGTAGGTCTCTTGTAGACAGCATATATATGGGTCTTGTTTTTGTATCCATTCTGCAAGACTGTATCTTTTGGTTGAAGTATTTAATCCATTCAAGTTAAGGTAATTATTGATATGTATGTTCCTATGACCATTTTCTTAATTGTTTTGGGTTTCTTTTTGTAGGTCCTTTTCTTCTCTTGTGTTTCCTACTTAGAGAAGTTCCTTTAGCGTTTGTTGTAGAGCTGGTTTGGTGGTGCTGAATTCTCTTAGCTTTTGCTTGTCTGTAAAGTTTTTGATTTCTCTGTCGAATTTGAATGAGATCCTTGCCAGGTAGAGTAATCTTGGTTGTAGGTTCTTCCCTTTCATCACTTTAAGTATATCATGCCACTCCCGTCTGGCTTGTAGAATTTCTGCTGAGAAATCAGCTGTTAACCTTATGGGAGTTCCCTTCTATATTATTTGTTGTTTTTCCCTTGCTGCTTTCAATAATTTTTCTTTGTCTAATTTTTGCCAATTTGATTACTATGTGTCTCAGCATGTTTCTCCTTGGGTTTATCCTGCCTGGGACTCCCTGTGCTTTTCCAGGTCACTTATCCGTTCTTCTGACTCAGTTATTCTGCTGTTGATTCCTTCTAGTGTAGTTTTCATTTCAGTTATTGTATTGTTCATCTCTGTTTGTTTGTTCTTTAATTCTTCTAGGTCTTTGTTAAACATTTCTTGCATCTTCTCAATCTTTGCCTCCATTCTTTTTCCAAGGTCCTGGATCATCTTCACTATCATTGTTCTGAATTCCTTTTTCTGGAATGTTGCCTATCTCCACTTCATTTAGTTGTTTTTCTGGGGTTTTTTCTTGTTCCTTCATCTGGTACATAGCCCTCTGCCTTTTCATCTTGTCTATTTTTCTGTGAAAGTGATTTTTGTTCTACAGGCTGCAGGACTGTAGTTCTTCTTGCTTCTGCTGTCTGCCCTTTATTACATTCTTGATATCCCATTATATTAGGCCATTGCAGGAAAAATGGTGACATAGAAGAAGCTGATCTTTTCCATGCTTATAGCATCATTTCTGGAAATTTACCAGAATTGAATGTACCACTCTTTCTTACCTACAGTTTCCTAACATCCTCATGCCCCTCTTCATTTTCCCTAAGGAACCCTACACTATGTATTAAGTCTGATATAAGTTCACACCAAAGTGTAAAGGACTGCTATGTATATACATATTATAACTGTGGGTCAATGTGTATTTAACTGACCATAAAACCTTAAGCCAGTCCCCTCTTCCGTGACTACTGCTACTATCTCAGCTCAAACCTTGACAAGTTCTCATCTGGTCTCTGACAACAGCCTCCAAACCATCTCCCTTTCTCCATAGGCTGCTGCCCCTACACTCCAAGTCAAACTACACCAGTGTAGTCTTTTTAAAAAGAAGTGCTCATCTTATTACACATCCCTGCCTCAAAAGGTTCTCCACTCAGTATTTGATAAGACTAAACTGTATCTAATTTTCTGACCTTATCCCTTCCTATACCACTCTTGCATCTTACTCATCTTCTACCAATTTCCAAACACTTTGCAGTGTTTCACGCTGCCATGTATTGTTCAGGGTTTTTGTTTTGTTTTTTTTTTTGTTTTGTTTTTGTCTGCCTGGAATAAATTCTTCCATTGATCCATAGAGTGGAATTCTATTGGTCCTTCAAGTGGTGGTGAGATGAATTGGGAGATTGGGATTGACATATATACACCAATATGTATAAAATAGGTGACTAATAAGAACCTGCTGTATAAAAAAATAAAATTCAAAAAAAAAAACAAGAAACAAAAACAAAAGACTTAACCCTAGTCTGAACTCCTCTCTGAAGCCTCTCTTGGCACCTGTTTAAGAGCAACTACTCTCTCCTTGACAACCCTTATACATACCTCTGTTTGTTTGTTTCTCCTACTAGATAGACCGGAAGCCCCTCGAGGTCAGCGGCTATATCTTAAGCTGTGTCTTATATGACTTTGTATTCCCTACAATTGAGGTTTATAGGTGCTTTACACATGTGTGTTAGTTGAATAAGCTGAAATAACATAATTGCAATTTTTAAACATCAAACATCGTTAAACCATAGAGGAAGCATTTTTTGTGATACGGATGTTTCACACTTGAAGGCAAATATATATAAGCTGCTTAAGCATAAGGCTAGTGTATAGAAAATCTGTATTCCTTACGTAGACGCATCAGTAGAGATTTGCTAGGTGTCTTCCCAGCATGTATTTTACTTCTCTCTCCCTTTATTAATGATATTTTGGGTTTCCCAGCTGTGTTTTTTGGATGGAATTAATTTGTGTTCATCTAATGAGGTAAGCCTTTGCTCTTTTTCCTCTTAGAAGAAAATCTCATCCTTCTGCCACCGTGGTTGGTTCAGAAGCAGTCATAAGACAGAAGGCAGGCCAATCAAAGCCAATGAAAATCACTTCTGGGATTCTATGTGAGTTATCAGGAAAGTGAATTTTTGTTTCTGTGTGCATATAAGTAAGGAAATAAAGACAATTACTCTGTAGCATGGAGAAAATAACCAAAATTGAGAAATTGGAGCCCACTATAAAGAGAATCCAGGTCTTGGAAATATGTATGTGAGCTTTGGACCAAACTGCTCTTAGGTTTTCATTCCTAGCCAAATATTCCTTTTTTTTGTATACTATTTTTGTTTTTAGATCAATTTTATGTTTATAGAAAAATTATACAGAGAGTACAGAGGTTTTCCATATACCCCTTTTCCCCCGCACACAGTTTCTTCTATTATTAATATCTTTCATTACTATGGTACATTAGTTTAAATTGATGAACTATTATTGATACATCATTATTAACTAAAGTCCATAGGTTACATTAGGGTTCACTCTTTGTGTTGTGTAGTTGTATGCATTTTATCAAATGCATAATGTCAGGTACCCACCATTACAGTATCATACAGAATATTTCATTGCTCTAAAAATCCCCTGTGCCCCATCTACTATCATCCCTCTCTCCCTCCCTGCAAACTCCTGGCAACCACTGATATTTTTACTGTCTCCATCATTTTACCTTTTCCAGGCTGTCATATAGTTAGCTCACACAATATTTAGTCTTTTCCAACTGGCTTCTTTCACATAGAAATATACATTCAAGATTTTCTTTACCTTTTCATGGCTTAATAGCCATTTCTTTCTATCACTGAATCATATTCCATTTTTTGGACTTATCACAGTTTGTTTGTCCATTCACATATGTTGATGAACATCTTGGTTGCCTCCAAGTTTGGGCAGTTATAATAAGGCCACCATAAACATTCATGTGCAGGATTTTGTGTGGAATAATTTTAGCTCAGTTGAATTGCAGGATTATATAATAAGCTTATGTTTAACTTAGTAAAAAACTGCCAAGTGTCTTCCAAAGTGGTTGTACCATTTTGCATTTCCTAGCAATCAATGAGAGTTCATGTTATATTAATCCTCACCAGTATTTGTTTCCTTTAGTTTTTAAGCCAGATTTAATGCAATTTTTTAGATACTCATAACTGATAGAACTCTAACCAATAGAGAAAGCATAAGAACAAAAGTGGGAAAAATACATAGGCATAAAATAAGGATCCAAGTCCATGGTACTCGGATTGGAATTCTAGTTCTTTCATTTATTAAATGTGAGATTTTGGACAGGTTAATTAACCTCACTGAATCTCAGATTTTTTATTGGTATAGAAAACAGGGGAAATGGTCTTCCCAAGACTGTCATAAACCCTGAACACAACTGACCACTTAACAATCAGTGTATTTAAGAAGATCAAGATTTAGATTATCACCCTGGAAATTAGAAAAACATGTGAGAAGAAATGGAAGCATATCATTAAATCTTCCTTTGTTACAAACCTCAGATCAGTTTTAAATCAGTTTAAAATTAAATCAGTTTAATTCCCTCTTTTGTGTTCTTTGCCAATACAATATAAAAAATAAAAAAATTAGAAGAAAGCTAAGGCATATGTCTCAGAAATCTCTCTTCCAAAATGGCGGATCTGAGCTCTAGTACTTTTTGCTTGCCTCTGCCTGATTCACTTCCATGCATTTAATGAACTAATTAATGAAGCATAAAAATATCAGTTTAGTATTCCTACATACTGATTACATGAAAAGTGGTGTCATCACTTTTAAGTGGAAAAAACATGAAATAAAAGTAAGATGATGCTGAATTTATTAAATAGATTTCCTCTGCAAAAATAAAGAAATTCATCAGGAGACATTTTACTCTTACCTCAATTTTGTGTGCATCTCTTCCCATGCCTGTCTAAATGTTCTCTTTCTTTTCAATATTTTTTTTGTCTTCAAGAAACAGATCTTTATTCACTAATCTTCTGGCTCACTTTTAGGGTCCCTAGCCACAAAACTTCCTTATATGTTCTTTTACCATTCTTAGGCCAAATATAAGAGTAATGTGGATGAAGTATTAAAATATTTCAATATGTATCATTTCTTTATTTTGCTTGAGGAAAGTCTTCAGCAGATGAATCATTCAAAATGCAAAATCTATCAAGTGGATCTTTTTGCTAAGTATATCGTAAGAATCCCTGGGGAGTTACAAAGAACTATAGAAAAGAAAAAATCTCTTTTTTCTCTACTGTTTTTTTTTTGTTTTTTTTTTGTTTTTTTTTTGTTTTTTTTTTTTTGCGGTACGCAGGCCTCTCACTGCTGTGGCCTCTCCCGTTGCGGAGCACAGGCTCCGGACGCGCAGGCTCAGCAGGCATGGCTCACGGGCCCAGCCGCTCCGCGGCATGTGGGATCTTCCCGGACCGGGGCACGAACCCGTGTGCCCTGCATCGGCAGGCGGACTCTCATCCGCTGCGCCACGAGGGAAGCCGTCTCTACTGTTTTTGATGTTCACTTTTCTTAAGGATTCCATAAGCTCTAGCTACCTCTTTAAACTCACCCAAATAACTGTTGGTTTTTCATGCTTTCCTATTTCTAAAAAGCTTATATTTTCTTTTTTCATTTTTGCTTCCTCTTCTCTGCTAAACATCAATTTTTATTTATTTATGCCCATTACTAAATTTGTAACTATAAAAATTGCTCAAGATCTAGATTATTTTTTTTAACATCTTTATGGAGTATAACTGTTTTACAATGGTGTGTTAGTTTCTGCTTTACAACAAAGTGAATCAGTTATACATATACATATGTTCCCACATCTCTTCCCTCTTGCGTCACCCTCCCTCCCACCCTCCCTATCCCACCCCTCTAGGTGGTCACAAAGCACAGAGGTGATCTCCCTGTGCTATGCGGCAGCTTCCCACTAGCTATCTAATTTACATTTGGTAGTGTATATATGTCCATGTCACTCTCTCACTTCGTCACAGCTTACCCTTCCCCCTCCCCATATCCTCAAGTCCATGCTCTAGTAGGTCTGTGTTTTATTCCCGTGTAATGCAATTCTGAAACATAACATAAGTAAGTCATTGCATTTTGAAAGTATATAGGTTGTATTCAGCCAAGCAACTAATAAATGTATTAAAATGTATCAACAAATAGTTACTACCCATTAGGTGTCAGGAGCTGTTGCGTTAGATATGAGAGATACCAAGCTAAAAAGAGTCCATTCTCCAAGGAAGTTAAGAGTCTGGTAGAATTTGAACATACAAACAAGCACAACAATACTATATCAGTCAGTGTCTACCCAGGAGACTAAAAATCACATTAAGTACAACAGAAGGAATTTAATGCAGGGAATTCTTAAATGGGTGATAGGAGAAGTGAGAGACAAACAAGGAACAAGTAGGTAAATGAGAGATTAACAACAGCAGGAAGTCACTCCATCACCGCAAAAACAAAGGGGCCAGAATCACCTTACAGAAACGAACCATGGCTGACCAGCCAAGAAACAGAGCTGGAGCCATAGAGGAAACAGAGCTCCTGCAGGGGAAGCAGTCTGAGGCAGAGAAGGAGGGGGAAATATCCTGACTTTCTCAATCCTCCCTTTTGGATTTTCAGCCAGTGTGTTCCATTGGCAAATTGAGCAAATCCAACTGGGATCTAGCTGACATGGGAACCTGAAAAATTCACCCCACATCAGTTAAGCTCCCCGCAAGACAGAGCAGAGCAAGGGAGAGACACAGAATAGTTCAGAGGGCCATTGGGCCCAGAAATAGCACGTATATTATGATAATGGTCTGAGCAAGGCAGAGTGGAGGCATAAAAGAACTGATCAATTCTGGAGTGAAAGGGGAAAGAGCAGTGAATTCCTCATACTAGTATCTCAGAATAGACATCACAAGGATGGAAGGAAGGAAAGACGGAAGGAAGGAAGGAAGGAAGGAAGGAGGGAAAGGGAAGGGAAGGGAAGGGAAGGGAAAGGAAGGGAAGGGGGCCAGAAAAAAGTCATTTAATCTTGAGCCTTATTTTTTTTTTAAGTGGTATATACATTCTCTGTTTGTGAAAAAGCAATGTTAGCTATTAAGATACAAACTTACCCAGAGAGAACATGTCTATGAGGGTAACATCTCAGGGCATGTCACCACCAGATAGAAACTGCTCTCTAATTTAGTGTCCCAATGGTCATGCATGAAGATAGAACAATAAAAGGCTAGCTCATAAAAAGGAAATTTTAAGATTTACCCTTTAGGTTCCAGGGGACTCCAGGAATGGTGGTGGTGATTCAAGCCCTATCAAGGAAACTTTCATTTTACATGTTCATTACAGTATGCTAATCTAAACCCACAAAGAAATCCAAGTGTCAAATCTTTTACATATCGTAATTTGTTTCATGCTCCAAGCCTGGCAAAGATCAAGAAAAGAAAGGAAAGTGTTGGGGGCATGAGTTGTAGAAGAAACTAAGCGAATCAGAGACCCAAAACTTCAGAAATCACATTGGAACAAGAGTCTTAGGCTATTCAGCACAACACACAATAGCCAAGAAGAAAATAAACTGAGAATCAATAACCCCAAATTCTGAAATCACCTGAAAACTTTAAACATGATATTTACATTTCCTTTTCAATGCAATGCACAACAGGGTCACAGAGCCACATGGAAACCACAACCCGGGAAATTTTATCTTCCCTGACAACCTCACAAATCTTATTTTGCCTTGTGCCCAGACATTACCAGGGCTGTATGCATCTCTTGATGTGAGAAATATGCCCCTGAAAAGACTGGAATTAAAGGTTGTAGTGCTCTATAATTCTGTCTGCATGTTTTTATTTCATTTATGTGTTCCAATATCTTTTTTCAAGATGCACTTGTTAGAAGGAAACACAAATCAGTACTTTTGATTTCCCAAATTTACTGTTTATGTCTTTCTCTCTTTTTGCCTTCTAGTAGAGAAAAACCTAAATTCTCAAAAGATTAATGAATTCACATTGTCAAAATTAGTTTACTTGAGGCCAGCAGATCTTTCACTAAAAAGGGAAAAACATTCCATGATTTAATCCCAAATCTTTGAACTTTATTATTGCCTCCTTTGTATTCAGTTTGTCTCTAAAAATTGTCAAAAGCCCTAAAGTCTTTTTTTTTTTTTTTTGGCCGTGCCCCGCAGCACTTGGAAATTCTGCAACCAGAGATCAAACCCATGCCCCCTGTGTTGGGAGCACAGATTCTTAACCAGTGGAGCACCAGGGAAGTCCCCTAAGGTCTTTTTGATGGTCACAAATACCCACATAGAAAGCATTTTACTTAGTCAGTGGACAAGAAATGGCATACTAATATTATAAACGTGTCTGCAAATAAGATACAGCAGGACTACCTTTGGATGACTGGGAAGGGTGTCAGGGAGATTCCTGCTTTGAATAGACCCTCAATCTTATCCAGAATTTGTAGAAGAAATGACATTTAAGATATTTTAAAAGATTACTGTATACAACTAAAAGTAGGTAAAACAAATAAATGTAAGGGAAGCTTTCTCTAAGGATTCTGTTTCTCTGAAATGACTCAGAAGTGAGATTCACTACAGACAAGCTTTTTGCTTCAACAAGACAGGACCATGTACTTAACCTGCAGTGTACTTAACCCGGAGGTTGTCTAGCTGCTAAGTTGACTTACCATTCCTATCTAATTTATCCTAGTGTGGTCCCTATGATTCAAATTGTTTGCGAGAGTACTACTGGAGGTCTAAACAATGTCCAAGAGAAAAGCTAATAAACTTTCTCAGAACCTTTTCCTTCAAGGACTCTCATCATTCCAGCTGGTTCGTTTTCACCCAAAAAGCTGACCACTTTTAAAGAGACAGAAGTGGAGAAGAGGACAGAATTGCAAAAGATCACCTGGTTCAATCCTTCATACTAGTAAATGTCTGACACCCAGAACAAATACTTAGTTTCTTGAAGACCTCAGAGAGGGAAGGGATGGGAGAGAAGGGAAAGATTTATTGAGCACCTAACAAATGTAATCTCAACATTTGCAATAACCTTTGATACCGAATTTCATCACCTTCACATTAAAAAATTTCTTCCTTGTGCCTAATTCTAATCTTCCTTCCTTTATTTTTACTGAAATTTATTATATTTTTGTGGTCTAGAATTATAGAGAATAGCTGTTGAGCACACCTCCTCAATTTAATATATGTACAGATAAAGACAAAAATCAAAACACCCTTTGTGCTTCCCTAAGCCCCCAAACCATAAAATCATTTTCATTCTTTCAAGTATCTTGTAATTTTCCATTTGCACATCTCTTTAAGTATAGAAAAATAAAATAAAAAGATTACAGCCTTTGATCTGTTGCATTCTTTTCTCTTCACTAAATCAGGTGGGCTTATTTCTACAATGGCATCACATTGCTGACTAATTCAAAATTTACTCAGCCAAGTCCTAGGTCCTTTCCTTTCTATTCTCCTGCACAGACAGTTCTTCCTCAAATTGTATTTATAATGTTTATATTTCTGTCCCTAAGTAACTGAGCAAACATATTGTGGTTATAGCCAGGGGATGTAAGGAATGAAAGACAACAGGTTTTAGAGAATCACATTGAGAATTACTAGTTCCCTCCAGCACCAAATATTAAGAACAAGTTTCAAAAATTTTTGGAATCAATTATGATGAATATGTCCCAATTATTTTTTTAAAGTCTCACTGATAAAAGGTAAAATCTTGAGCTGGTCAACAAATTACCTCAGCTGATCTTAGTTCCTCAAGGAAGAGATGACATATAGAGGGAATTATGCTTTAAGGTAGCAAGAATTTGCCAAAATAAGTGAACAAATAAAAAGGGTTGATTTATCATAATATCATGAATAAAATCTGAAAATACTATATATACAAGTATAAATTTTGATATTTGGATGCAAAAAAAAAGATAAGCAAGAGACAGAAAGCTAACTCCTCTCAGCTTCTGGGTAGCTTTCAGTGGGAATGTTTCTATATCTAGGAACAAATGATAAAAGACTCAGCCTGATGGGGCAGTGGCTAAGAATCCTCCTGCCAATGCAGGGGACAGAGGTTTGATCCCTGGTACGGGAAGATCCCACATGCCAAGGAGCAACTAAGCCCGTGCACCACAACTACTGAGCCCGCGTGCCACACTACTGAGCCCATGTGCCACAACTACTGAACCCACGTGCCACAACTACTGAAGCCTGCACACCTAGAGCCCATGCTCCACAACAAGAGAAGCCACTGCAATGAGAAGCCTGCGCACCACAACGAAGAGTAGCCCCTGCTCACCGTAACTAGAGAAAACCCGCACGCAGCAATGAAGACCCAACGCAACCAAAAAATAAATAAATAAATAAATAAAATAAAATATATATGGAATCTAAAAAGAAACCTGGTTTTGAAGAACTTAGGGGCAGGACAGGAATAAAGACTCAGAAGTAGAGAATGGACTTGAGGACGCGGGGAGGGGTAAGGGTAAGCTGGGATGAAGTGAGAGAGTGACATGGACATATATACACTACCAAATGTAAAATAGATAGCTAGTGGGAAGCAGCCGCATAGCACAGGGAGATCAGCTCGGTGCTTTGTGACCACCTAGACGGGTGGGATAGGGAGGGTGGGAGGGAGACTCAAAAGGGAGGAGATATGGGGATATATGTATACGTATAGCTGATTCACTTTGTTATACAGCAGAAACTAACACACCATTGTATAGCAATTATACTCCAGTAAAGATGTTAAAAAAAAAAAAAAGACTCAGCCTTAGATCCAAGCTAAATGGATATTCCCTTGGAAACAGGTACATGCCTCAATAAAATTCAATCTTTATATGATATGTACCAATTTACAAGTGTAACCAGTTTTTAGAAAATCTTAATTATATTAACTGTAAGAAATAGCCATTATTTTACCTAGTAGGGTGTAAAAAATTAATAAGCAAAAACCTCAATTAAGTAGAGTTGAGATGCCAGAGGGGAGTTCTCATGCCCTGTGAGGATAGCAGAGCCCAACAGGAAGAAGAAAGACTCTTCTTGCCTGGCAAGGACTCAGCCAATAAAAATCTATGGACTCATTGTTCGCTATAGCCCTCCCAGCTTCCTTTTTCTCTCTATAAAAGGGGCTCTCGGGCTTCCCTGGTGGCGCAGTGGTTGAGAGTCCGCCTGCCAATGCGGGGGACGCGGGTTCGTGCCCCAATTTGGGGGGATCCCTCATGCCGCGGAGCGGCTGGGTCCGTGAGCCATGGCCGCTGAGCCTGCGCGTCCGGAGCCTGTGCTCCGCAACGGGAGAGGCCACAACGGAGGGAGGCCCGCGTACGGCAAAAAAAAAAGAGGGCTCTCTTTCCCTTGGGAGTGGGGACTTGCAGGTGGCTTGCCATGGTTGCAGACCCTGAATTGCAATTCTCTGGCCAATCCCAAATAAACCCATTTTTGCTGGAGAAATAACTGGCAGTCGAAATGTTTTAGGTCAATAAGAGTTAGTTCCAACATGCCTACTGAGACATCGCTTAATTTATTCTCATAAAACCTAAGTATATACACTTTTTTTCCAGATTGGAATTTATGGGTACCTTACTTAGCAAACTAATGGAACTCAAACTTTACTCTTTCTTTGACACCACCATTAATTTGATCTCACAAGCTCAAAATTTCAAATATTTTTCTTCTTCCTTTATTCCATATGGTCAGTGGTCACTGACCAATACATGTGTACCTTCCTAACCTCAATAGTCTGCTGATCGATGTAACAGTTCTCAGGTGATCTTTTGACATTTGTTGATATTCTTTTTGCTGTTAGAGTGATTTTTTTAAAATATTCTTTTGTAGTTTTACTTTTTTACTTCTTTTTGACTTCTGTATCATTTAGGACATTGGGTTACAAATTACAGAAAACTCAGTTGTGTAAGAAAACTTAGTCACATGATTACACATAGCCTCTTGGGAAACTAGGAGATGTAGTCTCCATCTGGGTAGCCACAGACAAGCTAAAACCAGGGTATAAAATCTGTTCATCACTGAAAAGATAGAGAGACACATCCTGGTATTATTAGTATCTTTATAGTCACACAAAAAGACTTTGTAATTGTTCTGTTTTGTTTTTAAAGGACCATAGTAATAGTATCTTTAAGTTGAAGTATATAGTATGATTAGTCTAGCAATATTTTTTTAAAAAAACTTGCTCTGCCAAGGTTTAATATTCTGCCAAGATGTTCCTAGGCTGCCTCTGGAGCAAAAAAGTAGTTGAGTAATAAGAATTCTGGCCCATCAATTACTCTTCAACTAAAATAGCACCATCTTTACCTTACATATATATATAGAGAGAGTGAGAGACTCTATATGACACAGGTTAATCATAGACATTTTCTCATCCCGGGATAGATAAGTGTCCTTCTCGACAAACCTATTTCCATTACTTGAACAATTACGTTTTAAAGGTCAAATTGTATTGAAATCAGAAGATTGAAACTCTTCTCAGATTTTACTGTATAAGAGAGAAGAAAACTGAAAAAAAAATGTTTGGTACGTATGTGAGAAATTTTTTCTACTTGGAATATGGAAGAGAATTTGTTAATTTGGAATGTAGAGAAGAAAATCATTTATGGATAGGTACACTCAAATAATAGGAAAGAACAACTTTGGTCTGAAATGAATGTTAGATCCCAATATTTTTTACCTTCCTGTTGAGTACTTACAACTTCTTATGAAGTCTTACAGTGCCGGTGGAGACAAGGAATTGTATTCTTTGAATTCCCCAAGCCTTTTCCACACCCATCCACTTAATTTTTTTTACATTTGTCTGCTACATGTTTCTTGGTATTTAGAATCTTAGAACATTTTCGGTAGACAGAAAGATGACCTCCGACATCTAACACACAATTATAATTTCAGTTGCAAGTGAACACCCCCTCAATCCCTTTGACAGTAATTCTAGCCAAAGCTTTAATACATAGGGTGAAATCTCCCAAGGCTAGAACTTTTTCTTGGCAGAGGGACATCAAGGGGATGGAAAATGCTTTGAAAGAAGGACCTAAGTTTTGTTTTGTTTTGTTTTTAATTTTTATACACTAAAGCTTTATCTTTGCCAAGCGCGCTTCTTCGAGCGCTTTGGCAAAGAGCACTTTGCCAGCCTGCAATGTCTAAAGGATAGAAAGTATATATTCTTATGAGATTTTGTTACAATGGAATTTATTAAAGGACTTCATGTGGTTTACACCTTCAGAGATAGCCAAAGGACCATGGCACTCATATTCCCAACCTGGCTCCGGTGATCTTTGTATTCTTTCACTTCCTCTCTCAGAATTTAAGTGTAGAATCCACATCACTATAATATTTTTACTCATTTTTTTCTTGCAATTTTGCTTTTTTATTTGTGATTATGCTGTTTTTCGAGTTTCAAAATTTATATTATTTCTAATTTTATTTCTTTTCCATTTTATCAAAGTACCCATTAAATTCTGTTTACATAAAGAAAAATTAAAAATAAACCATCCATTTCTTGGGGCTGTATTGATCTACCATATTAACCCTGTGTGAGGCATTTCTTCTGGTCAAGTCCGGAACTTATTTTTCTATTCTAACATTCATTTTCTTTGTTCTCTTAATTCTCGTTTAGGGCTTTCATAATAATAATTTATTAACCTACTCCACGTAGTTTCCCAGTACTCATTCCTTAACCCTTTATTGAGAAATCTGTAACTGGGTAGTCTTTGTAATAAAAAATCTGGGTGAATGTATAGTATGTGGTGTGACTGATGTAGGACACATTTTAAATTTATTTGACCCCCTCCAAAGAAAAATATTTCATTTTGGTAAATTGTCTATGTTCATTAATGTTTCTACTCTCCTCAAATAATAGGTAAAACAATAGCACTTTAAGGCTCTGAGTCTAGAGAATCAGGAAAATTTTGTGAAGGGTAAGTATCTCTAGGTGATCAGTATTAAAGGTAGAGAAATGTTGGTTTCAAAAATCTTAGCCTTCAGTAACCCTACATCCTCCTTTTCTGAAACCCAACCCCTCAACTCCCTCACATGGCTTGAGGGCATAAGGATCGGAACAGTTCAAAACCACTTAATTTGTGAAAACTAATTAAACACCCAAATAGCATTTCAAAGAGTGAAGATCAAAGATATGGAACTACAATCACTGGAAAATATTTTTCTTTTTAAAATAAGGCAAATACATTATGTAAAGTAAAATTGAAGCATCTGCTACTGTTGTAAATAAAAATTGCCAGGGAAATTAAAATATCCTTTGGCAAGTTTACCATGTGAAGCCATTGGAAAAATTCTGGACATTTTGTTTAAGATGCTAACATTAGGGTGATTATATGTATTGTTCAAACTAGGACACTTGTAAGAGTGAAAGCGAGCATTATTAATAATTAGGTTGGGACTGTTTCCAAACAAACTGAGACATATATATGATCATTCTAAAAATATCACTGATGAACTTTATACACTTAGATATAAAAACAGCCCATAATTCCATAACTATTTTTTAAATAAAAATGTTACAAGATCTCCAGATACACTAAAAAAAGTAGAAAGAAAAAAAATAAAGATAAATTACAATGGGACTAGTTTCTATAAAGAGCACCGAAAAGCAGACTTAAGAACTACCACTACAGATAAACAACAAGGTCCTACTGTATAGCACAGGGAGCTATATTCAATATCCTGTGATAAACCATCGTGGAAAAGAATATAAAAAAAGAATGTATATATGTGTATAACTGAGTCACTTTGCCGTACAGCAGAGATTGGCACAAGATTGTAAATCAACTATACTTCAATTAAAAAAAAAAAGAACTACCTCTATAATTAGTGTCCTAGAATAGAAAAGACAAATGGACAACTGGAATAAAAGAAGTGTCCTGATTTCTCCTTCAACTCAAAATAAAATTGAGTAATAAAATGGAGATAAAAGAATGGGGATTTAAAAGAATTTTAATCCAAGTCAACATGATAAAATTAAATAACAGTATGAGCTGATCATCTAAAAGTGTTGGTTATCTATCTGATAATTTAGTCATTAGCAATGATGAAAACTGCTATGGCATGAACCTTCGGGCTGATACACTTAGGTCCCCCTTTGTTAACAGTCTACGCACTCCCGGGATTTGAGCACACACATAATTTATCAATAGGCTTAAAGAATTTTTCTTATTAACTAAAAGAGAGCTAAAATTGCATAAAGATGGGAAAGTGCTTCTTATAAATATTCATAACCTAAAGCATTTATTCAATGACTGTTTTCACATGAAATAGGTTAGAATTTGTCCTCAGAACATTATCAAAGTCTAGTTCTTGTTCACAAACAACAGCAATGTTCCTTTACTTCTAAAAAAGACAGGCCACAAAGGTTGTAAGAATCATAGAATTCTAGAATAGAAGCCAAATCATAATTGCTTTTAAAGCTGTAAATACAATAAATCTATTGTTAAGAAAACACTTAATTTTAAAATGTATTTGGATCATTTATAATAACATAACATTTTCTAACCTAATCTACTACTCATAATATTAGCTCTATTTAGAAAGGCTTGTAAAACAAAACTACAATATTCATTTTATTTTCATTGAAACAAAAATCAAACATTTAAAATAACACTCTCACAAGTTATTTCTATTTGCAAGGCTCTGTCCTTGTTTATATAGTCTCACATGTGTTTAGCAAACTGTAAACAATTATTTCATTCTCTAATAAATAAATTCAAATTTATGAAAAGAATATTTATAAACCTGCTTAGATTCCCTATATCTTCTAACTCAATTTTTAGAACTAAGCAAAGCTAAAGAGTCTTTTTTTTTTTTTACTGTAAATGCTTTTCAGCAAACACTGATTTCAGAAATTTCCTATGTAAAATCAGATTTTTTTTTCACACAGAAGCAGACAGAGCTTCTCATTTTTCATTGATATAAGGAAACAAAATATGTTCTATTTTCCCTAGCATATCAATATTAATCAGTTATTACTTCCTTCATCAGAAAAAAAGATTAATACAACCCAACTCTCACAGAAAGCAGGGCAGAGCTATCAAGCAGGGAGTTTTTCTTAAAGATCAGTACACTTAACCATAAGGTCTGAATGCAGATATTTTTCATCTGAAATCCTATGGTTTTGAGATCAAACAGGTTTGTGGGTTTTTTTGCAGTACGCGGGCCTCTCACTGTTGTGGCCTCTCCCGTCGCGGAGCACAGGCTCCGGACGCACAGGCTCAGCGGCCATGGCTCACGGGCCCAGGCGCTCCGC
>NC_041228.1:22844393-22854392 GCF_002837175.3 Physeter macrocephalus | reverse complement strand
GAACCCGTGTCCCCTGCATCGGCAGGCGGACTCTCAACCACTGCGCCACCAGGGAAGCCCTCAAATAGGTTTTAATGCTAATAAACTTGCCAAGATTTTTTTGGTTTTATACAAATAATTAGCTGTAGGGTCTTGTAAAATGAAAATCTTTTTTTTTTTTTTTTTTAATTGTTTTGCTTTGCTTCGACTTTCAAGTGTATCTTTACTTTGTGTTTCCGCAGTACTGCAACTCCTGGGAACGATAAGCCAACCGCCACCCTCCACCCCCCAGCCCCGTTTCTGGCCTATTTAAAACCTCCCTAGGTTGCTACCACAAACAGGACTGTGGTTAAAGCAGGCACGATTCGGTGGGACCATTAATTCGTTTGAGGCTATAATTTTTATTCCAGTAACTAACACGTCATTAAGTTGAAATAGTTTCATTATGAAAGGAAATATTCACAGAGAATTTAACCAGTGAATGAAAATTACTAAGTTTCCAACCAGTTTGATTCAGACTAAATGTAAAGCTTACTAATAAAATTGGTTCACATTTTGAATTTTTTAAATTTTTTTAATCGTAGGAGAATGAAGACAGGAGGTATTTGTAAGCTTTCAAGTTTACCACAGTGAAACAAAAATGGCACGTAAAAATACTTAATTACTCTTTAAAAATATGTCAGCCTCTATTTTGTTGAAATTGAATCAAAACATATGCTTTGTTTTCTTTAAAAATATATATTTCCTGGGCTTTGTGCTTTCATTTAAGCACAGAAATTTAGTCTTGTTTTATATCGTTCATTCATTCACCAACTATCTACTGAGCACCCACTTTGGTCAAAGCATTGAACTAGAACAGGAAGGCAAATAAAACCGTCATCTGTTCTCCTCTGGGGAACTAATGTTACAGGCAGTGATACAGAAATTACACAACCAAAGTCAAGATTATTTCATTACAACCGTGATAAGCAATGTGAAGGTGAAGTCCAGGGTACTAAAAATGCTTCTCTGAAGAAAGATCACTTAACATCTGAATGAGCAGGTTGAGTTAGGTGAGGGAGGAAGATAGGAAAGATAATTAATTTAATAATTTAATAAGAATAGACATCCTAAGGAGGAAAATAGGCTGGTTCATTTGAGGAAAAATAAAATAATATAAAATAAAATAAAATAATAAAATAAAATAGCTACTGAAACTGGAACACAAAGCACCAAGTAGAAAAGTGTGCTGACTGGGCTCAGATGGTTTGGATTCAGATCCTAGTTCCACTGTGACTTCCATGTTGTCTGATCTTAGAAAACTTCCATTTCCTCATTTACACGATAGGGAAAGTAACAGTATTGACTATAGTTGTTGTAAAGATTAAATAGTTATTTAATCTTAAAAGCTTATGGTAGTGCCAGGCACATAGGAAATGCTGCAGAAATGTAGCTGTTTTTACTATTAATCCCAGTTAGAGCCTAAATATATATGATATTTATTATAGTTTCCTTCTCTCAACTACATCCTCAGTTATACAGTAGGATGAGAACAGGAATTCTTTGTATTCCCACAGTAGAAGTTGTACAGTGTAAAGCAGATGGACATCGTGGCTGAAGCACCAGCATACATTTTCAAAAACTGTTTGGAGGGCTTCCCTGGTGGCGCAGTGGTTGAGAGTCCGCCTGCCGATGCAGGGGACGTGGGTTCGTGCCCCGGTCCGGGAAGATCCCACATGCCGCGGAGCGGCTGGGCCCGTGAGCCATGGCCGCTGGGCCTTCGCCTCTGGAGCCTGGGCTCCGCAACGGGAGAGGCCACAACAGTGAGAGGCCCGCGGTACCATAAAAAAAAAAAAAAAAAAAAAAAAAGACCATAAGTTCCAGTCCCAGGAAATTCAGGTTTTTTTGTTGTGGTGGCCATTGTAATCATTATTATTTGGTTTAGCTAAACCAAGTCTTTACTAAACTAAGTCTTTAACACTGGGGAACATTGTCTTCTGTATCTACCAAGTCTAGAATTAAGTTTCATTATTATGGCCAGACTCTTATAGTAAAAATTCTTTTAGGTTTTTATTTTTAAATGCAGTCATATGGTACAACAGTAGGATCCATAATAGAGAATAAGACAATACAAACATAGGTACGTGTCTTTGAACCAAACTGTATGCTTTAAGCTTTAATGTTGATTTTCAGTTTTTGTTCTTTTCTTTTCCTTCCTTCCTTCCTATTTAATGTCTTACTATTTTTATATATTTCTTACTATGTAGCTAACACAAGCTATACTGTCCTTATTTCTTTTGAGTCTTGACCACTCATATTCAATTAGATACTTCTTATTTTGTCTGACAATTATTTTTCCTTTCCTGTCTTTGAAGACTGTGATATTTAAGGCCTCCCCATTTTAGAAGGATTAGCAAAGCCAGTTATTTTAATGTCATTTGCTATATATCCAGGAGATGTTTCCAGTCCTGTTCTCTGATCTGAGGTCATAAAGTTCTCACAAATAGCTTATAAATGCAGAATTTACTATAGAGACCAGCAAACCCACTGATAGTGATGTTCTTAGTCCAAGTACTTATCTGACATTCCTAGTGCAACAGAAATTCAGACTCTGGATAAATCCCTTTATGCTCTCTTGGAAAGATTCCCAGTTTTACTGATGTTCACTCAGGAAGAGATTCAGGATTTTTCTAAATTTATCAGAAAATGAAACTACTCAGGGGAGTGACTACAATCCATTTATAGTCTGGCTCTACATGAACATCTATCCTGAAATCTGCCTACAATCGTGAAAGACTAAAAGTATTCACTCCTGAAGCCCAAATTAATACTTGCCTTATTTGGTTTCCAAATTCTGTGTTAGGGCTTTCAAATGTTCATTAAAGGCTTCCAAGACCCATATGGTTCGCCAGTTATCTTAATTTTAAAATATGTGATGCTTTATTTTATTATAGGCAATATCATGAACTACCTCATTCTTAATTGTTTGCAGTTCTGCATTTTTTCCTGATTATAAAATTAATAATAAGATCATCATGAAAAATTAAGAAAGCAGAGTAACACACATCCATCACCACCCACTTCCCCAAGAAGACTCACTGTATTTCAGCATATTTTCCTTCTAAATTTCTAATACTATTTAAACAAAACGAATTTTTTTCTCATGCAGTTGAACTCCAGAAAAATAGTATTTTCCTATTCAAAATGAAATCTTTAAGAGTCTATATCCACCTGCCCTTCCCCTAATAGAACACGTTAATTTTTCTCTCATCTTTGTAGCATTTTAACATATAAAGAGGAGCATATGTTTTACAGTTGCCATCATTTCCAGGGCAATATAGTTTTCCAGTTTAAAAAAGTGCAATGAGAAAGTTACATATTAGAATCAATGACCCTCTTTAGATAGTAGAGAGAAAAATGCCTTAAGTTGAACAAAGATACAAGCTAATATTCTTTCTGGATTTTTGCATTTTGAGAAAAAAACACATAATATGAAGGCACTAAGCTCTCCTTGACTTCTTACCTTACCAAAAAAATTTGTCATCCTAATTAAAACATATTTCATAATTCTGGGTTTTTTAAAGTAAAATTGCACACCAAGTAATTGTGGTTGAATGTGAATCCATCCATTCAGGGTTTTTGTAAACACTATTCTAGCACATAATGTAAATATACACATCAAAATACTGAACAAACCATATTAAAATAACAAAAATAAGTCCCCTCCTCTACATTTGACAATGTAATGTCCATAAAAAGCAGTGAAAGAGAACTGATGAGTAAGCTTGAGAAAGATGATTCAATCTTTATAGGATCTCAGAAGAATAGAAGTCAGTTTTTAAAGTGAAACATTTGTTCACTTTTCCAAATTTTGCCCAACATTCTAGCCACGTAAGTTCTGGTCTTCCTCTATTTGTCAGTGAGAATAACAAAATTTATTTCCTACTTCTCTGAGATGTACATTGTTCTTTTTTAATATTTTACTTACTTTTTGAACTTTGAGGAAAAACTGCTTCATAAAGCTATATGACTGCATTCATCCCATATTCCCACAGCACTTAAATATATTGTTTAATCTATATTAA
The DNA here is from genome assembly GCF_002837175.3 of Physeter macrocephalus. Classification (NCBI taxonomy): domain Eukaryota; kingdom Metazoa; phylum Chordata; class Mammalia; order Artiodactyla; family Physeteridae; genus Physeter; species Physeter macrocephalus. The sequence continues at coordinate 22,850,349 of NC_041228.1, read as the reverse complement.
TCTCATGTAATCTAAGAAAATTTTCCAATTAGTTTTCCAAATGTGTTTTTAATCCTCTCTCAATAATCCAAATGATTCTTGAAGAAAGGGTGGTAGGTCTTGCTTTTCTTTTGTTGTTCTTCAGAATGACTAAAAATATGCTCCGTATATAGTAAGGACTCAATCAATAGATTTGGTTAAGTAAAGGAAAAAACAAACAATAGACTTAGGTAAGGAATGACATTAATATCTAATATAGTCAAATAAAGTAAATTAGCACAGATAAAATTATTCTATGGGTCAAATAATGAACACACTAGCATAATAATGGGCCATAAATCTCTTGGTTATGTCCACATTGGCATTATACTACAGTATCAGTATCAATCTCTACCAGGTTAAACTCTTATAATCAAAGTTTTATAGCTATAATATATAGCCACTTGCCCTTTTAATAGGAAGAAATTAAAAGATATGTTTGATTTTCTGCAGTACCATTAAAAATATTGAACATCTAGAATGATCAAGATGTGAGACATCTTACTTACATTTGAATTACTGAGTTTACATACCTATTTTCTAAGACCTGACAATTGACCTCTTTAACATGTTCAAGAAGAGCACAGCTATCCAAATATTGGTATCTGAAAGAAATTTTGCCTATGTACCTGACAACATTTGAATGCAGTAAAATCTTCAAAATTATCTTTACAGTAAATATAATAAAAAGTTTTATACCATTTCTTATCAAGTCTTTCAACATAGATCAATAGTCTAAGTAAAAATAATTCTACAAAGGGTCAATGAAATATAGCCTACATATGTAGTTCTCTGATAATCTGGTTTAATTTCAATACTAATTTTGAGTTCTGGATAAATTAAGAAAATCCATCAGGATTATAATTTATTCAAATAAATTTGAGGAAAGTATTGGCTGGCTGTGAGATGACTGAAGATACAGTGTTGTCTGACAGCTACAGAGGAGGATAATAATCTTCTGTACCCATCAGCCAAGTACAAAGTAAGTTTGCTCTGCTCTTGAGTTAGTTGAAAACTTTAAAAGATTCAATGTATAAATAAAAGCCACTCCATTTTGGCCCAGATTCTATCCAAGGGAACATCCATGGATACGGCAAATACACTAGACAACAATTGTGAATCTGCTCCAATACAAATGGATTAGACGTCCTTGAAATTCTACATCATAAAAAGACATAAAGATTTTAACATGAAAAAAAATTAAGGAAATATTACACAATTTCAACACTGACTACTAAAAAAAAGAAAAATGAACAAAATGTCTCTAGCATGTGAACCCACGTTAAAATATTTGAAAAATAAGCTTTCCCTTCAGTTGCTTTGCTGTCAATATTATAAGCTATAAAACAATTAAAAGATGGAGAATCTCTACGAAGTACTACAAGATGAGTTTGGGCAGAGTTAAACTATTCTTTCGACCTGTTACTTGTTACCAGAACCATCTCTCTAAGAGCTCTCCTTGCTCAGGAAAAGAAAGCCATATCACCTGTACCTGGACACACCAGCAAATATAAATTATGTAGTAAAGAAGTAAATTATTATCTATAGATTAGGAGGAAGTAAGTTCATATTAAAATAGATAAAGGAAAACACAAGTTTAACTTTACTATTTCACCTTGACTTAATAATAAAGGATAAGTTAACCATTATAGAGTGTTTACTAAATACATGGCATTGTGCTAAATAGCTTTCAAAAAATTTCTCTTTTAATCTTTCTCTTTTTACTGAAAAAAGCCAATGGACAGGTGATGATACTGAGGCTCCAAAGTTTTATGTAAATTGCCCCAGGTTACAGAGTTAATAAATGGAGGAGCCAGTACCTGAACTCACAATGATGGTTTCTAGTGCTGGGGCTTTTAAGCAAGTCACTGTGCAATCTCCACCGTGGGGTGACTGTGGATGTTCTCACAGCAATTAAATGAAACTAAGAAAGCAAGGGGGAAATCCAAAAGCCAGCTACATAAAACTGGGGTCCAAGGAATGAGGAAGTTATATGTGTCATAATCTAAACAAAAGAGAAATCAGGATAAAACTTCAAGGTAGGCTTACAGGTAGTAATGATGGAATAATGCATTTGGAGGAGCAGTGGCGGTGATGATTTGTTAGTTCTAACATTGTCATCTTGTCAGAGAGATGGACAAAAGAACACATTTGGGGAGCAAAGAGGAAAAACAATAGAAAGAGGGTCAGATATTTCTCAGAGGAATTGATCCTTGAAGTTAAGAGAAGAAGGACATTCCAGAGAAAGAAAAAAATCAGAGACAAATGCAGGGCTTGATGAAGAAAATAATCCAGCAGCTTCAGGTAATGGGTACAGGGGAGGGCAACAGAGGGAGGAATTTCCTGATAAAAGTAATATCAGATACGAGGCTCGTTGAGCTGCTGAAAATAATGTTTCCACATTTGTAAATTTATCTCTCTAGATAACACCTTGTAATTCTAACACTAGAATTAAAGTAGAAAAATTATAAAATTTATCTAAAGTGCCAGAGAAGTCTCTAAGAACATGCATGACTTTGGACTGGTTGTGGGAGAACTTAAAAATGATCCATTTGATTGAAATGGTGGAGATAAAAGCAGACCAGAAAAGGCAGAAAAGTAACTGGATAAGAGAAAAATAAAAAATGAGATGAGAAGGCCTATCACTATTCAGCCTAAAAGACAGAGTTAGAATTAAGAAAAGTTTGTTTTTATTTTTTATTTTTACAAGATCTGGATAAAATGAGATGATTCCATCTGAAGACAGAATTTTTAAATCATGAATTGTGGTCAGTGTTTTCTAACCTGAAATCTCCAAGTCTTTTGAAATTCATCATTAATTGTTGACTATAATTCAGCCAGTAGTTAATTAACTATTGCTTTGAAATTGCCATGACCTAGGGGGCCCAACACACAATAGGCTGGAAACTCAATGCTGTGGTCTGCTTAGAGAAGAGCAAATCACCAGGACTAGAAAAGTGCTCACCAACCCAGAAGAGTTTTATTCACAAAAGGATAGCTGTATATGCTGAAATCTGGTTTCATTTGGGCTAACATTAATATCCAAGGCTTTCAACCTATTGCTGGACATATAGTAGCAAGATTTCCAGTTTACTGTACTGACCAAGAGCAGCTACATGGACTGAACAATCATGGTTTGATTAGCAGAAGGGGAGCATTTGTCTTCCTGGGAGGACTAGCAACTAGACCGATATCAGTGCTGATGTTTCCTTTCGTATCCACTGATTATATCAAGAAGATTCCTCCCCTATTTAGAGTGACCTGAAGAAATAGGTGAAACTGAGCCTGCACAGGACAAAAGGCTCTGAACACAGTGAAAGCAGTATCTGTGAAGTTACTTTGTTTTTTTCCCTCTTTTGTTATTTAATTCTTACTTTATTACTATCTAAAACATCTATTACTAGTTTCTGCAGCTAGATAGTAAATTTTCAAGAAAGAAGACCAGGACTCATAGGTTATTGTATTCATTCCATAGCACCAAGCCCTTAAATGATATTCAAGATAAGCTGATTAATTGGTATAAACACAAATCCTCTAAAGAGATGAAATAAAAAGATAGTCACATTAGCAATATGGCCAAATAAGAAGCTCAAGACCCTCCTTTCTCCTACAGACAGTTATTCAACAAAAACATGTGGAATAATTCTCTTTTTCAGAAATCAAGAAAAGAGCTCAGGGACCCCTGCACCCCAGGTGAGCATAAAACCAGCTGCTTCAAACCCAGTAGGAAAATTGTTGGAGTCTTCTCATCATGAGCTCTCTCACATAATCAGAATAAAACTCCCAGCTTCTGGCTTCTTCACAGAGAGGCAAACAGAAGACTGAAGAGTGTACATCCAACTTTCTGACCTTGAGCAGTGAGGGCTGCTTCTTACTTAGAGCACTGACAGAACCCAGCACAAGCTAGATGCCTGGGGGCCACTGAGAACAACAACAAACAAAAAAACTGGGCAGCATTCTGCTGCTCCAGAGGACACACAGTACAGCAGACACAGGTTGACGTAGCTCAGCGTCTGCATCCTCAGGGGGAAAGAGAAGAGTGGAGCATGCCTTCAATGTTCCAGGTTTCCAGGGGCTACTTGAGGGTCTGGTTCTGTCTACTCCAACTTGAGGACCTGATGTGACCTGACATAATCTAAATGCCTACAGGTTGTTGAGAACAAAAAAGAGCTGGGTGTCATGCCACTGCTTCAAAGGACCTGTGGTATAGCAGACAGATGCCAGAGGGTGCAAGAGATTACAAGCTCCTTTAAAAAACAAAACAAAAAAAACCCAAACAAACAGGGTATCCCTTTAATCAGGAATCTACACAAAGCACTTGTTTGTGTAGATTTCTAGTTAGAGACACATCCACAGAAAAAGTTTGAAAGGCCCCTAGAATCTCTATTCAGGCTGATGGGTGAAGGTCTTTCCCTGTGTGGAGCCAGTTCATAAAGGCTGGGAGAGGTGACTGTTTTTTCACATGCATGGTTACCAACACAAAATTATTGATACAAAGAACATGAACAGGAGGAAATGGCTCAATCAAATGAAAAATCTCCAGAAAAAAACATGAAAGAAATAAGGTATATGAATTACCAGGCAAAGAATCCAAATTAACACATAAAGATGGTCAAACTAAGGAAAATGATACATGAATAAAATGAAAATAGAACAAATTCAAAAATGAAAATAGAACAAAAGAAAACAGCAATTTGGCAAAGAGATAAGAAATATAAACAAGAACCAATCAAATTTTGGAGTTGAAGAATACAATAACTAAACTGAAAATTGTATTCAGTGAGATGATATATTCCAAGTGCTGAATGAAAAAATTGCCAACCAAGAATACTATATCCAGCATAACTGTCTTTCAGAAATAAAGAAGAGATAAAGACTTCCCCAGATAAACAAAAGCTGATGGATTTTATCACCACTAGACGTGCCTTACAAGAAATGCTAAAGGGAGTCCTTTAAGATACAGGGAGATCAGCTCTTAGCTTTGTGACATCCTAGAGGGGTGGGATAGGGGGACACAAGAGGGACGGGATATGGGGATATATGTATACGAATAGCTGATTCACTTTGTTATACAACAGAAACTGACACAACATTGTAAAGCAATTATATTACAATAAAGATGTTAAAAAAATTAAAAATAAATTAAAAATAAAAAAGATAAAATGAAAAGATGCTAAATAGCAATCCTAAAGCATATGAGAGTATAAAGCTTGTTGTTAAAGGTAAATATATAGAAAAATACAGAATATTGTAAATCTGTAATAGTGGTTGGTAAATCACTTTAATTCTGGTATACAAGTTAAAAGATAAAGTGTAAAAAGTAACTATAACTATAAAAATATACTAATGGATACACAATATAAAAAGATGTGATTTGTGAGATGAATAACATAAAGTGAGGGTGAGAGAAGTAATCTGTAGAATTTTTGTATGTGATTGAATTTAGGTTGTCAAAAAAAACAGACTGCTGTAATTAAAAGGCATTTTTTGTAAGCCTAATGGTAAACACAAAGAAAATATCTATAGAAATTAAACAAAAGGAAAAGAGAAAGGAAGCAAACTATGTCACTAAAGAAAAAAATCAATGAAACAAAAAGTAAAACAGCAAAAGAGGAAAAGAGGGACAAAAGAGCTACAAGACAGAAAACAATAAACAAATGGCAATAGTAACTCCTGCCCTATCGATAATTACTTTAAGTGTAAATAGATTAAATTCCCCAATCAAAAGACATAGAGTGGCTGAATGTATTTAAAAAACAAACAAAAAAAGGCAATAGAATTCATATTCTTTTCAAGTTCACATGGAACATTTTCCAGGATAGAGTATATGTTAGGCTACAAAACAATTCTTTTTTTTTTTTTTTTTTTTTTTTTTTTTTTTGTGGTACGCGGGTCTCTCACTGTTGTGGCCTCTCCCGTTGCGGGGCCCGGGCTCCGG